>NC_048226.1:94101462-94142656 GCF_002007445.2 Ailuropoda melanoleuca | reverse complement strand
GTCCAACACGATGTTCATTGTGTAAGCAGTGTCATGTAAATACTGGTTAAAATAATAAATTACATAAAACTCTATATACCGATTCTAAATTTTCTTCAAAATGTGAGAGAATTGATTTTGATGATGGTGAATGTCAACATTGTATTCCAGGATTGATGTTCTTTGATTTTCTATCTTCCACTATAAGCAAGATAGATAGGAAAGCATAAATTGATCAATTTCCACTCTATTTTTGGAATATAGACTCAAGAGGGAGTTAATACAAATTCTCATGATATTTGAACATGTCAAGGAAAAATTGTATATTAAAACCCATTTCAAATTGAACATTTGAAGTGGCCATTCCTAACGAAGGCTTCCTGTTTCTGTTGTTTTGTAATTTAAACAAAATTCTTATTTTAAAACTCTAATGTGCTTGTTTCATAAAGAGTGTGACATATTTTTGGGTGCCCTTTATCTGAGAAGCCTTGAACTCTGTTTGGAATATACCCCGTTATCTCGGACTCTGTTCATAACACCAAAATATCAAGAAAATAGTTAAGAAACAGTTTTCTTGCCCAAAACAAAAACAATCCCCTCCCTATTCTTGATATGTTGCCATCTAAGAAAATCTACTGGCTTTTTGATTCTCTGAGAATCAAGAATCCAATTAAACTAACAATTTCAAAGGACTTAATTAAAGAGCATTTTTTTAATTGAGTTACAAAATAGGCTGATCAACCTGAGTAAGTTAGAAAATTGACTTGGGAGGACAGCCGTGCACTAGTTGCTATTTTCCATGGATTCTAAAACGTTTAACAAACCCAGCTTTTTGTCTTTCTGTGCCTAACAAAGTCACAGTTTACCAAAATAGAGAATCTTGTGCTCAAGCTATATTGACTTTTTTGAATGAAATCCCAGAGCTCTGGGGCTCACAGGTGTCATGTAGAGCTCCTCTCCTATGGGACCAATGGGCCAGCGAGCCCAAGCACAGCATGTCTGAAGGGTCTTCCTCCAGAGAACTTCAGAGGGTTGACAGCACAGCTGGAACCAAAAGCCAGGTGGGCCAGTTCTCAGTTCAGTACTTTTTTGTTTGTTTGTGCTTTCATTTTTGAGGAAGTGGAGAGAGGAAGGGAGGGTAGAGGGCTGGAAAGATGCATTTATTTTCAGGGTTTTTCCTTTGCAACCTTATTTATATGCTTGAGGCCGTCTTTTATTTGTAATATTTCTACCCACTTTTTAACTTAATACCATAATAAAAGCACTTTTCATGTTGCTTTTGAAATTTCTCTCTCTCGCTCTCTCTTTCTCTTTTCAAGTAAGCTCTACACCCATCGTAGGGCCTGAACTCATGACCCTGAGACCAAGAATCCAATGCTCTACTGACTGAGCCAGCCAGGGGCCCCCAATTATGAAATCTTCATACCCCTCACTTTTAGTGGTGACATATTTTTCTGTTGAATGCACGTGCCATCATTTATTAGATTGAGCCATATGGTTTTGCCATTTTTATAGCTTAAATAGGATCAGCATTAGCGAGTTCGTATCTTTGAACTTGTAACTCTCCATTCCATGTTACAGGATCTGTCTAGATTTATAAATTGGCTGTAGCAGATATCTTGAGGGAAATTTACATTTGATTCACTCAGTTCTCCCACAAACATCACCCATGTGCTTGAGTGTTACCAGCCACTTTCTCCTGGGAAGAAGAGAGCCTTGTTGCTAGTCTCCAGAAGGGCTGGTAGGAATCAGTAATACTCCCTTATCTCTGGCCAGGTCTTGGAAAAATGGCAAAGGGGTGGTTTCAAACAGCCCAACACTGTCTTCACCCACATTTGGTGGGTGAGCACCTCTGTGGGGCCTTGACAAGGCCAGAAGAACGAGCTCCTCTAATTCTGATACTGCTGTACCTGTGCTCTGCAGAACTATTTTTGTCTTAAGTTGTATCTTTTAGCTCTATTAAAGAGCCTATAACTTTTGTCCTTGTCTATTAATATCTTTCCATCAAATACAACACCAACACCCTATGACAACTGGACATTATTTTAACACATGAAGCTATTTTTATTTGGCATCAGTTCCTAAAGAGGGTTTTTTTTTCTTTCTTTCTTTCTCTTTCTTTTTTTCTTCCTTCCTTCCTTCCTTCCTTCCTTCCTTTCTTCCTCCCTTCCTCCATTCTTTAAGTAGGCTCCACTCCCAGCATGGAGCCCAACACAGGGCTCGAACTAATGACCCTGAGATCAAGAGTCATGATGCTTAACCGACTGAGCCACCCAGGCACCCCTTTAAGGGAGAGTTCCAAATGGAATTCCTGTAGGACAAATGAACACATTTTGAAGGCTCNCCTCCCTTCCTCCATTCTTTAAGTAGGCTCCACTCCCAGCATGGAGCCCAACACGGGGCTCGAACTAATGACCCTGAGATCAAGAGTCATGATGCTTAACCGACTGAGCCACCCAGGCACCCCTTTAAGGGAGAGTTCCAAATGGAATTCCTGTAGGACAAATGAACACATTTTGAAGGCTCTTTCTATGTCTTACAAATTGATTTCCAGAAGGGTTATATCCACCAAAATTGATAAAAAAAAAAAAAACTCATTTTGCTGCATTATCACTAGCCTCAGCTGGCATGATTAAAATATACAAATCTGTCTTGGTTCTCTTGGTGACCCAGTTTGAAGCCGTCACTGCATCCAGCTCTTTAAGCAGAAACGATAGTTGATCCCTTTATCTTCATCCTTAGTTTTTGTTGAGGGCTAAAATTTGGGGACAAACACTTGCAAGGAATCATGGAAAGAACAGCTTGCCTTTTCTACTGCTGCCTTTGGATCTTCAGATGGCCAGATTTTTTTTTTTTAACATTGAAGTTGATATTGCAAAGCAAAATAACAGCTTGACTTTCTACTAATTCCATTCGAATTCAGACATGCTTGAGAGATTAAAATTTTTTCCTTGCTTGTAAACTGGGCAAAGCCCTGATAGTTTTTAGGGCTGGAGAAACTGTAGGGTGTTTTTAAATGAGTGTGGGTGGGGCGCCTGGGTGGCACAGCGGTTAAGCGTCTGCCTTCGGCTCAGGGCGTGATCCCGGCGTTGTGGGATCGAGCCCCACATCAGGCTCTTCCGCTATGAGCCNCCTTGCTTGTAAACTGGGCAGAGCCCTGATAGTTTTTAGGGCTGGAGAAACTGTAGGGTGTTTTTAAATGAGTGTGGGTGATCATTGGGACTCCCAGCTAATATTTATCTAACTAGAATCATTCATGCACATGTATTTTTCAGGAGCAAATGAACTATGGGATGGAAAGAAGCCATGGACAGAATTCACAAAGCTGAACCAGCTGCATTGTTTGGGAATTAGGCAACACCACAAAGCAATGGGAAGGTTGGGGATTCAGAATGAGGATGCTTGTGGCTATAGTGGCCTCTGTCAGTTGCTAGCTCTGTGGTTTAGAAAAACCTCTTTACTGAGACCTAGTGTTCTCATCTCTGAGCATAGTGTGGCTGAGAACATTCCTGAGATCATGAGTGTGGAGTACCAGCACCCTGGAGACATACGTAAATGCTAGTAAGGTCATACGCACTGCAGGGCTTCTGAGCACAAGCCTTAAGCACACAGATCCGAATCCAAACACTGTCTCCAGGGGATTAATTTTTAAAACTCTCTGAAATTCACTTCATTTGGTGAAATGATGATACCTACCCTTAAAGATGTCCTGAAAGATCAAAGGAGATAACGTATGTGTCGTGTTTAAACTTATGCCTGATATAGGGTAAGTGTTAACTGAATGGTGGTTGATTTATGTTGTTAGATTATAATATTTTCCCTCAGTCTGCTTTCATCAAGCACTTAGAATGCTGTCACAGATTCCTTTTTCCATCCAGATATTAATATGTACCCCAGCGTGCTTTCCAAACCCTAGCTGCTTGTCAAAAAATGAAACTGGGTGTCACTTTGATCTACTGTTCTTTTCAGTGTACCTTCATAGTGGCAGGTTGTTTTTCTGGATGTGTCACAAGAATACCTGCTAATAGATGCTAAACCTTAAAGCTCTCTTTCCATTAACGATGTCTAACTGCTTGTATTTTAAAGCTACAATTTCTTTTAGGTGTCTGAAGCATTCTTAATTAAATCCCCCTTTTCACCAGCTGAGTGTTTGACCTTGAAAATGAAGGTTAACCAAAAGAAAGACTATATCTATATATGTAGGTATGTGTGTGTAGAAAGACAGATAAGCATAAAGAAAGATGATAGACAGATGAATGGATAGATAGATAAATAGACAGGGAGGCCCACATTTAATTACCAGAACAAGAAATTATTATGCTATCAAACTCTACTCCCTTTAAGTTTATCTTTGTTTTTTTATAGTTAGGTCTCTTTGCAAAAGCACGAGCCTCCCTTGCCAACTCCTAGTGTCTAGCCTCTAAAAAATGTGGACATGTCTTAATAGTTAACCTCCAGATCATGTGATCCAATTTCCATAGGTTAGCAAGAACCAGATAACAGTTTTAAATGTCTGTCACTTAAATGAGAGATAGATTACTTTAACTAAAAGGACACTTGTTAGAACAGGAATTCTATTAAATGTCTCTCAAAACCAGGGGTCTGCCTAAGGTCAACCTTGTCCTTGTCGCTTGGCCCAAATCTGCTCTTCAGCGTCAGATTTAGCCTTTCAAAAGCTGTATGACTGATTTTCCTCTTTGTTTCTTCCATCCCTGATGTAACTGTATAAAAAAAAAAACAGCTGCACGAAAAAGCACTAGAAAGAAAAATATAAGTAAGGGGTAATCAGCTGAGCTCTGCTTGACTCCCAGGATGAGCGCCGGGCTCCGGCATGGTCTTCATTATACCCATCATGGCTGGAACTACAGTAGCTGCAGCCCTGAGGTCCTCTGGCTCTGACCACGGACACTCCGGGCCCTCCTACCCCTCTAATGTTGGGTGAGATGCCATACCACAGAGCATGAGATGCGCCATGCAGAGCTAGCTCCATGAAGTGCCAGGTGATGAAATGCAGAAAATGCAGGGAAGTCATTGTCTCATTCAGTGAAATTTGACCACTTGGAGAAAGAAGATGGGAGACAGCCAACATGCCAGCTTTTCTGTCTCTCCCCCTGAGAATCTAACTAGATACTCCCTACATGGCACAGCAGCTGGCTATGTATTTTTCTGGACGTATAGATGGCTCTGTAATTCACCAACCTGAATCTCTTCCCTGCTTTACTCCCTTTTCTCCTGCTCTTATTTAATTGCAACGGCATCTCCTAATAAGCCATCAACATTTGAGCTTTGATTCAGACTATTTTCTAGGGAAACTGGGATAAGACAGTAATTTCCAGGAGTTGTCCTGGAAAGCAGACCTAAAAGTTGAGATTCGGTACTAAGATTGACTCTCTAGAAGCAATAGGAAACCCGTTGCTGCAGGTAGGTGCAGTATTGATAACCTCTGGCAGGTAATGGCATCACAATGATCAAAAATGCTCATCTGTAAATAATATGATGAAGCGTCGGGTGAGATTAAGTCATTACGGAATCGAGTAGCTTCTGTATTAATCTATATAAAGGAACTGGTAATTGAAGAATTGTACAGTGTGGTGCCTCCCTTTGCTAGCATTGGAGCAAGCAGAAAAGGGCAGGTTTAATAGAGTTAATTACTGACATCATGCTTGCTATGAAAATCAGAAGGCCATGAAGGCAGTTTATTTTTTTAAAAGATTTATGTATTTGAGAGAGAGAGAGATGCGGAGAGAGAGAGTGATCCAGGGGATGGCGAGGGTGTTGGGGAGGGCTATTAGCACCTTTGAGATAGAATCTCTTCTTCAGGCCATGGAATCGAACCCTCGGATATCTTAAAGATGATAGGATCCTGGACTAGCAGAGGCCAGGTTTTAAGACTTCACCATCACAAGCAAAGCAGATATAATGTGAGTCAGGGTTAGAGTAGCAATACGGTGTGTTGACCAAATCTATGGCCATGACTAATATAGCATAATATTTGGGAGGGCAGTAGATGGGGACCTAATAGGGTATTACTTGATTTCTAAAACCAGAAGGAAGAAATTAGATCTGGTGAGCAAAAAGCTGATATCAGCCACAAGAATGGAAAATCACAGAACCACATCACAAAATCGATATCACATTCAGGTCCCAGACCTAGCTCAGTTCGTGGTCCTAGAGCCCATTGATGGAGGGGGAGGCCGGTCCTCTTGAGAAAGGATCCTGTCATGCCACCAAACACATGCATAGTGAGCTCTGTCCCAATTGTTCCTCAGGGAATCTGTGCTATTTTCCAGAGTAAGTAGGTAGTAGGGAAGAATTCTTGAAGATAGTCAGATACAAAGTCTAAAGCACTACTGATATCAGCAAAACTAAGGGGCTAATTGAATGCTCAGCTAGAGTAGGACTTAATTAAGCTACATGGTGAATTTTCTTAGCTGTCGTCTTTCCCAAAATGGATACAATAGGTCCACATGTTCATACTATAAATATGTTCACTTGTCATCCTGTGCTTGTTTAACTGCTCCCAAAATGACTAATTGGGAGTGTGTGTTAGCAGTCTCGACAAATGAGGAAATCAAGGCACCAAGAGATTTTCCGTAATTTGCCCAAACTTACACAACCAGTAAGTGAAAGTTCAGGGATTCAAAGAATCTAGCCCTAAAGCCTGCACTTCATCAGGTCCAATCTCTTCATTTCCAACCAGATACGAAGTGTGACTTTAAGGATTACTACAATTGATTAACCCATTTATTTCAGATTGTGACCTCAGGCATCCTCAACAAATCCTTTGCTGGCGTCATAGCATCTTCGGTTCAAGAATTCCTCCAAATTTTTATGCAGGGGGACACCCACACCAGGGAGCCCCACCCCCAGTGGGGCGCTAGATAGATAAGCAGCCCTTCTAGGGCAAATAATTTTATAACAAGAACAGCTTTGGAGCTGAGTGTTCTATGTATCATAAATACACAGGGTGGAATGGTTTTGATACTCTCCTAGAGAGAAAAGATGATGGAAAAAACCCTGTTTTTCTTAAAAGATAAGACAGAGCCAGCTCTTGTCACTCTAGAATGGATAAAAGGAAGACAGCATCAGGCTGTACCTTATTACTTTTTTTTCAAAGTTGCTAACTCCCTTATAAAAACAGGTGCTGTGCAGGCCTCATTTTAAGAGAACTGCAGCTGGTCCACTTGGATCCCCCTGGAAGACAGGAGGTGACTAAAAATATAAGTTGAGTCCAGCTGATTCAGGTATCTCATTAACTTTAAGATACTTAAAAAGGTCCACAATTTAAGATTTTATAAAACACAACCAGGGGTATTTACATAACAATAAATACTCCTGGGGCAAAAGCATTCTTAGAATTTTTGACATGAACATATGTGAACTCCACACAATAGAAAATTGGAAATTTCATGGCCATGTGATTCTGGTGTTAATTAACAATGCGTCCTCGCTGTACTATACTGGTTAGGAGGAGCTAATGTTAGTGTCTGCAACCTACGCGTTGTTAAATCCACAGAGTTTAGTTCTCCACTAGTTCAAAGGCTGTAATTATGTATATTCATATTTCTATGATTTATTCTGTACACATTTTATAGAATGATATTCGAAGATGTTTTTATCCCATTTTTAAACAAAGGTATAATTTTCATGCAATAATACCCTTTTTCTGGTATTAGCCAAGTTTTGAGACATACATACAGTCTTGTAATTCCAACCCGAATCAAGATGTAAAGATATAGAACATGTCCAACACCTCCAAAAAAATCTCCATGCACCCCTCTGTAGTCAATGCCACCACACTGCCCCAGGGGTTCTACAAATGAAACATCAGTATGTGGACTTTGAGTCTGGTTTCCTTCACGCAGCATAACGCATTTAAGTGTCTGTCATTCTTTCCTTCTACTTGGTGGGTAGTATTCCATTGCATGCATACACCACAGTTTTTCATCCATTCATTGGTGGAAGGCCATTTGAGTGTTTCCAATTTGGAGCTATTAATAACAAAGCCATTATAAATAGTGACATAAAAGTTTTCATGTGAATCAAAGTTTTCATCTCTCTTTTTTAAATATCCCAGAGTGGAATGGAGCTGTGTAGTCTGTGGCTATTTAACTTTGTAAGAAATCGCCAAGCTTTCCCCAACAGGACAAACCATGTTGCACACTTGCAGTGTGGCTGGAGTAAAGTGATGGGGAGAGAGAAACAGGAAAACGTGGTCAGAGAGGTCACAGGGCGTGATATGTGCAGGGCATTGTCGGCCATTGGAATTTAGTGTGAATGTAACAGAAACCATGGTAGAGTTTGGCACGTAGGGAGGATAGGAATTAACTTACATCTCAAGAGGCTGGTTATAGCAGGTGTGCTGAGACTGGACAGTAGGGAGATCATGTGGAAGCAGAGAGACCAATTAGCAGACTGTGGCAATACTGAACATACGAGAACAGAGCAGCTTACGTCAGTGTATTCACATTGGAAAATATGAGAAGAGCTAAGGTTCTATCACCATTAAGAAGAAAGACAAAAAGGATTTCCTGGTGCCTTGGATTTCGGTTTTTCATAAAAGAAAGGAGTGAAAAAAGGATGCCACAAAGTCCTTCAGGATGAAGGCAAAAGACAATAGAAGAAAGCTGTCACACACAAAGAGTGAAGAGTGCCAGAAATGCTAAAGGTAGGGCAGGTAAGACGTCAGCCGTATAAAATGTAATTTAATATGGAAGTAAAAAATGACAGCGTATTATGAGCTTTGTGAAATACGTGGAAATAAAGAGCACAAGGACAGGAGGGTAGATGTGAGCGCCCAGTGCAGGTTCTTAATGAGGCATGAAATAGAAGGCTAGGATGTGAAGCTGGATTGCGACGACATAAACGTGCGTTCATAGACTTCAGAGCAGCAGCGCACAAAGGGTAGTCATCTTCAGTCTCATAAGGGGCACGTATGAGAAACCTATAACCAACACGTTTAATGCTTGTCCCCAACACCAGGGGAAGAGGCAGGGGCGGCTGCTCTCAACACTGCTGCTTCAAATTGCCCGCCCTAAGTAAATTAGGAAATGGATTTACTCTTCAGCCTGAAACAACCAAAAACCAAACAGGATAGATAAAACTATGTATGTGTATATGTATATGGAAGCGTTTATACGTATATGATACGTAGTGAGTGGATCTGTATATTAACACATGCATACGTAGAGAATTCACAGAACAGAGTAAGAATACAGAACAGCACAAAGAGAATTCTGGAGATTGGAAGAGTCCTCCCCACTTTCAACAGACTAGCGATGTGTGCATGAGTGTAAAGAAACTATGCGAGGTCAAAGAAAGAACTACCTGGAAGAATTGGAGAGATGTGTCCAATACTCACATGGGGCTGGAATAGTGCCTTTCCCCATCATTTGGACTAGAAAAGATTGGGAATCACAGGACATTGGATAGAGTACATAAATGGGTCTTACATTCATATTGAGAGTAGGTAGTAAATTGAGCATTACTCTGATACCATTTAGCACATTTCAAAGTCTCGAAAGGATTAAATATTTGAAGTAATTTAAATGCAGACCAAAACAAAACCCAATTAAAATATACCCAGCACTAAGTAGGTAAAATTCACAATGTCTGGCATCCAAAAAATATTATGAGTCATGCAAAGAAGCACAAAAATATGATCTCTGTCAGGAGAAAAGCAAATCCTTTGAACTAACCTAGAAATGATGCAAATATCAAAATAAACAAACAAGGACATCAAAACAGCTCTTTTATACTATATGCCACTTATAGAAAAAGTTAACTAGAATCCGTCATAAAAGATAGGAAAAAAAAAACCAAGTTGAACTTACGGAGATGAAAATATCAATGTTTGAAATTAAAAATACAATGGATGTGGTCTATTATTGCAGAAGAATATCCTAGTGAAATTGAAGAACATAGCAATAAAGACTATCCAAAAGGAAACACAGAGAGAAAAGAGAGTTTTAATTAATGACTTAGTGAGTTGTAGGAAACATTCATGAGGCTTCACATGTGTGTAATTTATAAGTAAATGTAAATCTACAATATCTCAAAATAAAATGCTTAATTAAAAAAGCATGCCTTATTATTTTTTAATAATAATTTTTTTATTATGTTATGTTAGTCATGCCCCATTATTAAGTAAAATTTAATCCCTACCAGTCTTAGTAAAGAAATTCAGTTTTAAGAAGTAGGAAAACTGGAGGAGATAATGCTAAGTGAAATAAGTCAAGCAGAGAAAGACAATTATCATATGATTTCTCTCATCTATGGAACATAAGAACTAGGAAGATCGGTAGGGGAAGAAAGGGATAAAGAGAGGGGGGGTAATCAGAAGGGGGAAGGAAGCATGAGAGACTATGGACTCTGGGAAACAAACTGAGGGCTTCAGAGGGCAGAGGGGTGGGGAAATGGGATAGACTGGTGATGGGTAGTAAGGAGGGCACGGATTGCATGGTGCACTGGGTGTTATACACAACTAATGAATCATGGAACTTTGCATCAGAAACCAGGGATGTACTGTATGGCGACTAACATAATATAATAAAAAAACATTAAAAAAATAAATAAAATAAGCATTTAGAGAATCAGAAATATAGATCTAAATATGTGTGTTAGTATATATTTGTCAGACGTAACGTACAAGGCAAATGAAATGCATCTTCTTCGTTTTTTACTTTAATTTTGAAATGCACCTTCTTAATCTTAGAAAAATTTTAATAAATTGATGATACCCTGAGCCATAATAAAAATTATAATAAAATTGAAAAAGAAAAAAAAAGAAGTAGGAAAATTGGTAGGAGAAGAAAGGGAAGAAGAAAGGGGGAGGTAAACAGAGGGGGAATGAACCATGAGAGACTATGGACTCTGGGAAACAAACTGAGGGCTTCAGAAGGGAGGGGGTGGAATGGGATAGGCCGGTGATGGATGTTAAGGAGGGCACGTATTGCATGGTGCACTGGGTGTTATACACAACTAATGAATCATGGAACTTTACATCAAAAACCAGGGGTGTACTGTGTGGTGACTAACATAATATAATTAAAAAATATTATTAAAAAAAATGAAGGGACATCTTCACCCCTATGTTTATAGTAGGAACGTCCATAATAGCCAAACTATGGAAAAAAGCCAAGATGTCCATCGACAGATGAATGGATAAGGAAGATGTGGGATACACACATACATACATACACACACACACACACACACACACACACACAGTGGAGTACTACTCAGCCATCAAAAAATGAAATGTTGCCATTTGCAATGACGTGGATGGAACTAGAAGTTATTATGCTAAGCGAAATAAGTCAATCAGAGAAAGACACTTATCATATGATCTCACTCACATGTGGAATTTAAGAAACAAAACAGAGGATCATAGGGAAAGGGAAAAATAAAACAAGATGAAATCAGAGAGGGAGGCAAACCATAAGAGACTCTTAATGATAGGAAACAAACTGAGGGTTGCCGGAGGGGAGGGAGGTGGGAGGATGGGCTAACAGGGTGATGGGCATTAAGGAGGGCACGTGATGTAATGAGCACAGGGTATTATGTAAGACTGATGAATCACTGACCTGTACCTCTGAAACTAGTAATACATTATATGTTATTTATTGAATTTAAATTAAAAAAAAGAAAAAAAAGAAAAAAAGAAATTCAGTTTTAATTAAGAAATAAGTATAGACTGGAGGAAATATTTACAGTATATACTTACGGAATGGGGAAAATATTTTCAATACATAAGCTGGACAGAGGAATTTTGTCCAGGATACACAACACTTCTTGTAGCTGTATAAAAATGAAAGAATCCCATTAAAAAATTTGGCAGAAGAGATGAACAGACACTTCAAAAAGAAGATGCACACATGGTCGATAAACAAATGAAAAGATACTCAAATCAATAGTTAACAGGGGAATGCAAACTAAAATGACAGTAAGAACACTGCACACCTGCTATCATGGGTAAAATTCAAAAGCTCATCATTCCATTGTTGGGGAGGACTGGGGGGACTGGCCAGTATGTCTGCAAATGACTGTCACAAAGAGGTGTTGTGAACCATTGCTGAAGGTAGGGACTAAAAGTTGGATGGCTGGGGAAGAATGAGGAAAAATGACCTGCCAGTGTCATTTGGCATCAAAGAGGACTTTAGGCCAAGAAGAGCAATGGAGAAAAATCGCATACTTAATAGCACTGGAGGCTGAAGCATTTTCAAGGGAGAGACTGATTTCTGTAGAGCACCAAGGCAAAGGCAACATTTAGAAAATTGAATCTGGGGAATTTTTATGATGACTGACCATAGTTCCGGTGGCTTCATGGTGGGGGGTGCTTCTGGGATTGAGAAGACATAAAAGAGGGATCCACAAAGGGGCTGGAGACGGTTGTACAGAGCTGAGGAGTCCAGGCATGGACAATGTCCTCGCAGTCTCGTCCTCAGGTGGGGTTGATCAAGAGGTATAAAGTGCACAGCGAGATTCCTCTGACCGTCTCTGGATGAATCACGAGGGTGGAGACGTGAATGGCAGGGAAGAGAGAGGTGGAGAGGTTTGCTTCCATCTTGCATAAGTACCAGGGTCCCTGGTCTGCCTGCCACCTCTGAATTTCTTTTTTGTGAGAGAGAAACTGTTGTTTAAACATTTGTTATTTTGGGCTTTTCTAGGATGTGTAACTGAACCGAATTGCACTTGATACGGTTTGTTTTCTGTGATGCACTCCGAGGTTAAAGCCAGAATTGAATCTATTAGGCTACCGGGCCATCCATGTTGAGCTCCGACTGGGAGGTGAATGAGTAGAAGACAGTTCATAGATCCAGAACGAATTCACCTCAGCTTAGACTCAAGAGCAGAGAATTCCTTTCATGGAGAGACTTGGAAAATTTTCAAAGCAAGGGGTAAATTGGGGCCTTCAGAAAATGACCTGGCTACAGCAAGCCCCTGGAGCAACTATTTTGTTTTTCCTATGGTTTAGCAAAATGGATAGACGTTCGTTCTCTGGTACCTCTAATGGCGTCACCCTGCTTCCACCACCAGTGTGAATTAGTCAATAGGGGATTAAGCTGAAGCTTCTGTTCCACAGGACCTCCTCCCTGAGCTGTTACCTTCAGCTAAAGCTGCTCCTGAGGGGTAACAAACACACAAATTGCATCACGGGAGGAAAGCTACCCAGCAGTGCTGGGCATCTGACAGATGAAGCCGGCTGTCCTGGTATCTCAGCACATCTGTCGCCTCTCCGCAGGAGCCACCCGTCAGTGCACGACTGAAAGGGGCTGAGTGCCCTCGGAGTCCTGCTCCATGTCTTTGCTTCCAGATGCTTCACTAAAGATGGCGATCATTATCATGCCTGAGTGGCCCAGCCTCCCACATCTCAGGCGGGACTGAATGCTTGATGGATGCTTTAATCTTGGCCCTGGCGAAGGGCAGCATACATTTCAGTGAGGATGTGGCCAGAAATCTCCCCTGAACAATGCCACAGAGGCAATGAGAACAGAGGACTCGGGGTGAGGTGGCTTGGCTCGAGTCCTAGTTTATTCACCTCTGGATTTGGTGAGTCTGGAGAAGTCACTTAGCTGTTAGAAGTCTCTGTTTTCCATGTGATGAAGGACCCAGACTCACCTAATGGGTACCTGCTAAGAGCTAACGGCTGTGCTAGGAGGAGGTCCAAGAAATACACAGTTCCTGCTTCAAAGGAGCTCTTAGGTTGGTGAAGGCATGGGATATTTGTTGGATATTGTCTTCCTCACAGAATTTTGAGGAAATTTAATCCATGGAAGACTTACTAAATGTAAGCTGATGCTACGGCTCTTGAAGATGCTGATAAGACAAATCACGTTTAGTGGCAAGCTTGCATTTATCAGGGATGTTCTAAGACTTGCCATGGTAGAGATTTCTAGTATTCACTCTTAGTTGGTTCTCCATTCCTCCCTGGCCAATGGGAGGATTACTCTTACCTACCCACTTGAACTTAGGCCAGGTGGCTTTGACGGATGGGGTGTGATCAGAGGTGAGATGTATTATTTTGGGACCAAAGTACATAATCGCTGGTGTGATGTCTTCAGTAGTCTTGTCTTCTGCCTCGACAATCAAAGATGCCTTCATTTCCAAGTGGTGCAACCACAGGACATTGTGGTCTCTGTAGGCTTGAACCGCCCTGGAGATACTCCTAGAGCTGTAGGGGATTTTTCACAGGGAAGAAATACATTCTTATGGTTTGAACCATATTAAAATTTGGATGTTGTTTATCTTCTCATCCTAGACTAGATTAGGTCTTGGTTGGATGAAAGGAGTGCACGCAATTTGTCCTACTTGAAACTAAGATGCAGTTCTAGAATGGTATAATTGGATTATTTTTATCTACAGGAGAAGCCTGCTCTTTTGTCTGCAGCCTGTGGTCAGTGCCCCATCTCAGGTTCTGAAAAGCTTCCTTTTCCCTTGGTCCTCAGGTTAGCCAAGGGGAAAGGGCCACATTTCTAGAGTTAGGTTTAAATCCTGGCTTTGCCATCTGTTCACCCTGTGACCTTGCACAACTGACCAATGGACCTAACTCTCTGAATCCCTATTTCCTCAACTAAAAAATGGGGATATTCACAGCTCTTACCAGTCAGGGTTGAGGTGGGGATTAAAGGAGATGATGCCTGTAAAACGATTTAGCAAACGATTAAAAACTGATGTTTACTGTTGTTGATGTTTTTGGTATTATTTCCCATTCAATGACTGCAAGTTCTAAACGAAATATAAATCTCTCTTTTTCTTGTAGTTGCTTGTGTGCATGGCTTTTCCATTTCTTTTTTTTTAATGATATTTTTTATTATATTATGTTAGTCACCATACAGTACATCCTTAGTTTTTGATGTAAAGTTCCATGATTCANCGTTGCTTGTGTGCCTGGCTTTTCCATTTCTTTTTTTTTAAATGATATTTTTTATTATATTATGCTAGTCACCATACAGTACATCCTTAGTTTTTGATGTAAAGTTCCATGATTCATTACTTGCGTGTAACACCCAGTGCACCTTTTCCATTTCTATGGACACTGTAAATTCCCAGAAGAAAGAGGCTCTGGCTAGGACCTATCAGGTAATCCCTGGACAGACACTGCTGATTCCTTTCATGCGCTGCTGCAGGTGAAGGAAACCAAACTATGCACGAAACAAGGACCTTTGTCATTATGGTTATTATTTAAAATCTGCATAGGGTTGTTACGGCAACTTCCACAGTTACGTTCTTAGAGCTGGACAGTTGCTCAGGACACTTTCATTTACTCTCTGGTCACTGAAATAGCTTTGCAATCCCCCTCTCTTTTCTCCAGCCTTTTCAATCTAGTACATTCTAGATTTACAATGCAAAACTGATCGTGTTATTCCTCTCCTTAAAGCTCTACAATGATGCCCCCATTGCTTTCAGGATAGAGTCCAATTTTCTTAATACAGTAAGGCCCTCTGTGATCTGTTGTACCACTTTCTGTCTTCTCTCACCTCTTCCCTCAGGAAGCCTCATTGAATTACTTCCAAGGCCTGGAATTTACCTCGGTTTTCTCATCTCAATTCCCCTGTCCCCAACTCTGTTCTTTTCTGCTCTAGGTTCCTTCTCTCCCTGTCTCTCCTCGAGTTTGCTTGGCTAACTGACTTATCATTAGCTTAAATGTCACTTACATTAATGCTTCTTAAAATGCAAGGTGCATACAGATGACCTAGAGATCTTGTTATAGCAGAGGTTCTGAGGCAGTAGGTGTGAGCAAGGCCAATATTCTGCATTTCTAACATGCTCTCAGGTGATGCTGCCATTGCTGCTTGGTCCGTGAAGAGCAGTGCGTGACTTCCATTAAATATGGACCATGTGGTGTCCCCCTGTGCTTTTATACAAGTCTGGCCAGCTGTCCCTTGTGTATCATATTGCACTATCATTGCATGCTTACACTTTGAACCCCCCTCAACTTCAAGCTAAGGCAATGTCTCGATTCGTCATCCTGCTTTACTTTTGTATCCCGAGTGCCTAGTACCTGCCTGCCACACAGTGACGTAGCAATAAGTATTTGCTGAATGAGTGATTGACAAGGGATGTTCAGGAAGCCTCCCTCACCTCAAAAAAAAAATGATTGTTAATTGTGTGTATTTGAGGATCACCATTGAGCCTTCCTGTGGTAGACAAGAAGACGTACTTCCAAGATCTCCCTTCGAGAAAGGACTTGCTGCCTTGTGTAGAATACATCTAGAAACTCATCAAGACAGGGTTAATGTCTTGGCCAGTTCGGCTTGATGTGAGACAACTCTGATGGGCAAAATTTGCTCTGGAGTACGTGCCTGGTGGCCTGAGCTTTGCTGGATCTGCATGGAAGTGTGCCTTCTCCCTCTGCTAAGTCCTGCTTCCACTACCTTCCTTTGACACGTTCTGATTCTTACTAAACATTTTGCAGTCCAAACTCTAGGTTCAGTGTCTTCCTTCAGTGAATACAACTTTCTCCACTTCCTCATCTTATCCTCACCGTCACTTGTCACAGTGTCTGACACACTATAGCTAATAATCTTTCAATTAAATTCAGCAAATAGCTGAGTTCCTATCATGTGCTAGGTATTAGTGCTTGGAATACATCATTCAGCAAAAGAGACAATAGTCCAACTTCAAGATTTTACATTTTTGAGATACTAGACAATGAACAAGAAAATCTCTACATTATTTCTATATTCTATCTCTACATTATTTCTATTATATTATTTCTATATATTTCTACAGTCTTGTTCAATTTCTATACTGAACAAGAAAATCTCCGCATTATTTCTGTATTTCTATATGTTATGGGGGTTAAATATTTTGAGAAAATAAGGAGCAACGTAGGGTCGGGGGATTGGGAATGTTGGTGATGAAAAAATGTAGGGGTTTGCAATTTTATATATTAAAACAGTATGGTTTGGGTGCCCACATTCAGAAGGTAACAGCTGTTCAGAGTTTGAAGGAAGTGATTTAATCTACATTTATTCTGCCTTGTGGAATTACTCACCAATCAAACCCTCATAGCTATTCAATTCTATTGTATTTATATATCCTGTATTTGCATATTCACAGAACACTCAAAGAACATTTGGAAAGGTACCCAACAAATACATAATGTTGACGGCCTCTGAAAAGAAGCAGTTGGCTAAAGAAAAATGATTGGGAAGAATTGTGAAGTCTTTCTATATTTTTTACAGAAATAAATACAATCAACATTAAAATTCAAAGAATCCCAATGAAATTTCCAGAATGCAGAGCACTCATGCTCATAACAGGTTCCCAGAATCCTATTCAGTATCAGTTTATGGATTTGAATTTAGGGTGATCCTGGGCAGTGATCAGACTTTTTTCTTTTCTCGTAAATATCACCATATTCTGACTGAGACTGGGCCCTGATTTTTCTTCACCAAAGCCTTTCTTGCTCTTGCTCAGAATCTGAGCGAAGTACTCAATGTCCCGCATTTTCTCTGTGCCCCAGAGTCAGGTAACAAGAAAACCATCCAAAGTAACTCCTTATGAGCTTTTAAATTGTTTGTGTCTTCAGCAAATGGAATGGAGATAATAAAATCTATCTTGCAAATCTGCTGTGTTAACTCACTGTGTTCAGTGAATTAATTCGTGTCGAAGTACTTCATAAACTACAGAGAGCTATAGAGATCAAGACTTTACAATGAAGTGGTAGGGACCATCATCTCCTCCTTGAGGAAGAAAGGAAGGAACAGGGGAGAAAGAGGGGAAGCCAGCCTGGCTCTCTAACCTGGTGGCTCTGTCATGAAGCTCTCCCAGCTTCTGCCGGCTTCCATGGGGCACAATGCAGATCCCCAGGACCTAGTGCTGTGGCTGAGGCAGGGAACCTTCCCTGAAGAATATAGAACTGCTTATTTGTTCACAGGTAAAAGGGAGCCCTGACTGGGAAGAAGAATCCGGGTTCTTGATAAGGCAATTGTCTTCCTGTAATGTTCCTTTCTTCGTTCTCATTCTTGCTTCCCCCAGCCGTCTGAAATGTTTNAAGGCCCTCTGTGATCTGTTGTACCACTTTCTGTCTTCTCTCACCTCTTCCCTCAGGAAGCCTCATTGAATTACTTCCAAGGCCTGGAATTTACCTCGGTTTTCTCATCTCAATTCCCCTGTCCCCAACTCTGTTCTTCTCTGCTCTAGGTTCCTTCTCTCCCTGTCTCTCCTCGAGTTTGCTTGGCTAACTGACTTATCATTAGCTTAAATGTCACTTACATTAATGCTTCTTAAAATGCAAGGTGCATACAGATGACCTAGAGATCTTGTTATAGCAGAGGTTCTGAGGCAGTAGGTGTGAGCAAGGCCAATATTCTGCATTTCTAACATGCTCTCAGGTGATGCTGCCATTGCTGCTTGGTCCGTGAAGAGCAGTGCGTGACTTCCATTAAATATGGACCATGTGGTGTCCCCCTGTGCTTTTATACAAGTCTGGCCAGCTGTCCCTTGTGTATCATATTGCACTATCATTGCATGCTTACACTTTGAACCCCCCTCAACTTCAAGCTAAGGCAATGTCTCGATTCGTCATCCTGCTTTACTTTTGTATCCCGAGTGCCTAGTACCTGCCTNCACATCTGTCGCCTCTCCGCAGGAGCCACCCGTCAGTGCACGACTGAAAGGGGCTGAGTGCCCTCGGAGTCCTGCTCCATGTCTTTGCTTCCAGATGCTTCACTAAAGATGGCGATCATTATCATGCCTGAGTGGCCCAGCCTCCCACATCTCAGGCGGGACTGAATGCTTGATGGATGCTTTAATCTTGGCCCTGGCGAAGGGCAGCATACATTTCAGTGAGGATGTGGCCAGAAATCTCCCCTGAACAATGCCACAGAGGCAATGAGAACAGAGGACTCGGGGTGAGGTGGCTTGGCTCGAGTCCTAGTTTATTCACCTCTGGATTTGGTGAGTCTGGAGAAGTCACTTAGCTGTTAGAAGTCTCTGTTTTCCATGTGATGAAGGACCCAGACTCACCTAATGGGTACCTGCTAAGAGCTAATGGCTGTGCTAGGAGGAGGTCCAAGAAATACACAGTTCCTGCTTCAAAGGAGCTCTTAGGTTGGTGAAGGCATGGGATATTTGTTGGATATTGTCTTCCTCACAGAATTTTGAGGAAATTTAATCCATGGAAGACTTACTAAATGTAAGCTGATGCTACGGCTCTTGAAGATGCTGATAAGACAAATCACGTTTAGTGGCAAGCTTGCATTTATCAGGGATGTTCTAAGACTTGCCATGGTAGAGATTTCTAGTATTCACTCTTAGTTGGTTCTCCATTCCTCCCTGGCCAATGGGAGGATTACTCTTACCTACCCACTTGAACTTAGGCCAGGTGGCTTTGACGGATGGGGTGTGATCAGAGGTGAGATGTATTATTTTGGGACCAAAGTACATAATCGCTGGTGTGATGTCTTCAGTAGTCTTGTCTTCTGCCTCGACAATCAAAGATGCCTTCATTTCCAAGTGGTGCAACCACAGGACATTGTGGTCTCTGTAGGCTTGAACCGCTGTGGAGATACTCCTAGAGCTGTAGGGGATTTTTCACAGGGAAGAAATACATTCTTATGGTTTGAACCATATTAAAATTTGGATGTTGTTTATCATCTTATCCTAGACTAGATTAGGTCTTGGTTGGATGAAAGGAGTGCACGTAATTTGTCCTACTTGAAACTAAGATGCAGTTCTAGAATGGTATAATTGGATTATTTTTATCTACAGGAGAAGCCTGCTCTTTTGTCTGCAGCCTGTGGTCAGTGCCCCATCTCAGGTTCTGAAAAGCTTCCTTTTCCCTTGGTCCTCAGGTTAGCCAAGTGGAAAGGGCCACATTTCTAGAGTTAGGTTTAAATCATGGCTTTGCCATCTGTTCACCCTGTGACCTTGCACAACTGACCAAAGGACCTAACTCTCTGAATCCCTATTTCCTCAACTAAAAAATGGGGATATTCACAGCTCTTACCAGTCAGGGTTGAGGTGGGGATTAAAGGAGATGATGCCTGTAAAACGATTTAGCAAACGATTAAAAACTGATGTTTACTGTTGTTGATGTTTTTGGTATTATTTCCCATTCAATGACTGCAAGTTCTAAACGAAATATAAATCTCTCTTTTTCTTGTAGTTGCTTGTGTGCATGGCTTTTCCATTTCTTTTTTTTTAATGATATTTTTTATTATATTATGCTAGTCACCATACAGTACATCCTTAGTTTTTGATGTAAAGTTCCATGATTCATTACTTGCGTGTAACACCCAGTGCACCTTTTCCATTTCTATGGACACTGTAAATTCCCAGAAGAAAGAGGCTCTAGCTAGGACCTATCAGGTAATCCCTGGACAGACACTGCTGATTCCTTTCATGTGCTGCTGCAGGTGAAGGAAACCAAACTATGCACGAAACAAGGACCTTTGTCATTATGGTTATTATTTAAAATCTGCATAGGGTTGTTACGGCAACTTCCACAGTTACGTTCTTAGAGCTGGACAGTTGCTCAGGACACTTTCATTTACTCTCTGGTCACTGAAATAGCTTTGCAATCCCCCTCTCTTTTCTCCAGCCTTTTCAATCTAGTACATTCTAGATTTACAATGCAAAACTGATCGTGTTATTCCTCTCCTTAAAGCTCTACAATGATGCCCCCATTGCTTTCAGGATAGAGTCCAATTTTCTTAATACAGTAAGGCCCTCTGTGATCTGTTGTACCACTTTCTGTCTTCTCTCACCTCTTCCCTCAGGAAGCCTCATTGAATTACTTCCAAGGCCTGGAATTTACCTCGGTTTTCTCATCTCAATTCCCCTGTCCCCAACTCTGTTCTTTTCTGCTCTAGGTTCCTTCTCTCCCTGTCTCTCCTCGAGTTTGCTTGGCTAACTGACTTATCATTAGCTTAAATGTCACTTACATTAATGCTTCTTAAAATGCAAGGTGCATACAGATGACCTAGAGATCTTGTTATAGCAGAGGTTCTGAGGCAGTAGGTGTGAGCAAGGCCAATATCCTGCATTTCTAACATGCTCTCAGGTGATGCTGCCATTGCTGCTTGGTCCGTGGAGCAGCAGTGCGTGACTTCCATTAAATATGGACCATGTGGTGTCCCCCTGTGCTTTTATACAAGTCTGGCCAGCTGTCCCTTGTGTATCATATTGCACTATCATTGCATGCTTACACTTTGAACCCCCCTCAACTTCAAGCTAAGGCAATGTCTCGATTCGTCATCCTGCTTTACTTTTGTATCCCGAGTGCCTAGTACCTGCCTTCCACACAGTGATGTAGCAATAAGCATTTGCTGAATGAGTGATTGACAAGGGATGTTCAGGAAGCCTCCCTCACCTCAAAAAAAAAAATGATTGTTAATTGTGTGTATTTGAGGATCACCATTGAGCCTTCCTGTGGTAGACAAGAAGACGTACTTCCAAGATCTCCCTTCGAGAAAGGACTTGCTGCCTTGTGTAGAATACATCTAGAAACTCATCAAGACAGGGTTAATGTCTTGGCCAGTTCGGCTTGATGTGAGACAACTCTGATGGGCAAAATTTGCTCTGGAGTACGTGCCTGGTGGCCTGAGCTTTGCTGGATCTGCATGGAAGTGTGCCTTCTCCCTCTGCTAAGTCCTGCTTCCACTACCTTCCTTTGACACGTTCTGATTCTTACTAAACATTTTGCAGTCCAAACTCTAGGTTCAGTGTCTTCCTTCAGTGAATACAACTTTCTCCACTTCCTCATCTTATCCTCACCGTCACTTGTCACAGTGTCTGACACACTATAGCTAATAATCTTTCAATTAAATTCAGCAAATAGCTGAGTTCCTATCATGTGCTAGGTATTAGTGCTTGGAATACATCATTCAGCAAAAGAGACAATAGTCCAACTTCAAGATTTTACATTTTTGAGATACTAGACAATGAACAAGAAAATCTCTACATTATTTCTATATTCTATCTCTACATTATTTCTATTATATTATTTCTATATATTTCTACAGTCTTGTTCAATTTCTATACTGAACAAGAAAATCTCCGCATTATTTCTATATTTCTATATGTTATGGGGGTTAAATATTTTGAGAAAATAAGGAGCAACGTAGGGTCGGGGGATTGGGAATGTTGGTGATGAAAAAATGTAGGGGTTTGCAATTTTATATATTAANCGTAGGGGATTGCAATTTTATATATTAAAACAGTATGGTTTGGGTGCCCACATTCAGAAGGTAACAGCTGTTCAGGGCTTGAAGGAAGTGATTTAATCTACATTTATTCTGCCTTGTGGAATTACTCACCAATCAAACCCTCATAGCTATTCAATTCTATTGTATTTATATATCCTGTATTTGCATATTCACAGAACACTCAAAGAACATTTGGAAAGGTACCCAACAAATACATAATGTTGACGGCCTCTGAAAAGAAGCAGTTGGCTAAAGAAAAATGATTGGGAAGAATTGTGAAGTCTTTCTATATTTTTTACAGAAATAAATACAATCAACATTAAAATTCAAAGAATCCCAATGAAATTTCCAGAATGCAGAGCACGCTCATAACAGGTTCCCAGAATCCTATTCAGTACCAGTTTATGGATTTGAATTTAGGGTGATCCTGGGCAGTGATCAGACTTTTTTCTTTTCTCGTAAATATCACCNCAATTCTATTGTATTTATATATCCTGTATTTGCATATTCACAGAACACTCAAAGAACATTTGGAAAGGTACCCAACAAATACATAATGTTGACGGCCTCTGAAAAGAAGAAGTTGGCTAAAGAAAAATGATTGGGAAGAATTGTGAAGTCTTTCTATATTTTTTACAGAAATAAATACAATCAACATTAAAATTCAAAGAATCCCAATGAAATTTCCAGAATGCAGAGCACGCTCATAACAGGTTCCCAGAATCCTATTCAGTACCAGTTTATGGATTTGAATTTAGGGTGATCCTGGGCAGTGATCAGACTTTTTTCTTTTCTCGTAAATATCACCATATTCTGACTGAGACTGGGCCCTGATTTTTCTTCACCAAAGCCTTTCTTGCTCTTGCTCAGAATCTGAGCGAAGTACTCAATGTCCCGCATTTTCTCTGTGCCCCAGAGTCAGGTAACAAGAAAACCATCCAAAGTAACTCCTTATGAGCTTTTAAATTGTTTGTGTCTTCAGCAAATGGAATGGAGATAATAAAATCTATCTTGCAAATCTGCTGTGTTAACTCACTGTGTTCAGTGAATTAATTCGTGTCGAAGTACTTCATAAACTACAGAGAGCTATAGAGATCAAGACTTTACAATGAAGTGGTAGGGACCATCATCTCCTCCTTGAGGAAGAAAGGAAGGAACAGGGGAGAAAGAGGGGAAGCCAGCCTGGCTCTCTAACCTGGTGGCTCTGTCATGAAGCTCTCCCAGCTTCTGCCGGCTTCCATGGGGCACAATGCAGATCCCCAGGACCTAGTGCTGTGGCTGAGGCAGGGAACCTTCCCTGAAGAATATAGAACTGCTTATTTGTTCACAGGTAAAAGGGAGCCCTGACTGGGAAGAAGAATCCGGGTTCTTGATAAGGCAATTGTCTTCCTGTAATGTTCCTTTCTTCGTTCTCATTCTTGCTTCCCCCAGCCGTCTGAAATGTTTGTCTTATTGGACAATAGGCTAGGGACATATTATGATCTCCTTGCTGAGGTGGGAAGATTGTCCTCAAAACTCAATCCAATTCCATTGAAGTCTTCAAACCTATTTGATACTCATGTCCGTTCACCCCAGGAATTTTATATGTGTGCAAAATGGCAGGGAAGAAATGGTTTCAGTTGTGTGACTCTTATGTGGAAGAGAGATCAGGCTTGTTGCGTGTAGCCCTCAAGGGCAGGAAAAGAATCGACGGGTAAAAGTTTAGCGAGATGAGTTCAGATCAATATTGGAGTACTGTGGGCTATGAAGCTCTAAGACTACAAAGATTAAAGCAACGTATTCTCTGTTCTCAAGGAACTCAGAGTAGGGGAAATGAACATTAGACAAATACACACAAAATAATACGGTGACTGCAATACTACAATGTTATATAAAGTCCTGTATACATCTCAGTAAGAATAATTAGAATACAAAATGTCACTTATTCTACCTTCAGAATTTTATGGGCACTCTGGATTTCCAGAATCCCAATCTTTTTACCATGTCCATCATTACCACTATGGTCTAGGACACTACAATAGCTCTCCAGGATTATCAGGATAGGGTAGCTGGCTGATTTCCAAAATCTTCCCCAGGCGATTTGTTTTCTACATAGCCGCCAAAGAGATCCTGCTAAATCATAAGGTAGAAATTTCATAGCCAGTGATGGCGGAAGACCTGATACAAATTAAGGCCACTTGCTGGATAAAACATATGAAATAACTGCTTTTTTTAATACTTAAATATACATAGAAAATGTATTCTTGGGGCACCTGGGTGGCACAGCGGTTAAGCGTCTGCCTTCGGCTCAGGGCGTGATCCCGGCGTTATGGGATCAAGCCCCACATCAGGCTCCTCCGCTATGAGCCTGCTTCTTCCTCTCCCACTCCCCCTGCTTGTGTTCCCTCTCTCGTTGGCTGTCTCTATCTCTGTCAAATAAGTAAATAAAAAATCTTTATTAAAAAAAAGAAAAAAATGTATTCTTTTTTATCTTATTAATAGTTTTGATTAGTTATATGTTGAAATGATAGTATTTTACCTTATTTTCAATATTTTGATTCTGGTATAGTTAACACACAGTGCTATATTAGTTTCAAGTGTATAGCATAATGATTCAATAATTCTATACATCATTCAGTGTTCATCAAGATAAGTGTACTCTTAATCCCCTTCACCTGTTTCACCCATCCCTCCACCCACCTCCCCTCTGGTAACCACCAGTGTTCTCTGTATTGAACAGTTTGTTTATTTGTTTTGTTTCTTAAATTCCACATATGAATGAAATCATATGGTATTTACCTTTCTCTATCTGACTTATTTCACTTAGCATTTCACCCTCTACAACCATCCATATTATTGCAAATGGTTAAGATCTCATTCTATTTTATGGCTAAATGGTATTCCGTTGTGTATGTATAGCTCATAACCTTTTTATCCATCCACCTATTGATGGACACTTGGGTTGCTTCCATATCTTGGCTATTGTAAATAATGCTGCAATAATCATAGGGGTGTATGTATCTTTTCAAATTAGTGTTTTTATTTCTTTGGGTACATACTCAGGAGTGGAATTATCGGATTACATGAAATTTCTTTTTTAATTTTTTAAATTTTAATCCCAATACAGTTAACATGCAGTGTTATATTAGTTTTCTGTGAACAAAATAATGTTTCAACAATTCTATGCATTATTCAGTGCTCCATACTGTTTTCCACAGTGGCTGCACCATTTTATATTCCCACAAACGGTGCACGAGAATTCCCTTTTCTCCACATTCTTGCCAACACTAGCCATTGGAAATTTAAAGAGGAATCCTTGGAGAGAAAGAACAGAAGAAAAAAGAACCAAAATAAAACTATAAACTCATGCTAAGTCCTTGGATGTCAAGTATGATTGTATGGAGCATATCCCCAGGAAACCGATACAAAATACAGACAAAAAACAAGGAAACATGTAATCTAGAAAGAGAGAGCTACCTGGAGTCTGACCTGTGGGTGTGCTGGGTTTTGTTTTCATTGAGTGCACCCCCCAACTCTGAACAGGACAGGTGACAAAAAACTGAAGCTTCACAGGTTTGAAGTCTCGGAGGACAAAGCCCTAAACCAGTAGAATGGCTGAAAATTCTGAGGGATTCCTGGCAAGCAAAAAACTTTCGAAGAGGTGAGCCCCATCACTGTCCAACCTTTGGATGAATGCCAGGTTCCACATTACCCTCTTATTTTCAGCACTTGTCTTGCTATTTCCTATCTTAGGGACTTTGCTCAAGCATGTATTCCTTCACAAAAATACATCTTCTATACTCATTTTTCAAAATCTTATCATTTAAAAACACTTCCTCTAGATTGTGAGCTACATGAAGGTAGGACTGTATCTATTATGTTCACTGCCGATGCTCTAGTGGCTCTCAGGAGCCTTGCACACAGCGATGACGATGACGATCGATGACGATGACGAGAGCGTAGGCACAGCATGCATTTGGTGAATAAATGATGTGCCGAGACTATTCATGACAACCCTAAGTCTTGCCGTGGGATTGGGGCAGGGGTTCTTTATAAACCTCAGCACCAGGGATCCCTCATTCAGGGACACGGGATAGGGAAGATGGTATAAGAGCACTGATTTTAAATAAAGAGACAAACTGTGCCTGAAGCCATGTGGGTGGGATGAGGATGGTCTTGTGGAACTGGGGACCTTGAGGAAGTTTCAGTGAGGTACAGGGTTTAAGAAAATGATGCACCATGAGATAGAGCCTGAGGCCCATTCTCAGAAGTGGGAGTGAGGCATGGAGCTCTGCACAGCAGTGATCCTAACTGTAATGTTGGAAAACCTGGGGGGCCACCATCGATGGTCATGTGTTCTCCCAGTCATTTGTTACTAATGATCCTACAGGATAGTCAAATAATACACTTTGCATTTTTTAAAATAAAGTGGGTTCAAGATTAATTCAGTAATAAAGCTGAGCTTACTCATCTGCCTTCTGATATATTTTCTTGAATGGGTCAGAAAAAGTTGGGACTACTGTTTCTGCATAGCTTGGGTCGATATGTACTTCAGAGTGTTTGCACAGGAGAATGCCTTCTGTCAATGGTTTGTAACAGAGTAGAGGTGGAGAGGTCCTGCTCTGAATTACAGGTGAGTGTTTGAGGAGGGTGGAAGATCTGAGCCTGGGGTGCCTTGAGGCAACAGTGGAATCGGATTTTCTCTGGAAATCTTCCACTTGGTGCTGCGATAACCATCGTGTTCTCCCATTGACCTCAACTATCTCAGAGCAGGTGGCAATTTCTAGGGAGGCAAAGGTGAACTAGAAATCACTGTCCCCAAATTTCCTGTTCCCAAGAAATCTGAAGTATTTCAGAAGACTCAAAATTCTTTTAGAATTCTTAAAATTTGGCTTGACTTTCATGCCCCCTCCTCTAAAAGTGATTCCCTGAAGGACTTTCTCAAAGTACATCCTCCTCCACCATTTGAATTAATACAAGGAAAGATGCTTATACTTCACTGGGCATGCTCTCTGTCCTGTAAACTTTCTGAGAGGAGGGCCACTTCTTTTTATTCACAAGGTGTACTCTGGTTTCAATACAGTTCCCAGCATAAGGAGACACCCTAAATATTTTTTTGAACAAAAGAATGAAAGGATTAATGCCTTAAAAAATGAGCAAATGAATGAATATCTCTTTTAAAGTTCTGGAAATGTTCTGTTTGGAGACGGGAGGTTATTTTCAAAAGCTTCTCCTGGGGCCCACGAGAAGTATTGAGGAGTCTTTTCTGATTAACATGCATTTGTCCAGCAGCACCAGCTGCGACTAATTCACCCTTGTTTCCCCGGGATTGACTTCAGAACTCATGTAATAAATGGCTGCAGTGGCTTTAATGACAGCATCGCGTGGACTCGCTGAACGCCCAGCAGGCAGCTCTCGAGCACAGCAAGGGGCAAACACCAGATGGCAATCTTTCAAAGCCCAGAATCGATTCACACCAGTCTCACTACAAACTGCCCATTATTTAGACTGAAACCATCATCAGTGTCCTACAAATGCCCAAGGAGACACTAATAACTGGAATTTCGATTCTAGGGTATTGATGTGTGCACCGGGGAGCTCGGGAATTGTGGTGCTGTGTGATTAGTGACCATGAGGCCAAGATCAACTGACCAACATGTGACTTTGGAAGGTCACTTAGCTACATTGAGCCTAAGTTTGTTCATCAACCCAATGGCGATACAGATGATTTTCCACCAAACCATGGAGGATAAAACGGCACGAGGACACATGCCAGCTGCTGGTGTTAAGATGTACATACCCATGCAAATGCATATACACAGACACACTTGATGTCCACTTATTTTCTGAAATAATACTTAAGTGTCCTTCTATTTTTAATTAAAATATTAGACATGATTTGAGACAAACAAGAAGACATGATATGATTTAAGAAGATAGACAAGGAGGTCTAGAGAATAATAAAGTGGACATCCATGAATCCACCATCCATGTGAAGGAGTAGCATCTTTTCATTACCAGTGAGCGTCTTATACTTATCACACTAGCTGCACCCTTCTCTTTCTCTCAACGGAGGTAATAACTATCCGGAATTCGGTGTTAATCTGCCTTAGATTTCTTCATGATTTACTATTGCTGTGCTTACTGTTAAACTACATAAATCATATCATACTAAATGCATTCTGTAATTCACTTTTCTGGATGCTGATTTTATGTGAGCTTCTTCCATATGGATATGTAGAACTTGGCTCACTCATTTTCACTCCTACATCATGGTCTTTTAAGTGAATCTATAACAATTTATATGCAGTCTTCTACTGGTGGACATTTAGAATATTTTGAGACTTTCTTTTTCCCTCTTGAATACATATATAAATTTTCTAGATTTTGCCAAAGTGTTCCTCAAATGAGTTGTAGCAATTTATATACCCACAAGGCAAGCTGTGAATACAAATATCTTCGTTTAGTTCCTCATCTTTGCCAAATCTTGGTATGGTCATGGAGGCACTGTTTTGCTGATCTGTTCGGTATGGAATACTCATCCGTCATAGCTTTAATCTTCATTTTCCTGGTTAGCAGGGTAGCTGTGAAGTAAAACTTTCTTTTTACATATACCAACAGACCATTTGGGATTTTTTCCCTATAGGTTGCAAATTTTTCTTTTAATCAGTTAGAAATGCTTTCAGTAGAAGTAACAAAAACCTAAATAAGTTTTTTAGTTTTGTTTTTTTTTTCCCCCATCTGAGGAGAGTATGGAAGAGGGTAGATCAGGACTGATGGGACTTACCTATAATGTGTGCTCCATGATGCTTCTAGTGGTAAGTCCTTCCAACCGCAGCATGATAGGCTTGCCATTCCATGGTCACAAGATGGCTGCCCCTTTCCCAGTATAGCATCATGGTCTCAGGCAATCAGAGAAGCTCTTGTTTCAGAAAAATAAAGCTCTCAGAAACACTCAGGTTATCTGTGTTTATATTTTAATGGCCAAAACAATATCATGATACAGGGGAACTCAATAGTAAGCTGAGAAAATTGGCCCCAAGTACAAATCAAAGTACTCTCAGTAAGGAAGGATGGGAGAAAGCCTGTTGATTATGGAATCATCAGTGTCTGACACAAAAGCATTTGTCCTGTATGTTCTTTTTTTTTCTTCTTGGTTTGTAGAAGTACGTATCTTATGGATACAAACTCTTTGCTGGTGTTAACGTTACAAATATCTTATCCTTTAATCAATAACATATGATCATTTTGATAGATGTGAAAAAACATATGATAAAATTTAACATAAATTCATAATAAATCTCTTAAATTAGAAACTTAAAAAATGTTCTCTACATGATAAGAATAGTTATTAAAAGGGTGCCCGGGTGGCTCAGTTGGTTAAGCATCTGCCTTCAGCTCAGGTCATGATCTCAGGGTCCTGGGATCAAGCCTCATGTTGGGCTCCCTGCTCAGCAGGCAGTCTGCTTCTCCCTCTCCCTCTGTCTCTCCCCCTCTCCCCCTCTCATGCGTTCTCTCTCTCAAATAAATAAATTACGTTTTTTTTTAAAAAGTAATTATTAAAAACCCCCAGTAAGTGTTATTCTAAGTAGGAACACATTAGAAAAATTTGAGTCAGAAAAAAGACAAAGATGTCAATGGACATCTATTCAACATCACATTGCAGGTTTTAGATAGAGACTATGGACAAGAATAATAAAAAATAGAAAGTAAAAAATAAGACCATCATTACTGGAGATGATACTGTTATTCATAGATAGAGCTCAAAATAGTCTGTCTATAGACAAATTTTTAAAAATCACAAGGTTTGGGGGCGCCTGGGTGGCACAGCGGTTAAGCGTCTGCCTTCGGCTCAGGGCGTGATCCCGGCGTTACGGGATCGAGCCCCACATCAGGCTCCTCCGCTATAAGCCTGTTTCTTCCTCTCCCACTCTCCCTGCTTGTGTTCCTTCTCTCACTGGCTGTCTCTATCTCTGTCAAATAAATAAATAAAATCTTAAAAAAAAAATCACAAGGTTTGGCAGTGCAGCTTGATATAAGATACACACGAAGTCTCAAATTACTAGGAACAAAATGAAAAACAGTCACTATTTAGAGAAATCCCACCGAATATTAGGTACTTAAGAATAAATCTAATAAAACACATGCAGAATCTCTATAGGAAAGCTCATAAAACTTGAAGAGACATTGAAGAAGACCTAAATAATTCAGGATACACATATTACGCCTATAAATACGAAGAAAGCATAACCTCATAAAAGTAGATTTTCCCCAAATTCAATGTAATTTTTTTTAAAAGATTTTATTTATTTATTAGACAGAGATAGAGACAGCCAGCGAGAGAGGGAACACAAGCAGGGGGAGTGGGAGAGGAAGAAGCAGGCTCATAGCAGAGGAGCCTGATGTGGGGCTCGATCCCATAACGCCGGGATCACGCCCTGAGCCGAAGGCAGACGCTCAACCGCTGTGCCACCCAGGTGCCCCATCAATGTAATTTTTATCCAAAACTCAATGGCAAACTTCACAAGTTAACTCGAAAATGTTAATGGGGGAGCACAGGATTAAGAAGAAAGAGAAATTTCTGAGAAAGAAGAGCCGCGAGAGGGAAATTGATTTATCAGATGTTAGAAATTATTATCAAATTTTAGAAATTATTGCCATCTGGAATTGGTACTTGGAGAAACAAATGGACCAATGGAACATGATGGAGAGGCCAGAAGTGAATCCCTGTGCCTAGAATGTGAGTCTACGTGAGAGGAATCATGTCATAACCGTGGGTACAGAGAGAGCATTCCTCAAATAAAATTAGAAAAATGGTCACCAGTTGGAGAAACACGTGGACAATGGTGATTTAGCTACCTCGCATCACAAGCAGCTCTATGTGGATCCGAAATCAAACTGCAATAGCTAAACTTAAATGTTCTGGGAAAATCCAGGTCATTCTCTTTCTGAACCTGAGACAGGCAAGAATTTTTAACATAAGACTCAAAAAGGCATTAACTTTTAAAAGTAAAGAGTAGATCTAAGTATAATAAAATTAAGTTGTCATTATGAAAAGGATATGAAAGGTGGAAAGGAAGGTATAAACAGGGAGGAGATAGATACAAGACCCACAACTAGTGAAGGGCTCCTCAGAATAAAAACTACAATAATGGAAACAAATTACCCAATACCAAAAATCAGCATCAAATATAAGCAGGCATTTCTAAGAGGAGGAATTAAGGCTCAATAAATACCTAAGAAAACATTCAGCTTCTTTTAATGATCATGAAAATGCATTCAATAGATACGCTTTTTATTCATTTCATTGGAAAAAATATTTAGAAGTCTGATAAAACCAAATTTTGAAGAATCTATGAATTTTCATGACTGGAGGAAGAGTGAATTGGAAAACAGTTGGAGAGTTTTGTTAAACTAGACATGTGCACATCTTACAAACCATCTACTCCGTTCCCAGGCATAAATCTAAGAAAACTATTATGTACTTGTTTGCATCAGCAACAATATACACAAGTATATTGTTCCAATAGCAAAAAACTCAAAACAATCTAAATACGAGTCATTAGTAGAGAGGAGGAATAAACTGCATGAAAATTACTCATACGATGGAATAGTATATAGCAGTCTAACTTAAATATGCTGACACCCATCAACATGATTGTATCTTAGCAACATAATCTTCATTGAGAAAAAAAAGTTCCCAGTACTACGTATACCATGGCACCCTTTTTATGAAATTCGCCTAAATATATATTCTTTTGGAATACGTATGGATGAGATTAATCCATATAAAAAAGTAAGTGAGTGATTTTTTATATTTATACATAATTAATCACTCTCTCCCACCCACTCTCTGGGGCTTCCAATTTTCTCTTTGCTTTGTTTATAGTAGGATATTTTATGGACATAAATTTTAATTTCTAATATAGGCAAATCTGTCAATCCTTTTCTTATTCATGCCTTTTATAGCTTGTTTGAAAAATCTCTAGACCTATTTAGTTTGCATAATTGAACTTTTATAACTCTTGATTAACAGCGTCCCAATTTTATGTCCTGACTCACAAATGAATTTTTTAAAAAATGTGAATAGGGGCTCCTGGGTGGCTCAGTTGGTTCAGTGTCTGCCTTCGGCTCAGGTCCTGATCCCAGGGTCCTGGGATTGAGCCCCGCATCGGGCTCCCTGCTCCGTGGGGAGCCTGCTTCTCCCTCTCCCTCTGCCTCTTGCTCCCGCTGCTTGTTCTCTCTCTGTGTCAAATAAATAAATAAATCTTTTTAAAAATGTGAATATGGGGGCGCCTGGGTGGCACAGCAGTTAAGCGTCTGCCTTCGGCTCAGGGTGTGATCCCGCCGTTATGGGATCGAGCCCCACATCAGGCTCTTCTGCTATGAGCCTGCTTCTTCCTCTCCCACTCCCCCTGCTTGTGTTCCCTCTCTCGCTGGCTGTCTCTATCTCTGTTGAATGAATAAATAAATAAAATCTTTAAAAAAATGTGAATATGTATATAACGGTACACTATTTGGCCTTAAAAAGAGGGAAATACCACCATATGTGACAGCGTGGATGAACCCGGAGGATGTTATGCCAAGGGCAGTAAGCCTGTCACAGAAGAATGATGACTGCCCGATTCCACTTCTATGAGGCCGTTAAAATAATTAAACTCATAGAAACAGAGAATGTAATGGTGATATTCTTATAGAGAATTCTTACAACAACCTTAGAGACTAGATGTTCATATACTCACTTCCATAATTACCTTGAAACTCCCCTCAGGTTACAGATTTCTGCGTTATGCCCAGGCTCACCTTGGACACCTCTCTGGTCCAGGCAGATGTGTGAGGTCTGGATAGGCGAAAGTGAGAGGGGGGACAAGGCATGGCCTAAGGAGTAAGTGTCAGCTGTGACAGCTGCCCCAATGCATTGTATAATGTAAGAGCCCCCTTTGACTACATAGGACACTTGAAACCTCAGAGGATAATGGATTCTTGCCCTTTGGAGACTGAAAGAAGGAAAACAATTGGTCCTCCATGTAATGGAGTTAATAATTTCTCAGGCCTCACCTGTCTTCTTGGATATTAATGAGCTGAGGCATGTGCTTAAAGAGGAGATTGTTTCAGGGCACCTGTGTCAACATTTTACATCTGGGAGTCGACCTCCTAATCCGAGGCACTTGGTATCTTGGTGGGCAGTAAACCAGTTTTCGTGCTCCCAAGAACACATTTATAGCCTATGACGTGCAACACCAATTTAGAAAGTGAGTCCATTGGTGTATGTTGGCAGTCTCTTTGGGGATCCTTTAAGGAAACATGTTTGTTGAATAAAAGCTTCAGTCTACTTTTGCACCTTTTGTTCTGACAGGTTGAAAAATGAACTCCTCTGGTCTAATTTGTTGCTAGGAATCAGGGATCCATTGTTAATTGGAGCTCAAGGTCTTTATTCAGCATCAAGGAGGTGCCAGGCACTGTGCTGGGTGCTCTCAGAGACACGAAAGACAAGTCAGAAAGAGTACCCACCATCTGATTGGTGTACAGCATATTATTTTCCTGTGCCCCCTCATAGTAGAAAAGACTCCCTTCTTCCAGTCCCTTCACACAATATTTTATGGTAAGATTTTGCTTCTGTTAGGCTTGTAGCTGCCTTGAACAAAGAAGGGGTGAGAAGAACTCAGAGCAATACCATTGCTAGAGATTAAATGTTTGTTTCCTCAAATTTATTTGTTGAAACCTAGTTCCGAGGAGGTGGGGCCATTGGAAGGTGATTAGGTCATGAGGGTGGAGCCCTTAGGAATGCACTGTGCCCTAATAGAAGGGAGCTCCCTCACCTTTTCTACCACATGAGGACGCAGGGAGAAGACAAGATGGCCAACCAGGAAGTGAACTCTCACCAGACACCGAATCTGCTGGCGGTGTCTTGATCAACGACTTCCAGCCTCCAGACCTGAGATATAAGTTTTTGCTTTTTATAAGCCACCGAGTCTATGGTGTTTTGTTACAGCAGCCTGAACAGACTAAGACAAAAATGAAGGTAATTTTAGCTGTAGCATAAGCAAGGAAGAAATTATCTGGAAAGTGGTAATGAGAAGCAGAATGAGTGCTGCATTTGCAAGAGTATTCGACAATGTTACAAAAGTAATCTGCACAAATGAGCATTCCTCAGGGCTAATGCTGAGACAGGGGGACACGGAAGGCACCACCAGCACGTGCACAGATGGTCTCTGTGGCCACATTTCTGCTCCTCCGTCCTGGGTCTGACTGGCACGGGTACGGCCTCACCCAATCAGCTGGCAGTAGAGAGAGGGCAAGCCACAATTAATTCAGAGAGCTTTCCTGAGTTTACGTTTAACTTTTTGGAATCCCTCAGCATGTTGGTGTTTTCAAATTTTATTCAGACCTCTCCTCAAATGTCGTCTTTATAACGAGGACTTTCCCAACCAACATCTCCCCATCAATCTCTGTCCCTTTCAGACTACTGATTTTTCACCTTGGCACTTACTCCTATCTGACAAATGTGTCTGTTTGTGTTGTTTACCGCTCCATGCTTAGCATCTAGAATGGCGTGTAAAATTGAGCTAAAATGTCCATTTTTTGGTCATTGAACCTAACTTTTCTTAAAGTTGTTCTTCTGACTCATACAGACCACTGCCTTCTTGGTCCATGTTTGAGACATGCCCTACAAGTCTTTAAGACGACGTCTCTTCTGCAGCGGGATGATAACTGACCAGTACTCCTCACTCCCCAGTAGAGAGTAGAAATACAACAGGCCATTTTCAAAGGCCAGCTCAGAACCCACTTGGAGCTTCTGGTATCACCCACGCAGCAACTACTTTCACTAAAAGCCTCCACAAAACAGCCAAGCAACCAGTTTTCAAGAAATATTTTATATTTTTGTTTTTTGCTTTGTAATCTGATCCAATTAAGCATATGGGGATGGGAGCAGACAAAATCTATGGCTAAGGTAACATTTAATTTTGCAGTAAAGACCTAAACACTAGCAAAAATTCATGGAAACATGCAAATGAGATCCCCAAACGCTGGTACTCATAATAAACCAATTAACAGGTTTTGAAACTTGTCAACCTGCAGTCTTCAGGTGAAGTGAAGAAACACATCTTGAAAGCTGTAGAAATGTACAGATTGGCAAGGCTATGTCTGACTTTCCTGCTCAAGCTGAGAATTCTTTGTAGTCTAAAAAAATGAAACAGGCACAATACAGACAAAATCAATTGTATGATTTTGTATTCAGCAGCTGCTTTTCACATTGTTGAAAGATTTATTTAAAAAAAGAAAAGAAACATGGGGCGCCTGGGTGACTTAGTAGGTTAAGCACCTGCCTTTGGCTTAGGTCATGATCCCAGGGTCCTGGGATCGAAACCTGCTCAGTGCGGAGCCTGTTTCTCCCTCTCCCTCTGCACCCGCCCCCGTCCCTGCTTGTGCTCTCTCGTTCAAGTAAATAAATAAAATCTTTAAAAAGAAAAGAAATAGAAATTGGCCACAAAGTCTCAATAAATACAAAAAAATAATCTCTTTTGGGCAAAATTCTCTAACCATAACGAAATACCAGAAAACCTCAGAAAGCTACATTTAGAAACAGACTTAAAACAACAACAACAAAAATCACTTGAAAATAATTTTTGGTACCAAAAAAATATTCTACTAGAAAACACAAATATTTACAAGTAATTAGGAATAAGAGAAATGAAATAATTAAATATCAAAACTTAGGGGATTAGCTAATGTATAGAGAAAATGTATAATATAAATGTTGGAAAATAAAAAGATTGAATATTCACAAGCTAAGCATTGGACAAAGAAGTTAAAATGAGAACCAACAACAATAAGAAAATTAGGCCAAAGAAAGAACAAGAAAGGAAATAATAAAACTCTGCACAGAAACTAATTTCTTTGTCTATGAGGAAAACAAGAGAAGAGGTGATCAACTAAACCCAAAACTAGATTTCAAAGCATCATGAAAATAGACATTTTGGCAAGATTGAACCAGGAAAAAGGAAAGAAAATAAATAAAATATGAGAACTCAAAAGAGGGGAAATGAACGAGAGTCAGTAGGAGACTTTAGAGAACAATCTGAAAAATCCCTTCTCGACTCTTCCACCCTAATATGCAAGACTGTTCCAATGAATTGCAACTTCCTATGCCCTGAATTTGTATCTTGGGGAAACAGCAAGCAGCTTATCAGGAAGCCTTACCTAGCTCTGCTGTTTTTTAGACAACCAGGCTAAAACGGCAGGTTTCAATTGGTGCCGAGAAATCAATTTTGTTGTGGTTAAAAACTACCTGGAGGCTGGAACCCACAATTTAGAATTTCCTCTCCGGCCACAGGCCAGCCCATTGAGGGGATATGTCTTCAGGGAAAAGGGGTTCTCACCTAGATTCTTATCACAAAGACCCTCCATGAGCACCCTAGTTGACGCTTCCCACACCTGACATTCTCTTTCTCTTAGTCAATTCTTCTATTTCTTAACCCATGTTTGCATATATTTAATTTATATCTATGTCTTGTTTACTCCTAGATTTTAAACTCTGTGAGTACATGATTTACCTCCTTTGTACAGTGTGTATCATAATCATTATGTGTTATATTTTGTAATATGTGAATTATTCATTCAATTCTCCCAACAAATTTATAAAGGATGCACTATTTTCACCTATGTCTTACAAATGAAGAAAACGAGGCACAGAAGAGTCAAGAAATTTACCCTTGAGCTCACATATCCAGGAAAAATTAGTTTTAACCACTATTGTGTGCGAGAGCGGCATCATAAGGGGCCTTTTAAACCACAGGAGAGGACAGTCACCGGGAAGGTACATTCAATGAGAATTTACCTGTCCTGGAACTAAGCCTGAGAAACTCCATCACCACAGAGATGAGCCCAGATAAAGTGGCTGCAGAGGTCACTGAGAAGTAATGCCCTCGAATGTAGGAGGAAAACTAAGAAGTCAAGGGAAAAGTATATTTTTTTCTGTGATTAAGAACAGAACCAAAAATCTGGGTCCTCTTAGCTTTCCCTAAGCTAACGCTGAGTGCCCTTGTTGTGATTTCATAGATAACACTAGGTTTTGCTTTCACAAATGGGCTGAAGAGAGCACAGAGTCACTGTCAGTGGACGTCGATGGCCTCCTGTCCAATCACTTTGGCCTGAACTGCACTCAGACCCACGCACACCATACAAATGTCCCTCCCTCTATGGATTTTCAAAGGATGAGTAAATAAACCACAAAGTTGCTTCTCATAAACCATATACACATACGTATGAGTCAGTTTTCTAGGGTGACCAAACCAAAGTACCGGAGCTTGGTATCTACAAGTTCTAGGGAGGGACGTGTTCCAGGTCTCACCGAGCCTCTGGTTGTTCCTTGGCTTGTGGCAGCTAAACTCTGATCTTCATATGGTGTTCTTTGTGTGTGTGTGGCTATCTCCAAATTTCCCCTTTTTATAAAAACACCAGTCCTGTTGGATTCGGAGCCCACACCACTTCGTGAAAACCTCCTGTTAACCATTTACCTCTGCAATGGCCCTATTTCAAAATTAGGTCATATTCCAACGTATTGGCGGTTAAGATTTCAACATATAACTTCTAAGGGGACACACTTCAATCCACGACAACATAAATGTTCTTCCTCATTAGTTTAAAGTGCCATTCACATTCAGGCATCCTTTCCTTTCCTCCAATCACTGACATCTGCATTGGAAGCCATATACCATACCAGCGAAGATGATGGATCTGGATTCCAGACTGCTCGGGTTCAAAACCAAACTCTACTGATGAGCTGTTTAATTTGGGGCAAGCAATTTTTCCTCTCTATTCTCAACTTCTTCATTTATAAACTTGGAACCGGGCTACTGTGGGGAATAAAGGCATTAGAATGCATGAAGTATTTAATTACCAGGCATATAGTGAGCTCTGGATAAGCTTTTCTTATTACTATAATTTTACCACCTTGCTTTCAGGTGGGGTTTTAAGTAATCTCTATACCCGGTGTGGGGTTCGCACCAATAGCTCTGGGATCAAGAGTGCCATGCTCTACTGACCTACTGACCGAGCCAGCCAGACAACGCCCCCTGGTGGGGTTCTCATTTATATAGTATGTTCCCCTATCTAACATCGTTTTATCAACATAGAATCCTGTGAGTTAGGCCAGTATTTTCAATCCTTACTTCCAATGTATGAAAATACAGAGGTGCAGAAAAACAAAGTGGCTGCTCGAAAAAACCAAGTAGGCAATGGCAAAACAGTAGCAGACCCCAGGGGATGAGACTGTCAGGCTGTTATCTTTAATAGGCTGTCTGCATGGTTGAGATTAAATTTAAGTATTAAGATTCCATGAAAAACCTCTCAATGGACCATGCCTTGAAGCAAATCCTTAAGTCCAGTCAAACCCTGAGACGAGAAAAGACATGACATTATCCCAATTTATGGACACGTGCCATCTCCTCTTTTCTTCAGAAATCTAGTCCACCTCTTTAAGATCTCCAGCAGTTCTATTAAATTTATCTATAATATGTTATTCCTGAAACCTTTAAGAGGAGAATGATAAAAAAAAAACTGCATGGGCTGCTCAGACCCTTCCAGAAATTATGGGAGGAAAAGTGATGACATTGTGTCAGCTTTTGAAATTCACCCAGAAATGAAAGGAATCTTTATTTTTTTTTTTCTCCTTGAAGGCTTTCAACACGGACAACATGAGTGGCTGAGTTGGAAATCGCTCTGCCCTTGCAATTAGAAGTCCCGCAGTGCCCAAGGAATCTAATTATGGTTGGGAAGTCATAGAACAATATGCGAACCTATCCCCATCAAAACAGTATTTTACTAAGTTCACTGGAGATTAAGACCGAATAATGTGCAAGTGTGAAATCCTCAATTATACATTCAGTTTCAAGGAAAGAGGTGCCTCACTGCCAGATACTTGTAATTTTTCTCACCCTAGAAATATTGAATATGAACCCTCGGAGATTTCTGGAAAATGCAGTTCTAAACATGAAGAAACAAGACAGGATGACGCCATTCCAGTTCCCTGCCAAGATAACCCTTTTGTCAGGGGAAAACGGTAGTGACATTTATCATGGCCATTACTTGGTGATGTATCTAAATGCTGAGTCATGATGTACCCCTGAAACATATCACTGTATGTCAACTACATGTCAATAAAAAGCAGGTCAACAGACAGACAAACAAATAAACAAGTAAAGTAGGGGGAAGTGCTCTGGGGCAGTGGACAAGGGCCACTGACCCAGGATACTGGGGTTTGAGTCTTTGCTCCAATTCTTCTTTTCTTACCTGCTCCCTCTGAGCGTGGGGCTCCCCCATGCTGGACCTCACTTTCCTCTCTGTTGGTGGTGTGATAGCAGGTGATGAAGAGTACTCCCTCCGCTCTGTGATTTAGCGGTTCTATAGTTCTTCAGAGCTTTCCAGTTTGGGATTTGTCAATCAGTAGTATTTTAACAAACAAAGTAACAAAAAGGCTGAGACAAAATGGCTAGATTTTGGGGTTTTTTTCCGAATAAAGATATTTTAAAAACTACTCCCATCTACAAAAACCGTAACTGCATTACATAAAAGACCAGACAATTTCGGACCACAATTTGAAAAGCAGCGAAGGTGACCTCCAATAAAGAAAAGACCACTGGCAAATTAACTGCACCCGCAGCACACACACACGCGTGCACACGCACATTTGTCCGTATTCTTCTTGTTTTTCACGGTCTGGTGAGAACTGTACCACGCACTGGCCTTTGTGAACCTTTGGGGAGTCAAATGAGTAGAAGTAAAATTGACGAATGTATCAGAATGACCAAATTCAATTCGTGCTTTAGAAAAATGTTGACCTAGCCAATTTGCCTTGCACAGAGAATAAGAAAGAAATAGAGCCCAAGACACGTGGGAAAGAATACATTAGATGACTCGGTTTGACATCTATAGCTGTCTATATGATAGAACACAAGGTGAAAACCAGATCGAGGTAGAATTTTAATTACGTAAAAATGATAGCCTTGGAAAATCGGGGGACAAAACCAGCCAGGAAGAAAAGACTTTGCAAATGGCAAATGAAAGTAGCAGAAGATGGTCAAGTCCCCGCTCCTCCAGTCCGATCTGGGGTTGCGAGGAGGCACCTGTACACATCTCATGTGAGCAGGGACCTGCGTGGAGTGAAAACAGGTAGCAATGGAAAGGGAAGGGCTTTTTTGATTTGATTTGATTTGATTTAATTTTTATTTCGGAAACATGTAAGAGCAAGTACCTTTGAGAACTTCTGGGGAAGTTCCTGTCTGTGGTTTCTTCGAGCTGATGAGAGTTAACATTAGTGAGTTAATAAATTGTAAAAGCTCTTTGCCTTGTCTCTGCTGCCTATCGGCTGACACCATTGCCTGGAGGAAAAGGTGGAAGGAAGTTCATGTTTCTGATTGCCGGGTTTGAGCCAGAGTTTCCCAGGCCACCAGTAGGGGCCATGGCTTTCTCTGCGTCTCCTTTCTCAGACATTGCCATCAGGAAGGTAGCACTGTCCTTAATACCCATCACCAGCCTATTAAGGAGGGCACGTACTGCATGGTGCACTGAGTGTTATACGCAAGTGATGAATCATGGAACTTTACATCAGAAACTAGGGATGTACAGTATGGTGACTAACATAATATAATAATTAAAAAAATATGTAAAACATTACATGAAAAAAAAAAAAAGGAAGTTAGCACCGGCAGTCAGGAGGAAGGAACGCCATGCACTTTTCAAAAAGGAACTTTGCTCTCTCCCTTGTTCATTTATTCAGAATTGTTTACTTAGCAATTACTACATGGCCAGCATATTCCAGACACTATAGATAACAGCGATGACTACATCAGGGTCCTGCTTTTTTGAAGCTTCCAGTGAATGGGTGAGAGCACAGATTAACCTATAATTACAAGGCAGAGTGAGACGTTATCATTTCAGAAAGGAAGCTGACCTTGGGAGTGCGGTAGACTCCGTGTGGTGGTGATAGTGGAATAGAGATAGAGCTCCAGGCAAAAGGGAAGGTAACATATGAAGCTGTCGGATGATCAAGCATGCATGGACCATTCCAAGAATGGCAA
>NC_048226.1:94067826-94097568 GCF_002007445.2 Ailuropoda melanoleuca | reverse complement strand
CCTGCTTTTTTGAAGCTTCCAGTGAATGGGTGAGAGCACAGATTAACCTATAATTACAAGGCAGAGTGAGACGTTATCATCTCAGAAAGGAAGCTGACCTTGGGAGTGCGGTAGACTCCGTGTGGTGGTGATAGTGGAATAGAGATAGAGCTCCAGGCAAAAGGGAAGGTAACATATGAAGCTGTCGGATGATCAAGCATGCATGGACCATTCCAAGAATGGCAACCATCACAGCCTGATGGATGTGATGTGGTTTTGGAATATAGGTGAGGTTCCACGTCCGGAGCTGAAGACCAAGAAAGAATTGTTGGAGTCTTTGGTGCGAAACCGTGGTTTATGAAAGCACGGGGACAGGACCCGTGGGCAAAAAGAGCTGCTGCCCGGGCTGGGATTGGTGGCTGATTATATACTATGGGGTTGGGGGAAGTAAGGAAAAAGCGAGGTTTCAAGAAAGTACTTTCATACGTTAAAGAAGACTCAGTATACCAGCACCCTTGCTGTTGTCCAGTTAAGGTTGTTACCCCCCTAGCAAGGAATTAACATGAAGATAGTTGGGAACTTCCAGGAGGAACATTACACTCTGCCCGCTTCAAGGATCTGTCTATGGGCTGCAGGTTATAAGACATTTAATTGCATTTACATTCCCTTCTGGAAGCTAGGTTAAGATAACTTTGTTCTTGTAAACTGCTAAAACATTTGTAAACTGAGGGAGACTCGAGTCTTGCAGGATTGTGGTCTCTAAAGGTTAACTATTTTTTTTTTCCTTTAGGGCAGCCAGGAGTGCCTGAGGAATGTCACCTACATCCCATGGGGGGAGGAGGGGTTGCGGGGTGTCAGTTTCTGCTTTGTCCTCAGCTTGCCTTCTCTTCCCGCATCAGATGTATTCGATATTATTCTGCTAAGGGAACAAGGGAGTCTATCTAGGAATACAGAGATTAAAAAGGAAGAGATAGCATTTGTTATGAGTCGCTGACATGGTTTAGGGGCAGGGCAAGTGGATCTCCTGAAAAGTTGCTGCACTTCTGCTACAGGGTCAGAAATTTTTACCAGCAGAGAGCCCTCCCTTTCTGCACTGTCAGAGCGACCCATCCTGGTATATCCATCCCACCAATTCTCAGGCTTGCAGCGGCTGATGCATCCCAGATTTGTGGGTTCCTCTCAGCCCAAGCTCTGATCTTCCATTCTAACCATGGTGGGGAGTGTTTTGTGTTTCTCCAAAATTCCCTTTTAGAGTTCCTGGTAAAGTCTAAACCATGAGTCATTGTCTTTTTATTCGTTTTTCTTAACAGCTAGAACCTGGGATCTCCACTTATATGTTTCATCCCATCCTACCTTTACTGGACCCTGAAGATTGAGCAGGGCAAGGTGCCGAAGTGGACGCCTCTTTATCACTGAGCTCTTCATTATGAAGTGGCCATCCTGTTGATGACCTTCAAAACCATTCCGGACCTCCTACAAGAATCACTCACCAGGAGGAGTGTGTAGGTATTAAAACCAAATACGGAATTTTGCAAGAACTTGGTAAGGAAATTCTCTTGTACTTCTTTGAACAAACCTCTTCAATCACAGAATCTAGATCTGTTTGGCTACTTTAAATTCCAGTGCAATGCAAAAATCACTTTTACAATATCTCCGATGGGTGGTCATGCCTCGTTTGAACTCCTTTGCAAACTATGAGCTCACTACTTTAGAAACTAACTTGTTTCCCAGCAAGTTAGTGCCAATTAAAAACTACGTTCTTATATTCAAATAAAATCTGCTTTCTTTTTTTTCTCTTCAGTTTACTTTTAATTCAAATTCAATTAATTAACATATAGTGTATTATTAGTTTCAGAGGTAGAATTCAGTGATTCATCAATTGCATGTAACACCCAGTGTTCATTCCATCATGTGCCCTCCTTAATGCTCACCACCCAGTTACCCCATCCCCCCACCCATCTCCCCTCCAGCAACCCTCAGTTTGTTTCCTATGATTAAGAGTCTCTTATGGTTTATCTCCCTCTCTGATTTCCTCTTGCTTTATTTTTCCCTCTCTTCCCCTATGCTCCTCTGTTTTGTTTCTTAAATTCCACATGAGTGAAATCATATGGTAATTGATTTGATATCATTTGATAACTTGAATTTGAAATCATTTGATAACTGATTGACTTATTTCACTTAGCATAATACCCTCTAGTTCCATCCATTAAAATCTGCTTTCCGGTAACTCTTATCCTCTCTTAATTCTTAAGCAGCACAGAAAATTTCTGTCCCTTGTCCACATAACATCACTTTATGTATTTGAAATTAGCCATGAAGAAAACAGTATACCTAGAGAGGTTAAGAGACATGCATTAGTCTACCCAAAATGTCCAAATGCTCAGAATAGCCAATGTCCTTATTTTTAAAGAGACGAATTCCAGGAATTTTACAGCATAGTTCTATAATTACGTCCTGAAGATATACTGAATTGCACAGGAATCTCTCTTTCCACGTTAAATGACCTCAGAACATTTTTTTAAAGATTTTGTTTGGAGGGGAGTATATCTGTTTCTTTCCTTCCATGGAATATCCGTGTTTTCTTATTTCAGCCAGCTTCTCTGGGATAACTCCTCACTTAGGTCACGGTCTTTAATCCATAGTGACCTGTTTGAAAGTAAGCAAAATAGCAAAGTAAGAATCAATAGGATTTGAGTGATGCTGGTCAGTGGAAATGGGAAGGAGACAGCTGACAATAGACTGCACATTTTAACTTTTAAAGCTGCTCTTCCATTCCCGCATCCTATTAATTATGTTCTGTCATCACCCACACAGCCTTTCATTCATTTAATAGCAATTATGTTCTGAGTGTTTAAGGTGATGTATCCAATGAGATGGGCAGTGGCAAACGCTTTGAGAGTCGCAGAGGCACTCTTTTAGTAATTAGGTCAAGTAATTGTCCCTCCTGAAGGGTTCTGAGTGACTTTTAGCAGTTCCTTAAATTCCTTCTACTTGTTTGTGGCCTGTAAAATCTTACCAGTTCCCTCCATGCAGTGTGAAATTTCAAAATATCTCATTGAATCTGACTCTGTGCCAGTTTCTATTTTAATGCATGAAGAATATCCTCTAGTTCAAGCATTTGGTTTCACTTGTTCGGGGCGATGAACTCCTGTGAGAATATCATAAATTCGTCGACACTTTCCCCCGAAAAATTGCTTTTTGTGTTGCTATATACAGATTCATAGATCTCTGATGCTCAACTGTGAAATTTATAACTCCCATTGACACAAATTTACACTGATTTGAAAGAACCCCATTATCTTCCCATCAGCAATCCTACTCCAGAGTGGGGTGGGTTTCCCTGACACCTGGTTTCCCTAAATGGGTTGAGACCTCCTTTCTAGCTCTGGCCAAGTGCTTTCCCCAAGGATATCATTCCAGTTGCTACTTAAGGTCCAGTTCCAGTGCCCTAATTCCTGAAACCCTCAAGGCTACTTGGCCCAGCTGAATAACTCCTATATGTGTGTGTGCGTACCAGACACCCTAGAAAGATGACTTCCATAAATACAGTAACAGCAACACCCAACCCCTTAGTAACGTTCTCCAAAATAACAAATTATTCAGCTGTAATGGCAATGGCTACCGTCCTTTGTTGAGCCCAGATTTTTCTGATTCTAAAGACTACTGAGCTTTTCTCTGTGCTCTATTATGTGTATTACCCCAACTGTGTTTTTATGTTTTTGTTTTTGGTTTTTTGGATAAGGAATGATTCTCTAAGTTCTCAGTCTTAATCATGTAGTAAGTGCTCAATAAACACTCTCCTGACATAAAGCCTCAGAGTTTGCTCCCCGGGGTCTCTGGAAGTCTCATCCCAAGAAAAACCTGGAGTGCGCGTACTTCTATTAGAGCTCTGCAGCCTGCAAAATCCTGGGGGAAAACAATGCACAGAGTTAAATTTTGCTCTTGAAGGAGGCAATCTTGAGCTCTAAGGGTTTAGTTACTTATGCCAAAACAAAAGAGCCAATTTAATAGGATAATTGCCCATGAAAGGGAATTAAATAGAATCAAAAGAAAAATTGAAGCCACAATATTCTCTCGCCTGCTGCAGGAGCAAGGCTAATTGTTTTCTCTCTGAAGTTTCTTTCTGGATGTCTCATTCTGACTAATTTTTCAGGTTATTTGAATTACACAGTAGATACTCATTTTAAGCACTTAGGGAGTAAGATTTCTCTAATTCTGGCTTTTAGAGTTGATTGTTCAACATGAATGCAGTGCTTTGAGTTGAAAAGTCTATATCAGAAGGTAGTGGATGGAAAAAAAAGAACATGAATGGTTGTAGAGAGCTCAGTCCTTGCATGAGAACCCAGTTTGATGGTGCTGCCAACACCCACTGTTGTCATCATTTTTTTTTTTTAAGGGAAATTGGATCTAGAACAAGGATGCAGTTGGGTCGCACTACACGGCGGTAGGCACAGCACACTTAAAACACCGTGATTAGATACGAACAGCTGACATTATGAGCAGCTCTTGCAAATTGGAATGGTTCCCCCAAATGAGTGGATGACAGACTGAGCTGTTTGAAAAAGAGCGATAACTGCCCGCCCCCCCGCCCCCCCCCCCCGTGTTAGCATGGCTGTGGGGGAGCAGGCCCTCTCCCTCTTCGGCACTGGTGACATGAACGTGCATTGTCACAATGTCTCTGAGGACACCTTGGTGACACACATGGGGCCTCGAGAACCATATGGGCTCTGTGGCAAAACTCTCACACTCCTAGGCACGCACTCTAAGAAAAGAGTTGTCCAAGGGCAGCAAAGATGTTAGTGCTGGAATTTTTCTTTTTTTTAACTTGAGCTTCTGGAAATGACATACATTTTGAACATAGAGATCAGCTAAATACATTATAGTGTTCACAAGGATATACTCTGTAGCCAAAAATGAAATTTTGGAGCATTATTTATTGACATGTCTCCTCCGTATGGTTATTGAGTTAGTTGGTGAAAGAAATGAAATGAAGCAGAGTTTCTGGAAATTTGGCTTCTAAAACCTTTGCACAAACACCCCTTTCTAAATTGTGCTGGGGCCAAGATGTTACTTAACTCTTTTTAAGAGTGAAGAGATACCATGTTCTAGGAAACATCTCTTAGGATTTTGCCAATTGGTCTTCAAATTATTCTAAGATAATCTGAGGCCCAAAGGACCCCAAACACACAGGGAATAGGTCGTAATAACCTTACATGTTTATTCTAGGGGACCACAGATCTTTCGAGGGGAGGTAACCTCTGAAATGTTTGCTACATTGGCCTGAAACTCACAAGAGAATTTGGGAAAACAGAAATAAGTGATAAAACAAAGCCATGAATGTGGGCAAGATTGCATACAATGAGTGCAGGTGAGGAAATCAGAAGGCTTACGGCAGAAGCCCAAGGGTGCTCTATATGTAAGGGGTGGATTTTCGAAGAACAGCCAGCAAAGCCAACTAATTGAAAAAGCTGACGATGTACAAACAAGGGACAGAGCTGGAACTATGGAGAAGGGGAGTTTTCCAAGTCAGGAGAGAGGAGCAGAGACTTCAGGCAGACCCAGGACTGAAACATATTGATTATCCCTAACCACCAGAGAGTACAGGTGACCTAGCTGAGGGCCTTTCAGGGGAAAATGAAGGGTATGACAGATTGAAGTGAGTTCAGAAGTGGGAGGTCAGAAGACAGGCCAGGGAATGAAGACAGTTTTTTCCTGTGTGATCAAACAGGGAAGAAGATAAAGAATTAGCTAATGGGGAATGAGAAGTTGCTGGAGGCTGTGTTCCCACTTCCCCTGCCTTTTCCCTCATTTGTTTAACAAAGGAAGAGGATTTAAGATGTTTAAATGCTATTGGAAGGAGCCAGTTTCTAAAGGAGGAGGGGATCATGGAGGGCATCCCCAGCAATGGGAGTGGAAGGTACTGGGCAGTGCACACAGGCAGAAGGATGCCCTTCCATGGGAGACAAAACTTGCTCCCCGCCATATGCAGATGAAGGATGGGGAAAGAGGGTGCCGCCACAGGAGCGCAGAGGGATGGAGCATAGACCACAGTTGAGACGACTGGACTAGGACTGGACTAGGGAAGCAAACTGGCTGAGAGGTACCACCCACGGCACAGGGAAGACCACACACCATGAATGTCTAGAGGCATCAGCTTCTAAGGCTGTATCATGTCCTCTGACATCATCCAACAGCCCAGGTGGAGAGCAAGAACACAGTGCATTCTCTGCCCAGCCAAGTCAAACAACTAGGCCAATAACACACAGTGAGTCCCTTCATTCAACAAGTATTTACTGCACATCTGCTATGAGTCGGGCGATGTATTTTAAGCACCTGTGGACAAATAGACACCCCCCCAGCGCCCCCCCCAAACCCCCACCCTGGGGAAAATCTACACTTAATGGAGTTTCCATTTTAGCTGACTCTGTTTTAGAATCAGACTCATACCTGTATAAATTAAAAACATTTCGATTTCCTAGTGATGAATATCTCTTCCTGCCTTTGGGGAAAAAAAAATAAAGCCTTAAACTTTTAAAGTAAACACATAAAATGTCAGTGGAATTAGAGTTTGTACTGTAACTTATAGCATACAAGCCACACAGCAGACAATATAGCCTTAGACTCAATGAGGAAAATTTTTTTTTTAATAATGCATAAAACTTTTGAGACTAGTGTTTCTCCTCCTAGACTCTGTGCTCTTTTATTTAAGGGGATGTTTATGATTCAAATTTTGTTTCCAATGCCTAGCACAGTATCTGGCATATATTATTATGCCCAATTAAAGTTTGTTGAATTAATGAACGAATTAGTTTAAACAGGACAGTTAGATAAATGCAAACAGTGTTCTATACTAAGAAGCTCAATGTCACATCGATGGAAAATATAATGTCTCAGGATTATCTTTCATCATGTTCAGCACCAGACATATATAGAACTCATTAGCAATGCCAGATGCATCTGTCACTACCACTCAGTATAAAAAAGAAAGAAAGAAAGAAAAACAACATAAAAACTCTATATGGTAGCCATAAAACACACGGAAAATGGAGGAGAGGACTTATAACCCTAGCAATGTTAATTTCAGCCATTTTTGTTCACGCTGCAAGTTTTGGGGTGTTCAACCGACCTTCAAACTCTTGAAGCTTCAATAAATTTTGAGTGGAAGATTCACTTAGCTGTGAAATACAGTCATGACCTTGATGTAATCTGGGTAATCTGGGGCCATAAAACTATGGGAAACAGAAGAAACAAGGTTGTTTGTGGCGGTTGTTGTCCTGAAAATAAAAAACAAAAATTGGTGAGATAGAAGCCTTGTTTTCACAATTTTTGTGTCTTGCAACCTGCACAAATCACTGAAATTCACTAATGTTCTGTTTGATTATATATAACATGAGCATTCTGTTGGTAATAAACATGATAGTTGTTTAATTAATGTGCTTGGCCAAAATTTCTGCAAAGAACGTAGTTTTTAGAGACAGGAGACCTGATTCAAATGCTGGCTCTGCCTCTGGGGCATGTGCCTGCACATGCCTGTGTGTGGAGAGAGGGAGAGGTGTGTGCACGTGCATGTGCGTGGAGGGGGGGAAATGTGTGCACATGCACGTGCGTGGAGGGGGAGGTACGTGCGTGGAGGGGGAGGTGCGTGCATGTGCGTGGCCGGCTGTGTGTCTGCAATCTATTTAGCTTCTCTTCATTGCAGTTTTCTTAGGATAATACCTGCTAGGCATGGTCATTCACAGCTCCCTTTTGTGATTCCTCCTTAAAGACCGGTTTTCAAGAAAGAAGTCTTCTCGCCTAAGCAGCGATGTTCTGGATCATGTGGCCTTAGGCTTTAGACCCACTGAAGACTAATTTAGTGGGAGAAAGTAACTCCATGAACTGCCTGCCCAAAGCGGGATAGTAGTGATTAGCTAACCCCATCAGATCTTCCTTGGCAAATATTTTAGTTTTTATATGAACTTACTAGATAGTAAACACTTGGCAAGCAGTAACTTATTTAATACATACAAGTTTATGAGGCAAGCATTATTATTACTCTACAAGTATTAACTTTCCCAAGGGGTAGGAATTGACAAAGCCGGGATTTGATCCTCGGTATTCTGGTTCCAAATCTGTGCTTTTTTTTTTAATAATAATTTTTTATTATATTATGTTAGTCACCATACAGTATATCCCTAGTTTTTTATGTAAAGTTCCATGATTCATTATTGTGTATAACACCCAGTGCACCATGCAATACGTGCCCTCCTTACTACCCATCACCGGTCTATCCCATTCCCAAATCTGTGCTTTTTACTAGACTCCACTGGATAAAGATGTGACTTACAGAAAAAAAAGATAATTTGCATCAGGTGCAGAATTTAAAAATATTTATCTAATTCATTTATCCATTCAGAAATATTTACTGAGAACCAATTGTGTTGTGTTTCTGGAACTCTGTTCAGTGCTGGGATATGGGACTGGTTAACAGGAGAAACAGACATGGTTCCTGGCCTCATAAAGACAGGAACATAAGGGGGGTGTTCCTGTGGACAGTAACACACCATCACAAAAGGAAATGTAGATCATGAGGCTTTAAAATGAGAATGTGTTTGCATGCATGCTTCTCTTTTCTAGTCTGGGCTCCAAAAGCAACCCTTAAGGATAGGGATATTTCCTTCTCTACGGGGGAGGCTCGGTCAATACCCCTTGAATGAAATTCATACAGTAGTTAAATCATGTTAAAAAAAAAAAACAACAACAACAAACAAACTCTCGATTTTGAGACAGAGTAAAATATATTGAAACAGATATAGATTAGATGATATTGGAAGAACGCTTATGAACATTACAAAAGATAAGCCTCAGTTTCCTGTAATACTAATTTTCGTGGAAGTCTTGTTTCTTCGCAATGTAATATAAATGAAGTGGTATGCATGTTTTCCTCCTCCATGTGAGATATATCTATGATAAACAATAAAAAAATAAGTAAGTGGTAATTGGAGCCAAATGAGATATATAGTTCTATTGTGAATGTAAATGGATAAAGATTCAGTGTTGAGACTTCCCCATAAATAAAGCAAGCATAATAGTCCCGTGACTCCATGAAAAAGACTAAAGTACTCAGCCTGTTTTTAGGGATCTCCACCACTCCCATCGAACCATGACTCTACTCCACACTCCCTGTGCTCCACACATAGACCTTCTGCTCTGGAGTCTCTTCTTAGCCTTGGTCCCCCTCTCATAATGGTCCATGATCTTGGCTTTGTTGCCATCTCTGTTTTACCATCTCACTCATCCATGAAGGACAACAAAGCTCTGCTTCTTCTTGGATCGCTTGTGTCTTAGAAGTACATCAATTCTCCCTGATTCATTACTTTTATGTTTCTTCTTAAGATTTTATTTATTTATTTGTCAGAGAGAGAGAGAGAAAGAGAGAGAGCACAACCAGGGGGAAGACTCAGAGGGAGAAGAAGATTCCCCATTCAGCAAGAAGCCAGAGCCGGGACTTGATCCCAGGACCCTGGGATTATGACCTGAGAGAAGGGAGACGCTTAACTGATTGAGCCACCCAGGTGCCCTTGCTTTGTGTTTTTAAAAATGTGCTCTACCTGTGAAACCTCCTTACATCCTTTTATATATATCCAGTACATAGTTGCCATGTAGAATGATAACCTTGTAAAGGCTGGTGATGCTCTTTGGTCCATATTGTGGAGTAAACCTCTGCACGACTCCACATTTAAGTTATATGTTTACTGTTAATTGTGTGGCAGCTGAATGTACCAGTCCTGACCATATCAGAAAAAAATATTGCATTTTCTACCTCCATCACAATACAGTTGGGCCTTGGGACTAAATTATGCTCAGAGTAATGCAGATGAGAAATCTTGCTTTCCCTATACTCTTCCCTTGCAGCTGGAAGTAAAGGATTCTAGTGAGCAGAGCCCCATGAAGGAAAGAATCTGGGTCCCTCAGTTATTGCTTTCCTGGGGGATAGCCATCAAAAGAGCCACCAGATTTTATAGGATCATAAAGGAAGGAGAAACACAACTTGATGGTGGTAAGTCACTAAGAGTTTAGGGCATTGGCTAGTATGAAGTTCTGACTAATTCAAAGTGAAAGAGAGGGGTCAAATCACCACCAACATCATAATTATCTTATAATTGTAATTAAGTAAATGTAACATTATTTTAAGTGCTTGTTTAATACTTATCACTTCATTTCTGAATTTACTACATCCTAGCTTTTATGTTAAGCACATTTGTGTATTAATTAATTTGATTCTTCAAAGTATACAAAGTAGGTGGCTTTTATACATGAAGACATTCAGGATGGTTGGAGGGGTGCAATAAGGGTTCTTCCCCAGATCTGTCCCCACTCCACCTCTGCAATCTACTTGCCCAGCTGTTAGGTACTCCCCTGCTAGAAGAAGTTCAGAAAACCTGCCCGAACAACCACCATATTCCAGCAACCAAGCTAGAGACCGAGAGCATGAAGATAGTGTGTTGGTCAGGGTTGGCAGGACCAGACAAGGTCACAAATGACCCCACACAGTGTTTCTGAGTTGTGAGTAAGAGTTTTTGAAAAGACAGGGAGGCCTCCCATCCAGATACAGACAAGCCTTTCTGAAACATGTCACTGAATGGGGATGCCATTACAGAGGATAAACGTGCAACTGGACACTCTGCTTTTTTCAATGAGTCTGCTTTCTGTGACTTGAAATTAGGTTTGAGTTGTTAACATCTCCAGGGATATGCATGCAAAGTTCAAAGAAAAAAGATTGGTTCAAATCCAAAGCATTAGTCTTTTATTTTCTCCCATAAATAGCACTTTGCCAACTGAAATCAGGCATTAACTAGGCTATGACTCAGTAATGTGCAAAGTAGACCAAGTACTATGAGTAAGAGCAGCAATTATTCCACACGAGGTAGCCAATTTGTCAAAAGAGACATAAACACATTCAATTTTTCCTTGTCGACTATAAATATTTAGCAATGCTGAACACAACCCATTGGGACTGGAGAGTAACAACTATATGATTTATTTATCAAAATACACTTGCCTCTCAGCCCCGAGCTATCGGAGCGTTCATAAAAAGTGAGCTTGGGCAGGTGCCTTCCTCCTGGGCACCATCCGTGAAACAAGGACAGTTAGACTAGGTGGTGTGGACGTCTCTGTCACCCCAACTTGTGGTATTTCTATCCATGGAACAGCAGACGGTACTCTGGGAATCATCAGAGGTTTGGGACCAAGCTCTACTCTCATCTTCACCAGCTGTGAATTAAAGGAAGTATTTTTATTTTCTAAGCTTTGGTTTTTTTCACTTGTAAAACGATGATAATAATGCCTACCACTTTGAGCATATGTGATCATCAAAAGAAATATTTGAAAAATGATTTGTGAAGTAGGAAGTGAGATATATATATATATGTATATATATAATGTCATATGTAGATGTCAAAATATATATAAATGTCTTATAAAATAGTCACTAAGGGTCCTCCACATGCCATGTACTGTGCTAATCTCTACAGATCCAAGGATGACAACAGGAGGCTCCCCTGCCTCTTGGTTGTCCATCGTAGTGAAGGGATTGAATAGGCAGGACTCTAAGAATAGAAAGCCTTTGCTAAGCACTTGTTCTGTGCAGGCTCTGCGCTCATCTCTTTCTTTGAGTCATTCACTTACCTAACATTTGCTGGGAGCCCATTGGCACCAGGCACCGTGATGTCCCTTGCATTGTCTTCTCACACCACCCAGCTGTATTCATTGTCATCACGAAATTAGGAGACAAGATATTTTGCAATGTTTCTTTCAACAAGGAGATTGAACCCCAGAAAGGCTCAGTAGCTCCTGCCAACTTCAGAAAGCTAACAATCAGTAAAGTTGGGTTTCTGAATTTAAAGTCTGTATCTTTAACTGGCCTGGGAAGAAGGCAGTCAAGGAGGCTCCAAGGGGTGGAGGGGAGAGATGTCATCTTGTGAAAGAGATCTTCAGGTAGATAGGAGATGTGGGGAGCCCTTTCTAAGACCAAGGGTTCAGCAAATATAAAGCCATGGAAGCAGGAAACAGTATGTCCCCTTTTGGGAATCTGAAATATCACTAAATAAGTAGGCCTTTACTACGTGATATGCAGCTATTATTTTATTCCGCACTGTCACATAGTCAGTCAGGTTGTAAGTTCCTTTCCTTCTTTGCTCTCTCTCCAGCCATTCTAATTACTTTGCCCTTCTCCTCCTCCCAAATTATTTTTTTTTTAATTGAGATTCAAAGGAAAAATGAGTCCGCCATTCTCAGAGCTGGTTGAAGGATTTTTCAGAGTCTGGACAGCAGCCTGCATTGGTGTCAGCTCAGAAAATACATGCTACCAAAAATAAACTCATCTCTGTCTACAGCTCTGCAGCTGGAGGAAGCCGAGAAGATGCCATGAGGCCAAGAGCAGCCTCTGTAGGACACCTTGAAACAGCAGAGAAAGGGGTCGGCCTCAGACGCCCCACAAGGGCAAATCTGCTCTGTGTGTGTGTGCATGTGCACACGTGCAGATTTCAAACTATCCACAAGGAAAGCTGATCAGAAGGTTTATTTTGGGGGGGCACCTGTGTGGCTCAGTCGTTAAGAGTCTGCCTTGGGCTCAGGGCATGATTCCAGAGTCCTGGGATCGAGCCCTGCATCAGGCTTCCTGCTCCACTGGGAGCCTGCTTCTTCCTCTCCCACTCCCCCACTTGTGTTCCCTCTCTCTCCAGCTGTGTCTCTCTCTGTCAAATAAATAAATAAAATCTTTAAAAAAATAAAATAAAATAAAAAATTAAAGTTAAAATATGTTTGACATACAACGCACTTGCAACTAGCAAATAACTAAGTCCAGCATAGCACGCAGTAGAGTTTTAGGTATCAGAGCGATCCAAGCTCAACTTCTAACTCTGTCATTTATGATTAATATGACTATAAGGCCCTGGACTTCTCCTTTCATCATCTGTACAGTAAGAAATAATTACACTGTAAATTTTTTATTATCACTATTATTAATTGTACTTGTCAACACTTGAAAGTTGGGATAAAGACAGGGAGGCTGGTTTCAATCTCCTCTTGCTGTTCAAGATTCGTAGCATGTATATGTTTTGTTTAAATTGTTTCTTGAGTAAAACATGTCCTTGTAATAGTCAACAGGACTCAGAGAGAACAGGGTTTTGATGTATTAAATTTGTCACCTTAGGTAGCATAAAGTATTAATTGCCGAGGCAAAATAAATCATGTCTCAAATCCTCTGTGTGAATTTATGAGGAAACAAGCCAAAGAAAGATATCACTTCCCTGTATCTCCAGCATGAGGGGCAAGACTGACTAATGAGAAGCAGAACCGGAAAGGGTCTGCTTGGATGGGAAGTGTTGCCAGTGGAAAGAATAAAGAACTGGTTCCGGATCTCAGACAAGGCAAGTCCTGAGGCCCAGTCCTACTCCTTCTGGATAGTGGAGATAGCATCTCACACAGAGGTGCTGTGGCCAGAAGGAGCCATTGCCCTGGGGTCCATCCTGGGGAGCTGTGTAGATACCCCCACATCTCTGAGCCAGTCTGCTGGGGCTGCCATAACAAAGGGCTGCACACTAGGCGGCTACACAACGGAGATTTGGTTTCTCTAAGTTGCAGAGGCCAGAAGTCCAAGATCAAGGTGTTGGCAGTGTTGGTCTCCTCTGATAGCACTCATCTTGGCTTCTGGATGGCTGTGTTCTCCCTATGTTTTCACACAATCTTCCCTCTGTGCCTGTGTCCAAACTTCCTCTTCTTACAAGGATGCCATCTTGGATCAAGGCCTACCCTATCGACCTCATTTTATCTTAATTACTTCTTTAAAGATCATATTTCCAAATACAGCCCGATTCTGAGGTTCTGGGGCTTAGGGCTTCAACATCCAAATTTTGGGGGGAACAACTTCCAGCCTTCATTCCATGGCTTGGAGAATGGGACCATGTGATTGGCACCATTTCTATCTTTTCCTTTTGATTCACATACACAATGTCCTTTCCTAAGTGTCCCGTGTTGATGAGTCTCTGAGTCAGTCAAATGAGGTGGATAGACTTGAAAGAGGTGAAATAGGTTCTGAATTACAAAAGTCAACTCCTGAAAATATCAGTATGTGACTCATTTTATTTGACACTGCCTGAGTCTCAGACATCCCTTTTGTGCTGAAGTCACAGTTAAAAGGAAAGGCCTTCAGTCTTGTGAAGTCTAAGGTAGGAAGCCAAAAAAGAGCAAACACAAAGCAAGCCGCTCTAATTGGGGTCAGTGCTTCGAAAGAGGACGGTGATACGAGTGTCTGGTAATTCTGGACAGCGGGTTTCTGTTATTCAGATGTAAGGGTTAGGGAGAGAAGGGGTGCTATGTTGGCAAGAGGAAAATTTTGAGAAAATAACCAACGTGCTTCCTTGGGAAGACTTCACTGGGCTAGCTTGGTTGGACTCTATAGTGGACGGAGGCCAGGGTGGAAGAGGAGGTAAAAGCCCCACATGGAGGACCTCAGATGGTAGTAGCAAGGAGTTTGGACTTCAGCCTGGGGGACCGAGGAGACTTTGGAGAGTGTGAAGCTGGAGAGTAGCCCTTGAAACTCCAGCTGCTTCACGGGCACTGATGCCAGAGCTGCTGGAGCCTAAAGGGAACCTCAGCAGGGGTACCGGTGGCCCAGTACCTTCAACCAAACTCCAACGATCTGGAAGTCTTTATCCAGGCTAATTACACACACAGCATGCCCACACACAGGCATTAGTTAGAGGGCACTGCTTAGAATAAGCTGTCATATATCAATACTTAATTTTCATAAACATATGCTAGCTACTGCCACCAGGTCCTGAGTATGATTTCAGTTTTGTCCCCTCTCTTATACCTAAGACTCTTCATGCAAGAAGTATCAGACTTATTTATAAAACACTGTCTTCTACATTTCATCCATTCCTTTGTTCATTTGTGCATGTGACAAACATTTTTTGAGGAGCTATTATGTGCCGAGCACTCTTGAGGGAGATACGGAAATGAGCAAGGCATGGTCCTTAACAATGGCTTCCTTCTGGCATTACAGTCTCACACAACTTACATAATATTCTCAGTAGGCCAACACCCTCACCACCCTTGTCTTTTCTAGGTTATAACAGACTGCAGTTTAGAAGGGAACAACCTGCTGGAAGTGAAGACTGAATGATGATTGACCACAGGGAAAAGACAGACCTAACACCACAAAAGTACGTATCATCTAATTTATAATGTCTGGAGATACCTGCGTACTACAGCTAATATAATTTATTGATATGCATAAAGATGATTGATGATTTGCAAAAAGGCTCAATCTTTTCTCATTCCTTTCCCTACTTAATTTATGACCAAGCTCTATCAATGGCATCTCCCTATTATTTCTGTGTTCACACCTGTCTCTCCATTTCCCTTGCTACCATCTTGGATCACATCCATACCACCTTTTGCCCGGATTATTGTACTAATATCCTACCAGTCCTATCTCTTTCCAAGAGCTCTGACTCCGATCTATCCCTCTTGAAGCCAAGCTGGTCTCTTCAAGATACAATTCTCACTGGCCACTTTTCTTTGAACCTAAAACTCTTTAGGGACTCCCTATTGCCAATGGTGTGTTTTTCTAACTGCCATACAAGGTCCTTCATGATTGCCCCTGCAGCCAGTCTTATCTCCGAAAAGAGCACCATTGATTCCTCTAGGTCATATGGAGCAACGTGTGGTTCAGGCCTCCACACGTTAACTTACCTTTCCCATCCCTCCAGATTCTTTCCTTTTACCATTTTCACAGTTTCATGCAGTTCTTATTTTGAATAGCCTTTTCTGACTACTCTGGTGCAACTATGTGGATTTTTTTTTTAAGATTTTTTTTAATTTATTTATTTGACAGAGACAGAGACAGCCAGTGAGAGAGGGAACACAAGCAGGGGGAGTGGGAGAGGAAGAAGCAGGCTCATAGCAGNTAAGATTTTTATTTATTTATTTATTTGACAGAGACAGAGACAGCCAGTGAGAGAGGGAACACAAGCAGGGGGAGTGGGAGAGGAAGAAGCAGGCTCATAGCAGAGGAGCCTGATGTGGGGCTCGATCCCATAACGCCAGGATCACGCCCTGAGCCGAAGGCAGACGCCTAACCGCTGTGCCACCCAGGCGCCCCCAACTATGTGGATTTTATACTGTCCCCCACCCCCCGTACTCCAAGTAGATTTCACTAGAGCTACTGTCTGTAGTGTCCATTTCTGATATGTCTGTTCTGTGCNTGCCCCCAACTATGTGGATTTTATACTGTCCCCCACCCCCGTACTCCAAGTAGATTTCACTAGAGCTACTGTCTGTAGTGTCCATTTCTGATATGTCTGTTCTGTGCAACCCAGGACATTGGGCATGTTAGGGCCGGAGCCTGGTCTTGTTCATCTTCATGTCCCTAAACCTTGAGTAGTGCCTGGTGCATAATATTTGTCTAATAAATTTGTGTCAGTGAGAGAAAATACAGATTAAATACATGAACAGATGAATAATGAATAAATCCTCAGTTTCCTTTAGACAGGGACATAGGGTAATGGATTAAAAAGGTTTCAATCTCAAATTGTTACAACTTCTTTAAACGGTTTTGGGTATTTTAACAGAGTTGTCAATATTTAGTAGGACTCATTGATTCAGAGTATCTCCAATTAAAGCTGTTAGGGTTCCGTATTATTGCGGGCTGTTTATACATCTATGGCTCGCAATAGATAGGTGGTTGACTTCTTGAAATAATGTCCATGCCTTCTCCATCACTGTATCACTCACCACCATTTATAAAAATAAGTATGCTTTATGGAGCACCTGGGTGGCTCAGTCAGGTAAGCATCTGACTCTTGGTTTAGGCTCAGGTCATGATCTCAGGGTCATGGGATCAAGCCCCACATAGGGCTCCAGACTCAGCATACAACCTGCTTGAGATTCTCTCTCCCTCTCCCTCTGCCTCTCCCCACCTGCTTACACATACTCTTTCTCTCAAAATAAATAAATTGATTTTTTTAAAAAACCAAATAAACTTTATTAATACTGTTTTTTTTTTAAATATTGCTTTTTAAATTTGTGGCTCAATACACACAGCATTCAATTCTTTAACCATTTTTAAGTGTATTATCCGGTGGCATTAAGTACATTGACATGGGCACAAGGTCATCACCACCATCCATCTCAAGAACTTTCCAGCATCTCAAACTGAAACTCTGCCCCCATTAAGCACTAAATCCTCTTTTACCCTTTCAACTTGGTAGGTACGATAGTGTTCGGTATTCTACCTTGTGTCTCTATGAAACTAACTATTCTAGTCACCTCATTTAAGTGGAATTATGCAATATTTGTCCTTTTGTGGCTGGCTTATTTCACTTAGCATCATGTTTTTAAGGTTCATCCACATTATGGCATGCGTGAGAATTTCATTCATTTTTAAGGNCGTGTGAGAATTTCAGTCATTTTTAAGGCAGATTAATATTGCATTGTATGAATACACTCTATTTTATAAATTCATTCATCCATTGATGGACGTTTAGATTATTTCCACCCTTTGGCTCTTGTGAAAAATGTTGCTATGAACATTGGAGTACAAATATCTGAGCCTCTGCTTTCAATTCTTTTGAGTATTTAGCCAAAAGTGGAATTGCTAGGTAATATAGTAACTCCGTATTAAAATGTTTGAGGAACNATAATATGGTAACTCCGTATTAAAATGTTTGAGGAACCTCCGTACTGTCTTCCGCGGCGGCTGCACCGTCTAACATTCTCACCAGCACTGCACAAGGGGTCCCGTTCCTCCATATCCTTGCCCATATTATTTTCTGCACTTTTTTAAAATAATGGTCATCCTAATGTAAATGAATTTATAAATACTTGTATACGAATGGAAGAGTAAGCATGGGGCACCTGGGTGGCTCAGTCAGTTAAGCGTCCAACTCGATTTTGGCTCAGGTCATGATCTCAGGGTTGGAAGATCAAGTCCCACATCTGGCTCTGCACTGGGCATGGAGCCTGCTTGAGATTCTCTCCCCCCCACCCCGCCACCCCACTTGTGTGTGTGCTCTCTCTCTCTTTACCTAAAAAAAAAGAAAAAGAAAAAAGAAAAAAAAAGAAACCATGACCTGCTGGGGCCCTAGGTAATGAAGACCAAGAAGCAGGCTGGTAAAATAAATGTAACTGTAGGGCGGTGGTGGCTTGTAAAAAGCACAGACTTTCAGGTTAAATTCCTGGTTCTTCCATTTCACAGCTAAGCAAACCAGGGTGAAACCAGAATTCTCCTGTTTCCCCATCCATAAATTGGATCTAAATGATATCAAGTGTACAATGTTATTTTGACAAACAAAAAATGTCAATAAAGTGCTCCTGAAAGCACGATTCCGTAACACCTATTAACAGTGTGACTGTTGCAGTTTCTACCAGTCAGGTACCAAAAGGCTTATGAAGCACTGTCCTTGGACACCTCTCCCCCCACCCCAGCACTCAGACAAAAGCGCTCTGTAATTTCATTTCCATAGGAATGAGGGAGGACACTGCGGGGAGTCAGGAGTCTGCGATCTACAGCCTGAATTCTCTCATTCTGAGCAGGTGACCTTGCATAAGCTACCTCACCTATGTGTGCTTTTCTTTCCTTCTCCTGAAAAACAGGAAACAAGCACCTCCAAGCAAGGTGGTGAAGANAAACAAGCACCTTCAAGCAAGGTGGTGAAGAATAAATGAGACAATATCTGGTCAAAAGTATCTAAGACCTACAATACCTAATGGCCATATTTAACTCTAAATCTCTGTTCTCTGCAGGTGAACGTGGGTGTCAGCTGCTCAATCAGAGAAGCTAATCCGGGCTTTCATGCAAACCATCCACTGTGTTCCCTCTTTTCCCACCTGCCATGGAGGATCTGTGAGATAATGTATGTGTGTAATTCCCTTGAAAGTGCTTTGGAAAGCACAAAGCACTATAAAATGTAGGTTGTCATCACAATTCTTATTAAGGATCTGATTCAATGCTATTAAAATTCGACAGCAGGCAGGAGGGGAAAGGCAGGCAGATTTCCAAATAGATAATAACTTTTATCAGCATCAGACTGTGTCCAAAGCATGTGCGTCCTTCTGATCAGCAATGAAAATAGCTGCAATTAATTTGACGGCCAAGCCAAGCCATGAATTAATGGGAAATCATTCTCTCAGGGATATTTCCCCCCATGAATGGAAAAAAAAAATGACTGAAGTAATTAAGCAGATATGTTGGTCATGCTGACTTGGAAAATGGTATCAGAGCAGACTCCACTTGTGAGTATTACCATTATAATATCCTCATACATGGGAGATGTTGGGGGGTCATCAGAGGCACCCAGGCAATCACTGTGCAGGTGGGGAAATTGAAGGTCGGAGGTGAAGCAACACATTCGAGGTTACTCAGCTGGTAAGAAGGGAAACCAGACCTAGAATTCAAGTTTCCTGAATGTGGCACTGAAAAGAATAATAAACCTGAATTCAGGGCACCTGAGTGGCTCAGTTGGTTGAGTGTCTGCCTTGGGCTCAGATCATGATCTCAGGGTCTGGAATCAAGTCCCGCATCAGTCTTCCTGCTCATCGGGGAGTCTGTTTCTCCCTCTCGCTCTGCCTCTGTGCTCTCACCTTCCTCTCAAAATAAATAAATAAATACATACATACATACATAAAATCTTAAAAAAAAAAACTAAATTCAAAAGACAGTGATCTGAACCCAGACTTTGCTGCTCTGAAGAGTATGACCTCAATAAAATGTTATTTCTAGGTTTCATTTAAGCCTTATCATTTTATACATGTAGGACAAGTATTCCAGTCCCTCTATTGCACATTTGACCTAAAATTGCTTCCTCAAAATCTTAATTGGTTAGCACATGTGGGTTATTCCTTCATTAGCTGGCCTTATCTGGGATCCAAATGTGACATAGAACATTGCCTCTTAAACTGGAATACGCTTGAGAAGACAGTCGAAATCCCAGTTCTGTTCAGAGAGTTGGGGTGGTTCCTGAGGTTGCATTTCTAATTTGCCCTGTGATGCTGCTGTTGCCAGCTCATGGACCACCCTTTAGGGTTCAAGGACAGAGAGAATGCAGAGACCATCTCCCACACAGACCCGCGGGATATTTCATTATCTGAATGACATCCACCAGCACCATGGAAATAACACTGAGCTTTGCTTCAAACTTACATCAAGAAATCAAAGATGGACAAAGGTTGATGGAAGTTAAGACTATGTCCTCATTGCAAGAGCTTTTTCAATGCTTTCCCAGCCTAGCCACCTTCCTATCGCCATAACAACTACCATTACACGATAAATATCAGGGTTCTTATGAGGACAAATATGCTGAATGAATCTGTGACTTAAAGTTTGTTTCTAATTAGAAGTAATTGTGTTCAGGAATTGATCTCATCATTTTTCAGGGAACTGTAGCTCCTCATTAGCCATGGACAATTTCCTAACGAGCCAGGGATGTTCTGATCTTCTAATGGCAAGAAAAGTATTTAGATCCATCTATGTCTTCCTCGTAGCTCACCCCAACTGCATTTCAGAATCTCCCTGGATCTCAGACTGAAAGAAGAGGGATCCCAGTGAGTTTTTAATGAGGAGAGTAACCATTCCTTACGTGCTGACAATGCACGATGCAGTGTGTTAAGTATTTTGCTCTGTGATTTTTTTTTTAAAGATTTTATTTATTTATTTGACAGAGATAGAGACAGCCAGCGAGAGAGGGAACACAAGCAGGGGGAGCGGGAGAGGAAGAAGCAGGCTCATAGCAGAGAAGCCTGATGTGGGGCTCGATCCCATAACGCCGGGATCACGCCCTGAGCCGAAGGCAGACGCTTAACTGCTGTGCCACCCAGGCGCCCCTGCTCTGTGATTTCATTCATTCTTCATGACACTGAAAAAGATATTATATGAGTTGCTATTATTAACCAAATAGCACATCTAATAAGTGGGAAGTCAAAATTTAAATCTGAATAATCTGAGTCAAAAGTCCACACCCATAACACCCAGCCTCATTCAAATAAAGTTCAAATTCCTATGGTGAAGGTTTGCCATGACACTGTTCCACAGAACCTTCCAATCAAAAACACAGCCTCCCCTCCTTTATCTGTCACCTGACCTGTCCACACCCTACTCATGTCTTCACTCTCAGCTCAAGTAGGATTTCCAGTAAATTCTCTTTGGATTCCTCAGGTTGGTAGAAATCCTTCTTTGTGTGCTCCAATGAAACCATGCAAGTTTCCAAACATTATCTCACTCAAGACCACCTTAAGATGACCCCCCCCACACTCCTAGCTTACAACCATCACACTCGAATTTGAATGCAATATATTTTCTTATCTTGCCCAAATATAACTCCCTTCCTCAAATGCTTCACTTTCCTTCTCGCACTTAAAACATCTTTCAGAAACTGTCTTTGTGCACTTCTCTCTCTCCCTTGATTCAGCAGAACTCTGAGGCTGTGGATCCCATCCACCTTATCTCTGGATTCCCCAGGACTCGCACTTACTGATTGCTGGATAAATGCCGCCGTGCGGTTTACAGATGGGAAAACAGCGGCCCATATGGTCCANAAACAAGCACCTTCAAGCAAGGTGGTGAAGAATAAATGAGACAATATCTGGTCAAAAGTATCTAAGACCTACAATACCTAATGGCCATATTTAACTCTAAATCTCTGTTCTCTGCAGGTGAACGTGGGTGTCAGCTGCTCAATCAGAGAAGCTAATCCGGGCTTTCATGCAAACCATCCACTGTGTTCCCTCTTTTCCCACCTGCCATGGAGGATCTGTGAGATAATGTATGTGTGTAATTCCCTTGAAAGTGCTTTGGAAAGCACAAAGCACTATAAAATGTAGGTTGTCATCACAATTCTTATTAAGGATCTGATTCAATGCTATTAAAATTCGACAGCAGGCAGGAGGGGAAAGGCAGGCAGATTTCCAAATAGATAATAACTTTTATCAGCATCAGACTGTGTCCAAAGCATGTGCGTCCTTCTGATCAGCAATGAAAATAGCTGCAATTAATTTGACGGCCAAGCCAAGCCATGAATTAATGGGAAATCATTCTCTCAGGGATATTTCCCCCCATGAATGGAAAAAAAAAATGACTGAAGTAATTAAGCAGATATGTTGGTCATGCTGACTTGGAAAATGGTATCAGAGCAGACTCCACTTGTGAGTATTACCATTATAATATCCTCATACATGGGAGATGTTGGGGGGTCATCAGAGGCACCCAGGCAATCACTGTGCAGGTGGGGAAATTGAAGGTCGGAGGTGAAGCAACACATTCGAGGTTACTCAGCTGGTAAGAAGGGAAACCAGACCTAGAATTCAAGTTTCCTGAATGTGGCACTGAAAAGAATAATAAACCTGAATTCAGGGCACCTGAGTGGCTCAGTTGGTTGAGTGTCTGCCTTGGGCTCAGATCATGATCTCAGGGTCTGGAATCAAGTCCCGCATCAGTCTTCCTGCTCATCGGGGAGTCTGTTTCTCCCTCTCGCTCTGCCTCTGTGCTCTCACCTTCCTCTCAAAATAAATAAATAAATACATACATACATACATAAAATCTTAAAAAAAAAAACTAAATTCAAAAGACAGTGATCTGAACCCAGACTTTGCTGCTCTGAAGAGTATGACCTCAATAAAATGTTATTTCTAGGTTTCATTTAAGCCTTATCATTTTATACATGTAGGACAAGTATTCCAGTCCCTCTATTGCACATTTGACCTAAAATTGCTTCCTCAAAATCTTAATTGGTTAGCACATGTGGGTTATTCCTTCATTAGCTGGCCTTATCTGGGATCCAAATGTGACATAGAACATTGCCTCTTAAACTGGAATACGCTTGAGAAGACAGTCGAAATCCCAGTTCTGTTCAGAGAGTTGGGGTGGTTCCTGAGGTTGCATTTCTAATTTGCCCTGTGATGCTGCTGTTGCCAGCTCATGGACCACCCTTTAGGGTTCAAGGACAGAGAGAATGCAGAGACCATCTCCCACACAGACCCGCGGGATATTTCATTATCTGAATGACATCCACCAGCACCATGGAAATAACACTGAGCTTTGCTTCAAACTTACATCAAGAAATCAAAGATGGACAAAGGTTGATGGAAGTTAAGACTATGTCCTCATTGCAAGAGCTTTTTCAATGCTTTCCCAGCCTAGCCACCTTCCAATCGCCATAATAACTACCATTACACGATAAATATCAGGGTTCTTATGAGGACAAATATGCTGAATGAATCTGTGACTTAAAGTTTGCTTCTAATTAGAAGTAATTGTGTTCAGGAATTGATCTCATCATTTTTCAGGGAACTGTAGCTCCTCATTAGCCGTGGACAATTTCCTAACGAGCCAGGGATGTTCTGATCTTCTAATGGCAAGAAAAGTATTTAGATCCATCTATGTCTTCCTCGTAGCTCACCCCAACTGCATTTCAGAATCTCCCTGGATCTCAGACTGAAAGAAGAGGGATCCCAGTGAGTTTTTAATGAGGAGAGTAACCATTCCTTACGTGCTGACAATGCACGATGCAGTGTGTTAGGTATTTTGCTCTGTGATTTTTTTTTTAAAGATTTTATTTATTTATTTGACAGAGATAGAGACAGCCAGCGAGAGAGGGAACACAAGCAGGGGGAGCGGGAGAGGAAGAAGCAGGCTCATAGCAGAGAAGCCTGATGTGGGGCTCGATCCCATAACGCCGGGATCACGCCCTGAGCCGAAGGCAGACGCTTAACTGCTGCCACCCAGGCGCCCCTGCTCTGTGATTTCATTCATTCTTCATGACACTGAAAAAGATATTATATGAGTTGCTATTATTAACCAAATAGCACATCTAATAAGTGGGAAGTCAAAATTTAAATCTGAATAATCTGAGTCAAAAGTCCACACCCATAACACCCAGCCTCATTCAAATAAAGTTCAAATTCCTATGGTGAAGGTTTGCCATGACACTGTTCCACAGAACCTTCCAATCAAAAACACAGCCTCCCCTCCTTTATCTGTCACCTGACCTGTCCACACCCTACTCATGTCTTCACTCTCAGCTCAAGTAGGATTTCCAGTAAATTCTCTTTGGATTCCTCAGGTTGGTAGAAATCCTTCTTTGTGTGCTCCAATGAAACCATGCAAGTTTCCAAACATTATCTCACTCAAGACCACCTTAAGATGACCCCCCCCACACTCCTAGCTTACAACCATCACACTCGAATTTGAATGCAATATATTTTCTTATCTTGCCCAAATATAACTCCCTTCCTCAAATGCTTCACTTTCCTTCTCGCACTTAAAACATCTTTCAGAAACTGTCTTTGTGCACTTCTCTCTCTCCCTTGATTCAGCAGAACTCTGAGGCTGTGGATCCCATCCACCTTATCTCTGGATTCCCCAGGACTCGCACTTACTGATTGCTGGATAAATGCCGCCGTGCGGTTTACAGATGGGAAAACAGCGGCCCATATGGTCCATGAATTAGGGGCCTAGATGCTGGTTGCATGACTCTCAAACCACTGATAGTTCCACGTGCTCCTCACATACGACAGGTCATCACACGGATCTGGCTCCCATGCACACACCTTGTAAAATTCATATGACAGAATTGGAGAATACTGATCCACATGCTGAATGGGAATGTTGCTATTGTAGGGAAGCCAAGGGGAGAATTTGAGAGCAGTTAAATATGTGGATAGCATCTTTAAAAAGCCTCCCGACCTTATTCAAGTGCAATGAATGGGAGGATCTATACCAAAAGTTGCTTGGAAGTCCTGGGCCCGATGTCACATGAACAGGTCCTCTGGGTCTCCTTTTACTTCCATTCAAAGCCAGTATTTGGGACCTAAATTACAAAAGGGCAATTGTTTCCTTTTCAAGCGCTTCTGAATTAGTGTGACCATTGTCTGTGGCGTAAAGCACAGGATATGAAATGCGCTCGTCAACTACCATTTGGGGCTCACACACGCTATGGAATCTCCACTAAGAAATAATTAAGTTTAGTGAACATTTTCATTTGGGTAAGGAGCCATGTCTTGGGAAAGAAGTACACTTTACACAATCATTCATCATTCGATTACCCATTCAGAAGAACAACAAACCTCCATTCATTCAACACATTTATTCAAAATATGTCTGTTGAGCTTCTGTACGAGCTCTCCGCATGGGGCAAGGCACAGAGAGATGACTGGAAGACAGGGTACCTGCCCTGCCTGTTTCCAGTCTACCGGCTGGGAATAGAAGCATGATCATTCCTGCCCCCAAGGAACTAAAACAATCGTTCGTTCTTTCTTTTACTAATGCCACAAGCGCACTGAGAATCTACAAGCACTTCCACTTCCACCTGCTTGTGGCTATGATTGGCTAGGTCACAGAAAAAGGAATTTGTTCAAAGAACAAGGAGTGGGCAGGCAGAATTGACATGCACATTCTCTTGTACACATAAGGTTCCCCACCACAACTTTTCACCCAAACAGAATCTACAAGGAGCTTAGGAAGGCTTAATTGAGTTGCCCAGTACAATGCAGCATAAAAGGAAGGGGAAGTGAATAAAAAATCAGACCTCTCACACTATGTCTACTCCGCACCCATTCCCCTCCACTGCTGGAGTCAGCACATGACATTTTTCATATATTCAGTGCATGAGTAATATGAAGGTGGTACTCATCTTTCAACTTACTAGATATTTATTAGGTGTTTTATATGCACTAAATGTTTTGAGATACAGCAGAAAGCACATATGACTCTTCTCAAGTGCTTTTGTGTCTGCTAAGGACTTGTATTCCAAAGTGGGTAGCGCTCCTTGAAGAAGTCTGCCCTAGCACCTGCCCTAAAGATATTCTATGTCTTTTAATTTCTTCAGATTTCTCCATCTTGATTTTGTTCAGTCTTATTGTCTTAGTCCTTTGGGGCTGATATAACAAAATGGCACACACTGGGCAGCTTATAAACAACAGAAATGTGTTTCTCATGTTCTGGACACTGGAAATCTAAGACGGTGCCAGTGGGAGGTTTCTTCTGAGTCACAGACTTCTCATAGTGTCCTCCCATGGCAGAAGGGTCGATGGAACTCTCCGGAGGCTCTTTTTAAGGTACTAATCCCCCTCCTGGGGGCTCTACCCTCACCATCTAATCACCTCCCAAAGGCCCCACCTGCTAACAGCATCAAAGTGGGCATTAGGATTCCATTTGGATTTTTTGGCGGGGAGAGGGTTGGGTGGGGGAACACAGATATTCAGATCACAGCACATGCTAGTTAATGTCTCTTATAACTTCTAGCAACTACCCATGTCTGAATCCTGATGTCCTTGGGTGTTAGCTTTCCTTAATGGGGTTTTAGCAACAGTAATAACATAAACTATAAAATTCTCCTGTTTGTCCATTTCCTTTTTCTTCCTGAGTTAAAATTGAGATGGACAAGGCAAAGGGCCAGGGTAAAGCAGCCCAAAGACATAGTAAGTCAACCACCATGAGGAGTATTGTGAGACTGTGGAACAGGCTGAGCTTGCCAGAGTCCCAAGCCTGGTTAGTCAGCCTTACGTTACGTTTCTGGCAATATGACCTACCCGGCCTCTAATTTGTCATTCCTGGTAAAACACACATGGTGGTCTTTCACGACACCTCTTAGATCTTCTGGTCGCAACTTCTTGCTGTGATTGTTGCTATGGCAACCACTTCTGCCAGGTGTATCCTGACCCCCCTTCCCTCAGCGAGGTGGGACATCTGACATGTGCACGCCTGCCCATTCCTGCACATGCCCATGCCAAAATATTCTACAGAGTCAACCCCTCCCAAATTTATGGGGCTGAAAATACTGAACAAATACTTCCCTCTCCCATGCCTTGGGGGACAGATCTGACGTGTGTTCTACAAGGTTTTTCAGAGGTCCCCAGTGGGACTGAACCCCAGAGGCCCAGAGCACTAATCAACTTCCATAATTCACAGTGACATTGGCTTCCTTACCTTTGCTGGCCTCTGCACTCTCATTCCCTAAAATCAATGTCTAAATGCAAGCCTTGTGTCTGGTTCCATTTTTATGAGAATCCAAGCTATGACAACAGGTAGAACATTGAATTTCTCAATCCTTTTCAATGGACATGTGACATGACAAAAGTAAGGAAAATATTCATAGGCCAACCCATGGAGAAAATACATATTCAGAAAGGTGAGCAGGCAACCAGGTCAGGGAGCACCTGCTGACTTGTGGTGGTCCAAAGAGGTGGTTTCACAGAAAGGCATGGGAACAGGAGATAAAACTTACATCAATTTAATAGAAGACATGGATTTGAGTACCCCACCTCCTCCACATAAAACCAGAAACCCTGAAATATGGCATCCTCAGAAAAAAGACCAAAATGTAAACACCCAGCTAAAAGAGATAATAAGAAAATTTAATTGTGTTTTCCTTAGCTCTTACGGGGGGGGGGGACCAATCAGTGTCCCCTGAAGATCTATATGCTATTGACCATGATATTTGAGGGCTAGAGTTAGATTTCTTTGGAACGCAGGATATATTTTAAAGGAGTCCTAAACTTGTAGGACCCTGGTCTTTCCGCAAATCTGGGTCATCTCTAAAATGTGCTTTCTCTTCATTTGCTTTCACCCCTTCCATTTTGCGCTGTGATTCATCCAACCTTTCTTCAATCTTCTGAAAACACACTCACGTTTTAAAAGTTTTGTTATAGACTGTATGTATGCTTTTTAGATTGCAAGAGACATGAAAGTCTTTTTTTTAAAGATTTATTTGTTTATTTGAGAGAGAGAGAGAGCACACGCATGAGCATGGGAAGAGGCAGAGGGAGAGGGAAAGAGAGAGTCCACAAGCAGACTCCCCAGCTGAACATGGAGCCTGACGTAGGACTTGATCCCATGACCCTGAGATCATGACCTGAGCCAAAACCAAGAGTCAGCCACTTAATCAACTGAGCCACCCAGGCACCTCTGAGACATGAAAGTCTTTTGAGTGGTGTGATTCAGATAGTAGAAATTTCTTGGAATGGAATATCCTGCAGACTACTGTGTTTACTCCTGAAAAATTATTCTGATGTTTTATGGTGATTTGATTACAATAGAACAATGCTCCATAGGTTGGGAAAACATTGAATGAATAAAAAATAATGTACTTAAAATTACTGTAGGACTAGATTCTTACCAGCCCCAAATACAATCTGTATTGATTTTCCTTTAAAACGTGTAGCTTAGAAAGGAAGGTAATAACCATCTGAGTTCAAATAGAGATTGAAATATTTTAGCCTGTTTTGAAATTGGCTGAGAAAAGAATTCTCCACAAATATTCTCACAAATGGAATGTGTCCTTTGGCAGAGCAGGGGAATAAAGCAGCGACTTTCCTATTATTGTAGGATTGGTGAGTGTGACTCACAGTTTGATACAAGAGTGGGAGGTCCCGGTCCTATAGCAAGGTGTTAGTGGGAAACAGAATTCCATTCTTGCCTGCCTCTCTTATCTCAGTGAATCTGTCTGCACACCCCCATGCCAACAGGTGCCTTAAGATGCTTTCTGGGTGAAAGCCAATGTATGCCTTCTGCAAAATGTATCTGAGCAGCAAGAAGACTGGGATCATATTCTTGTCTTTTTTTTTCGCTAGAGTTATTGAGATATAATTGATGTATAACATTGTGTAAGCTTAGAGTGTACAATGTATTGATTTGATACATTTATATATAGTGAAATGATCACTATAAACTTAGCTAATACTAACACTCCTGTTATATAATTACAATTTTTTTTTTGGTGAAAGTAAGATCTACTCTCTTAGCAACTTCTAAGCATATAATACTGTTTATTTATTTATTTATTTATTTATTTATGAGAGACTACGTGTGTGCATGCAAGTGAGGGGGTGCAGAGCAAGAGGGGGAGAGAGATAGAATCTTAAGCAGGCTCTACTCTCAGTGCAGAGTCTGACACAGGGCTCCATCTCACGACCCTGAGATCATGACCTGAACCAAAATCAAGAATCAGACACTTAGCTGCCTGAGTCACCCAGGCGCCCATTTAATACTGTATTATTAGCTATAATCACCATGCTGTACATTGGATCCTCGGAACTTGTTAATCTGCAAGTTTGTGCCCTTTCACCCATATGCCCTCATTTCCTCCTCCTCCTAGCCCCTGGTAACCACCACTCTGCTTTGGTTCTCTGAGTTAGCCTCTTTGGACTCTACCTGTGATATCTTTTATTCTTGATTCATCTATTTCAGCTCTCAACCTGGCTTCGTTTCTGGGCTCACAACTTCAAACTCCTTTCCAGAATGGGTGTTGTCACCCTTTGAAAGAGGGAATGAGTGTGTACTAGCTACTGTCCTCCTTAACGCTGCCTCTTATAGCTTATATGTCCGGGGACCTCTCTCCTCTCTTGTACATGATATTAATTAATTTGTTATCATTTATTCATATTTGCTTTATGGACTGATATGTGGTTCATTTTTATGCAGATTCCATTTGAACAACATATGTTTTCTCTTTATGGTCATACAGTTCTATATTTGTCCATTGGGTTGAGTTTTTTGATGCATTGTTCATATCATCTATATGCTTCTTATGGTTGAATCTGTTCCCCTAGCAATTACTGAGGGAAGTGTATCCAAACTCTCACCATATTGGTGGATTTGTCAATTAGAATTCTATTAATTTTAGGAAGTGCTATATCTTTTTAATGAAGTATTAATTATAGTCATCATATAGTGAGGTTTTATGTCTAATAATGAGTTTTTCCTTAAAATCTATTTTGCTTGATTTAACA
>NC_048226.1:94041268-94059656 GCF_002007445.2 Ailuropoda melanoleuca | reverse complement strand
GCCTGCCTCTTTTATCTCAGTGAATCTGTCTGCACACCCCCATGCCAACAGGTGCCTTAAGATGCTTTCTGGGTGAAAGCCAATGTATGCCTTCTGCAAAATGTATCTGAGCAGCAAGAAGACTGGGATCATATTCTTGTCTTTTTTTTTCGCTAGAGTTATTGAGATATAATTGATGTATAACATTGTGTAAGCTTAGAGTGTACAATGTATTGATTTGATACATTTATATATAGTGAAATGATCACTATAAACTTAGCTAATACTAACACTCCTGTTATATAATTACAATTTTTTTTTTGGTGAAAGTAAGATCTACTCTCTTAGCAACTTCTAAGCATATAATACTGTTTATTTATTTATTTATTTATTTATTTATGAGAGACTACGTGTGTGCATGCAAGTGAGGGGGTGCAGAGCAAGAGGGGGAGAGAGATAGAATCTTAAGCAGGCTCTACTCTCAGTGCAGAGTCTGACACAGGGCTCCATCTCACGACCCTGAGATCATGACCTGAACCAAAATCAAGAATCAGACACTTAGCTGCCTGAGTCACCCAGGCGCCCATTTAATACTGTATTATTAGCTATAATCACCATGCTGTACATTGGATCCTCGGAACTTGTTAATCTGCAAGTTTGTGCCCTTTCACCCATATGCCCTCATTTCCTCCTCCTCCTAGCCCCTGGTAACCACCACTCTGCTTTGGTTCTCTGAGTTAGCCTCTTTGGACTCTACCTGTGATATCTTTTATTCTTGATTCATCTATTTCAGCTCTCAACCTGGCTTCGTTTCTGGGCTCACAACTTCAAACTCCTTTCCAGAATGGGTGTTGTCACCCTTTGAAAGAGGGAATGAGTGTGTACTAGCTACTGTCCTCCTTAACGCTGCCTCTTATAGCTTATATGTCCGGGGACCTCTCTCCTCTCTTGTACATGATATTAATTAATTTGTTATCATTTATTCATATTTGCTTTATGGACTGATATGTGGTTCATTTTTATGCAGATTCCATTTGAACAACATATGTTTTCTCTTTATGGTCATACAGTTCTATATTTGTCCATTGGGTTGAGTTTTTTGATGCATTGTTCATATCATCTATATGCTTCTTATGGTTGAATCTGTTCCCCTAGCAATTACTGAGGGAAGTGTATCCAAACTCTCACCATATTGGTGGATTTGTCAATTAGAATTCTATTAATTTTAGGAAGTGCTATATCTTTTTAATGAAGTATTAATTATAGTCATCATATAGTGAGGTTTTATGTCTAATAATGAGTTTTTCCTTAAAATCTATTTGCTTGATTTAACATAGCTCCATCATTTTTCTTTTTTATTGCTTAGGCTTCGCCTGACATACATTTCTCCACTCTTTTAAGTTCAGCCTTTCAGTCCTACTATTCTTATGGATAATATGGAGCCAATTAGTTCATTTTCTTCCCCTTTATTGGTAAGCCTTTATCATTCTTACAACATATATAGGTAATTGCAGATTTATTTTTATTTACTTTACCATCTTATTTTGTGTTTTCTATATATCTTGTTTTTTTCTAGGCTTTTTTCTATCTTCCTGCCTACTTTTGAGTGACCAGATTTTTTTTTCATTTATTATCTTTCCATTCGTTCAAGATAACAGACTCCACGCCTTCTTTAAGGTTATGCTTAAAATGTTAACATTCACACTACAGAGATTCTAATAAAAATTTTTCTACCTGTCTCTTCAAAATTATAAGAACTCAAAACACTTAACCTCTTAGTATTCCCCTCCTCTCCTACATGTTATATTGTCTGTATTTTCACTTCTCTTCATTTTCTGACACAAAATTAATCATTAATAGTTCTACTGTTGTTTTACTGTTTTATAGAAGTTGTTTATTTTGGTTGATACTTCTGCCTATTTTTTCTTACCTACCATTCTTGTTGAAACTTAGTCCTTCCCTCTGAATTCAGTTCGCTTTTATTGGCAATTCATCTTTTATTTAAAAAGAAAATAGGGTTTTATTTGACACAGAGAGAGATAGAGAGACCACGAGCAGGCAGAGTGAGAAGCAGGGAAAGGAGACTTCCTGCTCAGCTGGGAGCCTGATGTGGGGCTTGATCCCAGGTCTCTGGGACCATGACCTGAGCCAAAGGCAGATGCTTAACCAACTGAGACACTCAGGTGCCCCTGGCAATTCATCTTTTAGAATAAATGAGGTTCTGTTGGTGGTAAACTGGAGCAGCACCACCTCCTGATTCCAGATGCTAGAGGAACATGCCTTGGTTTCCTTATTTGTAAAATCAGGACATTAATAATAGCTGTCCTATAGAGTACTTTGGAGAATTGAATACATTGCATATGTAAAATGCTTAGAACAGTTTCTGGTACATATCAAACATTTAATATTATTTTGAAGGATTTGGAGGAAATGATTCTTCAATAAAGGAGATACAATCACTGTAGGTTATTATAAAACAAAAAGTTTAAGACTTAAAACCAAAAAAAAGGTGCATCTGAGTCCTGATCTCCACCAGAGCACCTGGCTCTTTGGCTGGTCAGACTCCCACCTTCCAGGGTGGACTCAGGGGATTCTGTTACTGCTCAGGGGAGTTCCCTTCTTGGGGTGGAATCTATTCCCATGCCAGGCAGGTTCCCATGCCAAGCAGGGTTCTGCTCAGGCTCCCGAAGCATCCCTTTGCCTCTGTGTGGTGGTATTTATTATGAGTTCTGAAACGTTCTCTTTTCCTGTCTGGCTTTCCCGTCAGTTCCTTACAAGCAGCAAGGGCAAGGATTGCATACTTTGCCTCAGCTCACTGGGGAAGGAACATGTCTGCCCATGTCTCTGTCCCTTCACTCATTCTCTCTATTGATTCTTTCCCAAGAGAGCTGGAGCCACCAATCAGAGCCAGGACTGTATTGGGCTATGTTTCACAAGGTGGGTGACTGTTCTTTAAATGTCAGGACCCTTGTGATTCAGTCTTTCTTCTTCCTGAACTCCAGATGCTATTCGGTAAAATATGTTTAGTGAATAAATAAATGAATGAATGACGTGTGAAAGTCCTTTCAATTCTGAAGGGTTGAACAAATACCAGGTATACATAAAAACATGAAATGTTAGGCATATGTTGTTGTAAATTTCTTGTCTCACACCCCTTCCCAAGGCTTTATCATTATATTCTCTTCTTTGATTTAATCGATTTTCATGTACTTGCCCTACACAAGGACATTTCCCTCCTTAGTACATTGCTCTTAGACATTATTAAAAAATGCTGTCACGTCTACCACAGTCCAACCTGCTCATATCTGCACAAACAGCAGCCCCCTTAGGGCTGCATAGCATGTATGTGCAGAGGGTATCTTTTTGTCATCTTTCTTCCTCAGATAAATACACTTCTCCGAGGGATGTCCCTCCTCACTCACTTTGCTCTGCTGTTTGGATCAGAGTGTGAAGTCAAGAAATCATAGTGCACAAGGGCAGAAAGGATACTGTGGCAAAACTCTGATGCAGTTACTCATATCAATCAGTGTCTCCTGAAAAAAAAAAAGTACCTTGCATCATCTGACTATCTCATCTAAGAATTCGCTATTTAAATTTGTACAGAGAAAGATAATTAAGGAGGAAGAAGGAGCCGATGGAGGGCAAAAGAATAATGTCTTGGTAAATAATGTGTTACAGAATGATCTTACAGAATTTATATATCATTTACTCCTTCCAAAAGGAGGAATATAGTTTACATGGTCTAGAGTCAGCTTGTATTCAGATTCTGAATTCACTCATTCAGCAAATATATATTAGTCCCTATAACAGTCAAGTCCTATGACAGATGCAGGAAATACTAAGATAAATAAGGCATTGGCTTACCTTCAGAGTACTTGTATTTTATGAAGTGTAAAAATAAATGGAAATGAAAGAGAAAAAATTCAAAATGTAAGAGTGCTGAAGGCCCAGACACATTGAAATTTCATCGTAGAGACAACCACTTCTATAACGACATCGGACACCATCTCTTCAGACTGTGTGTTCAACATTTCACTCTATCTTGAAAAACAACCTCCATGAATCCAGCTCAATTTACAAGATGAATCTCTCTATCTAATAGTCCTAGTATTTTCAGTATCTATCTGAAGGACTGGCTGTAATTGGAACTTACAACTGTGAATTGAATGAGTGGCTACATTGAATCTTAAAATTAAGAAACTAAAGCACAGAAAAATTTAAGTAAATTGACCAATATCAGATGATTACTTACAAAGGAAAACAAATTTTAATGCAAGACCTCTCACTGACTTCAAGATTATTTTCGCTAGCTTATGTTCAATATCCAGAACATTAGGGATAAGCTATTTTCTATTTCTATAATATGAAGAATTATTTTTTATTTACATTATATTTAATAGTCAAGACAAAACTGTTTTCTGAAAAATTAAAAGCAAGGTTTGTTAGAGCTAGAAAAAACCCCAAACTGTTATAGTCATTTTGATATATGTGAGCTGTCCTTTTAAAACTATTTTTTAAAAATAATAAGTTTTCTCTTTCCACATGTGAAGAACTTGGAAGTTGCCACTCCATCTTAACAATAAATAAAGAATGACAAGACACACCAAAAGGCAATAATAATAATAATTTGAAACAGAACAAACATCAGTACCAGACATGGCAAAAATGTAGGACTTCTCAGACTGAGATTTAAAACAACTATGATTAATATACTAAGACCTCTAATGGATAAAGTAAACATCATGCAAGAACAGATGGGCAGTGTAAGCAGAGAAATAAAAATCCTGAGAAAGAACAAAAATGAAATGCTAAAGATCAAAAAGACTATAATAGAAACTAAGAATGCCTTCAGTGGGCTCATTAGTAGACTGCATATAGCTGCGGAAAGAATTTCTGAGCTAGAGGCTATATAAAGAGAGAGCTTAAAAACTGAAAAGCAAAGAAAGCAAAGTCTGAGAAAAACAGAATGGAATATCCAAAGAAGGTGGGAAAACTACAAAAGGTGTAGAGTGCATGTAATGGGAAGATCAGAAAAAGAAGAAAGAGAGAAAGGAAGAGGAACAGAAGAAATATTTGAAAAAACCATGAGTGAGAATTTCTGTAAGATATTGCCAGAAACCAAACCACTAATTTAGGAAACGCAGAGAACACCAAGCAGAATAAATGTAAAACAAAAACAAACAAACAAAAAAAACTACACTTAGACATATTATTTTCAAATTACAGGATATCAAAGACAAAACATTCTGAAAGATGCCAGATTAAAAAAAAAACCCTCTTATCTATAAAGGAAGAAAGATAAGAATTATATTCAACTTCTTTCAGAAACCATGCAAACAAGAAGAGAGTGGAATGAAATATTTAACTGAAAAAATCCACTAACCTAGAATTCTGTGCTTTGCAAAATTATCTTTCCAAAGTGAAGGAGTAATAAAGACTTTCTCAGACAAACAAAACTTGAGGAAATTTTTTGCCAATAGATCTGCTTTGCAAGAAATATTCAAAGTTCTTTATGCAGAAGAAAAATAATATAGGTCAGAACTCAGATCTACATAAAGAAAGGAAGAGCATCAAAAAAAAAATAAGTGAAAAATTTTAAGTAAAATAATAATTGTTTTTCTTATTCTTATTCATATAACAGGTAGCATTTTGTTCAAAATAATATTTGCAACAACGTATTCAATTTTCTACACTTACATATATATCATGTATATATATTGTATATGTATAAGTGAAATGAATAGCACAATGATAAAAGAGGCTGGAGGAAGGAATCAGGATTATTTTGTTATTATAAGATACTATCTGGATTAATTGTAAGTGTATATGGCAAACTCCAGGGCAACTATGAATAAAAGTTAAAAAAAAGAAGTGTAATTGATAACTAAGAAAGGAGAGAAAATGAAATCATATAAAATGTTATATTAAAACCATAAAAGGCAAACACAGAGTGGAAGATAAAAATAGGAACAAAAAAAAGGGCAACAAATAAAGAAGAGTAATGAATATGGTAGATAAATTAATACAAGTAAATTGATAAATGCTTTAAATATTAGTGGTCTAAATGCAGCAATTGAAAGACAGAGATTACTAGAGTAGATTTAAAAACATGACCCAACCATATGTTTTCTACAAGAAACCCATCTTAAATATAAAGGCTCATAGAGATTAAAAGTAAATATATGGAGAAAAATATACCATGTTAATCCTAAAAAGGAAGACAGAAATAACTATATTAATCCCAGGCAGATCAGAAGTCAAAGTAAAAAAGAGTTATCAGAGATTAAAAGGCCATCACATTATGATAAAGGGGTCAGTTCTCCAAGGAGACATAACAATTCTTAATGGGTATTTTCCCAACAACAGAGTGTCAAAATAGGTGGGGCAAAATTGATAGAAGTGAAGTAGGAACTACTTTGAAAGCAACCTGGCAGTTTCTGTTAAAGGTAATAATGATAATGTCCTATAAGCCACCTGTAACATCGGACAATCTTTCTTGTAGACATAAAAAATACAATTCATAAAGCTAGAAGTACACAGATAGTTACTACAATATTGTTCAGATTGAAAAGCCAAACTAGGAAGAATGTGAATGTCGGTAATTAGAAGAATGGATGGGTTGACTAACATCCACCCTATAAAATAGTATATCTGCATTAAAAGGAGTGAGCTAGGTCTAGACACTTTTATATGGAAAGATGTCCATAAACATTGTTAAACAAAATAACAAGTCCCAGAGTAATAGATAAAGAATCTCTTTTTCTATTTTAAAAAGAGAAAAAAGTAATAAAACCCTCTGTCTACGTGTAGATAGTATTTCAGCGAACCCAATGCATGATTCCTTGATACATTATTAACTTACACGACTAAGAAAGGACAAAATGTGTTGCCTTTTCAAATAGTGAGATACCACAGTGTATCACTTTCAGTGGTGTTCAAATGATTTTTTTAAAGTGAAAAACAATGAAATATGGTATATTCGGCAGGTAGTTATTTATCAAGTGCCTATTATATATACCAGGCACTGTTCTAGGGACTGGAGATACACTAGTGAACAGAACAGGCAAAATTTTCTGCCTTCAAGGATCTTGTAGTTTCCATAACCCATGTTTAATGTTTTAAGAGAAGAAAGAAACGTATGGAAGGATACAAATCAAAATAATTAACATCATCACCTCATGTAAGTAGATCTGAGTGGTTTGATATGTTACAATAAGCATGTATTGCTTTTATAATATTTTAAAATCTAACAAAATGTATTTATGTGTTCGTAGGTGTTGGGCTCTCAGAAATGCTTTTGTTTATCCTGATAACATCTAGAGCCAGAACATTCACTTATCTGGTCCCCTGCGACTCTGGAAAAGAACCCATCCCCTATCAGCCATCCCCACCTCCTGCACTGTAAATGGGAGACTCAGAATCGTACACCCTGACTGATTCCCAATTTAGAAGACAATCACCATAAATCCACAAAGGACTGAATTTAATTTCACAGCCATGATGCTTCTGCATAGCATTTGCAGAGCTGGGACACTTGACTGCCTTTTATAGCTAGTCACTCTGTCACATCTTAGCCACTCGATAACGGCTCTCAAGCTAGGGTCTATCTCCTGTTTCCCTTCACTCATGGCCTGTCACTTCCGCAAAGCCCAGATCTCTTCAAAAGTGCCACATATCACCCAGACAAATAAAGGCTACAGATGGCGGAGGGATGGCAGCTGTTAAGACTGTGAGCACACTGGCCTCTGTAAAGCTTGCAGCACAATCTTTTAATAGCACTTTCCATACCCGTGGAAAGATCATGAAATGCCTTCAAGCCTTTTTGGGAGGACAACCCAGTGGTAGGTCTGACTATTCTGCAGGTTTTAGGTCATCACAGGGCTTATGGTTGAGTTGATGAGATTGTGGATACCCTGACATTGACCTTGGGAGATGGGTTTGGGAGGTTGTGGGGAGGTACTGGCAACTTCTATTCATGAATTTTTGCTAGATCATTCATTCACTCACTTAGCACGTATTTATTTTGTCTTCTTCAAGAGATACTTAATATAGAAGTTAGGAGTAGGTCTGCTTAGATTTGAATCTTAGTTCTGCTAACTAATAGCTTGGATTATAGGAAAATAATTTGATCTTTGCGAGCCTCACCCTCTCATCCATAAAATGGGATTAGTAATAATATATATCTCAGGGTTATAGCAAGGATAAAATAAGGTAATGCATGTCAAGGTCTTAGCAGAGTACCTGGCACATAATAAGTGATCAATACATTTTAGTTGCTACACGCTTGGCACTAAAAAACCAGTAGAAAGTAGAAACGGTAGCTGAAATTGTGGGTCCAAATCAGTGGCCCAAGTTTACTCTATCTTTTGATGTATAAATCCAAAACCAAAACATCTATTGGAATAATTGATCTAGAATTGGAGAAACCCTAGCTATCTCTCAGGTGCAAACATCAGCACATCGAGGTACATCTATAACTCAGAGCACATGATTCTCACATCAAAACAAACAAACAAAACCAAAACAGCACACACAAGAATAAATAAAACCACTAAGAGTAAGACTAAAGACCCAACCCAACCAATAGAAAAATTAACAAAGCAAGAACAATTTGGAAGAAATTTACAGAAAATTTTTTAAAAATAATTTAATTCAAGAATAGGAGATATAAAAAGATTTCAAAAGAAACATGAAATTTTTGAAATGAAAATTATATAGACAAATTAAATATTTAGGACATGAATTTAAAAATAAATTAGAACATCTCAAGAGAGGATTTATGTGGTGTTGGGAAATAATTCTCCATGAATTTATCACACATCTACACAGCTAGGAGTTAACAGTTCAAGTGTTCCAGGACTATCTTTTCAGAAATGTTTATACAAGCAGGCATTTCTGGAAAGATAGAGATAGGAACTCCCCTGGAGAAATGCATTTACATAAAGATAAAGACCATAACTCCTTCTGGAGAGATCTTGAGGTGTCTCTCCCTGGAGATAGTCCAGCATAATAAATCTAGAGACATTTTCTTCCCTCCCCAGAAAACTTTGCTTTCATGCAAGGGTGAGAAAAATCATGACTCTCTCTGGAAGACAGGATAGGCAGGTTTACCAGAAGCTTCTATGTAAGATCAGGGTTTCCTAAACTCAGGATTTTCTCTTGTAAGACACTCCCTCTGCCTGTCCTGGTATTACTTGGCTCTTTCTATGTCATCCTATGGGAGTGCGGGCTTATCAATTCAAAGTTATGTTATTACTCCGGCTGTTGCTTTGCTGTGAGTAATAAGCCATTTTTGTCTCTGACCCGGGGGTCTTCTGTTTTCCTACCAGTGCCCATTTAAAATGGTGACAAGCCAACTTGGTTGTAAACAGTGTAAAATCTCAGATTTTTCACGGTTCTTCAAGTAGCAACCTCATCTCATAATGCAGAACGTCACAGATCAGAGATGGAGAGGAAGGAAAACTATACAAAAAAAAAAAAGATATAAAAAGATGTCATGAAGAGCAGATTGAGGAGATCCAAATACATCTAAAAGGGTTCCAGGCTGAATAAATGAAAAACAGGGCAGCGACAATATTAAAGACATAATGCTTGACAACATCTACACACTGAGTCCTTAGATACAGTGAGCTCACTGAGTTCTAAGACAGATATGTCTTTAAATGGCTCCTTTCAGTGAAACAGCAGACCATCAGTACCGTGGTAGATGTGGATGACATTTTTTCTGAGACGCGTTCTGGTTGTGTTTAGCCAGAATTTAGAACATGGTGGAATTGAGGTGGGTCCACAGAGTTAGATGCATTCAGCTCTCCCTTTGGCTCTTGCTTACCCACGGGACCCACAGTGCAGGTGGCTCTCTCTACGTGGAGAAAGTCTGGTTGGAACTGACAGAGAAGGAAAACTTGGTATCCCTTTGCTTCTTTACACTCTTTGCCTTAATCCATCAGCGTGTGTTAGAACTCTAGCCTACACCAACACAGTCTGCACTTGTGTTCCATGTTTACAAATACTAAACCCTCTCTAGCCACATTCTAATCACCAGGCAAAAAAAGTTGAGTCCGTGCCCAGATATCACTTAAATGTCATCTTGCCTCCAGAATGTTTCCACTTATAGATTAATGACTCTGCTCCTAGACTAATTTAATCCATCTCTCCCTAAATGCTTCTGACACTACTTTGGTCCTCGGACCTACATTAATAGAGATATTAGTAGAGTTTATAGATAGGATGAATAAACTGACGTAAAGATATCATTTCCCCCCAAAAGGTAATCAATAAACATAATGAAATTTCAAACAAAATCACAAGAGACTTGATGTGTGTGGATGCTGTGTTTGGGTGTGTAACTTACACAGCTGATTCTAAAATATATGTGTATAAAATATATGTGTAAAAGGTAAAAGCTAAGAATAGCTAAGCAATTTTTCAGATAAAGGAAAAAAGTAAAAGGAGGATCATTTAATCAGATGTCAAGGCCTTTTAAAGAAGTTGAAACTAAAAGATTGCAGGACGTTATAAGTCTGAGCAAGTCGATAAATGAGGCAGATAAGGAACTCAAAAACAACCTGGTCACACAAGGAAGCTTGGCAGGTGGTAGGGTTCGCACTGCAGGTCAGAGATGAAAGATGAGCAATTTAATAAATGCCATTGGGACAAAACTGGTGACTTTTAGATAAACACAAACATAAATGATTCCTACCTTATACCACGCAGAAAAAAAAATTAGATGGATTAAAGTTTCCATTAATGTTTCAAAATTTAGATAAAATAGAATAATCTATTTCAGATAACTAAGATAGAGTAACTTTTACTCATCTGGGATAAGAAATGAATACTTAAGAAAAATACTAAAAGTGAAAACCACAATAAAAAGTCTAATAAACATAACTACATTAAAGTTAAAATATTCTGTGTGGAAAATTCACTATGAACATAGTCAAAAGATAATTATTACAGTGGAAAAACTGTCACTCACATACACAAAAAATATTAAAGGTCAGAAAATGTTAAAAAAAAAAAAACCCTGCCAGTTTAGTTTTTTTAAAGTCAAACAACTGTATAGAAAAATGGAAAAAGCATGTTAAGTACTCAGTTCACAAGAGAGGAAGCTAGAAATATGATAGGTATTTTAAAACTTCCTCAAACTTCTTGTATTCACAGAAAACATAGTTTACAATAAAATTAGATACAGTTTCACTCCTCTTCAAATTGGCAAAAATTTAAATCTACCAAAAATAATTATTTTTTTAAAATGTAGAGAGTTAGGAACTCACATGCTATTGGAGGAAAAGTATATAGTTTCAAAAATGTTGGAGAGTTATCGCCAATATGTACCAAACTACATACCAAGAAATCCCACTTCCAATTAAATAGGTCAGAAACTCTCATGAGCACAAGGAAACATGTCCAAAATGCCCATTGCTGTTTTATTTGTAATAAAAAAAAAGTGGGGGAGACAAAATTTTAATGTTAAGTTGTATGGGAATAGATTAAATATAATTTGAAATACTCAAACAGTGGAGTGCACTCACACCAAACAAAGTGATTGGATTATATCTATCCATCTGTCTATTCAAACTATCATGAGTATTTCTTAAAAACCTATTGTATAAGAGAGATCATTGCAGAATGATATGTCGGCCCGATTTCATTTAAATACAAATTTAAGTTGCTTGAGAATGCACTATATTCTTCTTATGAGTGCATGCATACAGAGCCCAGGATTGTGCAACATGAGGCAAGAGGCTAATGCAACAATCGGGGGACAAAATCTGGCCCCCGCCCTGCTTGCCGAGCTTTGTACCTTCTCAGAGCTTCATCTGCCTGGGAAATCAGCACCATGCTATCTACACAAAGATGGCGTTGCTCATAAAGCCATTCCCTCACGGAGGTGTGTCCACCTAGAGGAGCACTTTTTTACCAATTCGCCCAAGGCACAGTGAGATCAGAGGGGTCTGCAGACACAGCACTGTATGTATATATGGCCATCAGAGGGGCATTTGCTAGGAAGTTAATACAAACTTCAGCTTCAGGCTTCTCCCTTGTAGGCTCCTTCCAAAGTCCTGGGAGGAAGCCTCGCGTGCTGTTCTCCTGGTCGTACTCTTTCATAAATTTTGCAAAAAATCTGATATTTGAACTCAATTGGTTAAGACCATTCCTCTTTCCACTCCACTTTTCCCTGTGTCCAACTTCCTCTGGTGCCAATGACTTTGGAATAGCCTTGAGAAGCGTTAGGATGTCCTGAGGGAAAGTTGAATTGGAAATAATTTAGTCTGGGTTTAGAGAAACACGTTTTTGTGGTTCGGTCACTTCTCTGTATATACAACCCCATGTAGGAATGGCTTCCAGAAGCACTCTTCACCGTCCTGTGTGCTAACTCACCAGACATTGGGACATCTACTTGCATGGCCATATGTGAATATGAAAGTCTCCTAAAGTGTCCAGCACTGGAAGACGTGGGAGATGATGAATCAGGGTTGTCAACCCAAAGGGTGTTTAAGATTACTCACTCCACAAGCAAACTTAATTTACCCTGAAATATTACAGATCATATATGAAGGAAACTTAATTAAGTTGTCCCCAAATTGGACAAAAATCCCCCAAGTTTACAAAGCACTACCAAAATGAAGAAAGCTTGAACAGATTATTCTAAAGTATCAATAATAAAGAAGCAAGTTTTAACTGTGTTGGAGAAATGATTGGATTATCTTTCTGTTCTCTCTATACAAAATGGTATTACAAAAGCATTTCAATTTGAAGTGTCGGTCAAAGAATATGCAACCAAAACTGTAGGGAACAAGTATTATAGAGGCAACTCAAGCCTTTAGTTAATACAACATTATGTTATTTTTCTGTGTTTTGTCATTTAGGTAACATTTGTCAGCTTAATTTTTTTCAATTGCTATAAGTTTTACTTTCCAAATAAATATAAAGCTTTGTTTGTATTTAAGACACAAAACAAATGAACAAAGGGGAAATAAGAGAGACAGAGGCGAAACAAGGAACAGATTCTCAAGTCTAGAGAATTAAACTCATGGTTACTGGAGAGAAGGCCATGGGGGGATGGCTGAATTGGGAGCTAGGGATTAAGGAGGGAACTTGCAGCGATGCGCACCTGATGTTGTAGGGAATTCTTGAATCTCTATATTGTACATCTGAAACTAAGGTTACACCGTATGTTAACTAACTGGAATGTAAATAAAAACTTAAAAATATTTTTGTTTATATTTTGAATTTGTAACTTTAAGACAAAGTATTTACCCACCAAAATTGCATAGCTTTTAGGCTCCACAACACATGGATCTTCCACACTAGAAATAACTTGGGGGACTACCCACAAACTTTAGGGCAATGTATACCTTTATGAAGGGAGGCAAGGAAACCAAAACTATGAGACTTACTAATTGGGACTTCAGTAAAAATTGTATTTACTTTTTTAAAAAGCTATCCAAAACAAATGACAAAATTCACATGTTGAGTCTGAATAAAGTTGTACCTATTTTCTACTATTTTCTGATTTCTCTAATTGTTTGAAATATTTCACCTTCTTCAAAAGGACTGAAAACATGTCAACATCTATTTGCTGCATATAGAGGGTACAGGGGAAGTAAGAAGCTCTTGCAGTGGTCCAGACAAGACGTGGAGCTGTCCTGGGCTAGGACAGGAGCGATGGCAATAGAAAGCAAGGGATGACTCTGAGAACTGGGCAGCAAATAGAATCAATAGGGCTTAGTGACTTGCTGTGAGTGGGTGCTTGGTTAGAATCCCAGAAGGATGCTGCAAAAACGGGATGGTATCAGCAACTGGGTGAATGGTGGTACCACTGAGAAGTACTGTCACCAGGGACTCACTGACAAGCCACAATAACCCACTACTTAGCTCTGCCTACAGGTGCTGCTTGCCACTGGAAGCTAAGGCCAGATGCCAGAAGCCACAACCTCCAAACAAGCCCCCATGACCAGTTTTCAACAGGCTCGATCCAGTTCAGATGTGGAGCCAACCCTCCAGAAGACCTCGAGATCATCAACATCCAAATATAATAAAAAACACACCTACCAGTGCCAGGGACAGATCCTACTGTATCCATTTCAGGGACAAAAAGAGGTGGCACTCTGATCCTGAGAAGGTTCCTCCTCCTTCCCAGAAAAAATCTGAAGTCAGCTTCCTTACCAGCCCATTAATTACCTTAACCCCATGAAACCCTGACCATGAGACCTAATCAAGGGGCAGGTGCCATTGGAGCACAAGCTCCTCTTCTCCATTCCTTCTCTGGCCTCTGAATAAATTACCTGCTTGCCATCAAATACTATTTTGTTATTTGGCTGTTTGGCCTGTAGTGTTGAATAGGGAAGGAATCTACCTCATCAGTAACAATGCTTGGGCTTAGAAAGACAGATATGAAGATGGGAGGGAATAAAAGCACCATCTGATCCCAGGCCCTTCTGCCCACCTTACAGATGGAAAAACTGAGAACCAGAGGAGTATATAGTGACTCCCTTTTTAGGAGATGCTATTTATTCTTAGAGAACCCTTTCTGGCATGGACTTTTAGAATATTTTAAAATCCAGTGTCTCTGGGGGCACCTGGGTGGCTCAGCTGGTTAAGCATCTGACTTTTGATTTCAGCTCAGGTCGTGATATCAGGGTCTTGAGATCAAGCCCCATGTCAGGTTCCATGCTCAGCAGGAAGTCTGCTTGAAATTCTCTCTCTCTCTCTCCTTCCTACCCTCCTCCCAAAAAATAAAATACTTAAAAAATAAATAAAAAATAAAATAAAATACAGTGTCTCTATAAAATATTTAGAGGTAAATGCATCTGGGACTCAAGAAGAAAATTAAATCTATACCTTGGTCATCTTGCTTAACTTCTCAGAGTCTAGTCTCTTATCTCTACCATGGAGTTATGATGCCTACCTATGAATTCCAGGGAAAACTGTATGAGAACAAAGTAAAGAGGTCAATAATTGGTTATATTATCAAGTTTCCCATCTTCTTCTCCCCCATACTCAGCAAAGTATTTCCAATGGATCTCATTATTAAAAAATGAATTAACAGAGAATACTGCAAATGTGTAATACCCCCAATAAGATGACAAGCAGTAGGTTATGAACTTTGGACACAACTTCTTCACTGATAAATAACCAAATCTGATGTTATCATCATTAAAAATGAATGTAGAATATAAAAATGTTTGCTAAATAAGTAACAATCAATCCTTTTCCTTTTATATTTACCCACATATCTAACAACTTCCAGTGCTCTTAATTCCTTTGGCAGATTTGATTTTTCATCCTATTTCATTTTCCTTCAGCCTGAAGAACTTCCTTCAATATTTCTTGCAGTGAAGCTCTGCTGGTGACAATTTTTTTTTTTAAGTAGGCTCCACGTCCAGCATACAGCCCAAAGAAGGGCTTGAAGACATGACCCTGAGATCATGACTTGAGCTGAGATCAAGAGTCGAAGGCTTAACCCACTGAGCCACCCAGGAGTCCCACCACAAATTCTTTAAGCCTTTTATTGTAAATGTTTTTATTTAACCTTTCGTTTTGAAGGATGTTTTATCTGGACATGGAGTTCTAGGATGATAATTTTGTTTTTATTTTTATGTTAGCATGTTAAAAATATCAGACATTTCCATCATCTTCTGGCTTGCATTGTTTCTGATATCTGTGAATTTCTTAATTTTGTCCCCCTCTAGGTAACGTCTTTTATCTCTGGCTGCTGTAGGTTTTCTCCTCTGACTGTTTTTCAACAATTTTATTATGTGGTATGTCATGGCTTGGGAGTGTGGTAAGCCTGGAAATATTATCCATTCAAGAAGAAGAGAATAGTGAAATTCCAGATTCTGTCATATCCAGCATATCAGAAGTTCACTGAGAAAAAAAGAAGGGGATCTAGCTAATTACCTGTTCTGATGAACAGAGCATGATAACGTAGTCCACATTCAGATAATCGCTTTTCAAGAAACGGAAGATTCCATGTTTCTTATTCAAAATGATTTTCATGTTTTCTCTAGTAGCAGATGGGTACAGAGGAGTTTAGTGATCATCTAATAAAAAACCTCATGTCATAATGATGTCGAAATCAACAGCCAATCAGTGCAGTCAATCAGCAGTATAGCTGAAATTCAATTATCATTTCCTGACTCCTTTATTACCAGTGTTTCCAGTCTCAAGTCATTCACATGTCACCACTCTCTTTTACCACATCAATGTACCAACAGAGCAATGGTTGATATTTTTCTTTAAGTCAATTTTAAATCTACTCACTTTTCAATATTAGTCTGTGTTAAGCAAAATATCCTTAAAATTATATATGTTTGAAATATTGGTAATATTTTTTCTAATGCCCTTTAAGGGGTGCCTGGGTGGCACAGTCGTTAAGCATCTGCCTTCGGCTCAGGGTGTGATCCCGGCGTTCTGGGATCGAGCCCCACATCAGGCTCCTCTGCTAGGAGCCTGCTTCTTCCTCTCCCACTCCCCCTGCTTGTGTTCCCTCTCTCACTGGCTGTCTCTGTCAAATAAATAAATAAAATCTTTAAAAAAAAAAACAACGGAACTCTAATGCCCTTTAAAATAAATGTGTAACTATGCAGCAAGCCTGGTGAAATCATCCTGTATATTACGCTGTGTATGAAATGCCAGTCTGGGCAACACCAGTCTGCTGCTTCCCAGGGAGACTGAAGAGCAAGGGATGTTTCCTTCTTCTCCCAAGATGGAGGAGAAAGTTGTTTTTCCTAATATCTTTTCTCCCACCAGCCTTGGGTTCCAAGACCAGAAGTTTCCAGGCCAATTTGTCTTCCTTTCTCTTTTCAGCAGTAGTATGCTCTGTGGCTCCCATTGTCATTCCATTTTTCTGAACATCATTTTCCTTGTGAAAAATTAAAAATCATTTTTACAAAAGGCTTCCAGATGCTGTTTGGATCCTATTTTCTGAGATTTGAAAATGTGCACAAGAACAAAACAAATGAGCTGAAGACAAATAGTATTTATATTGTTAATCCGTGTGTCTATTTATTGTAAACTGGAAGGATTGAGAGTCAGACTTTTAAAAGAATAAGTATAGAAACAATGTACCAAAACGGGGACTTTTAATTTGATGTCAAAAGCAAGAATGCAAAATTGTATCTGTGCAACAGTTCCAATTATAAAAAACTTATGTAAGCACACAAAAAAAGAGCATGAGAAAATATAAATTCTTGCATTCTTTGGACACCTTTAATTGGCAATGTTATGACTGAGATCTAAATAAAAATTTGTGATTTTTAGTTTTTTGTTCATTTTGTCAGTCTTCATTATTCCATAAAGACTGGTGTGCAATTTAGATCTCCAGCAAAACAATACACCGCCACCAATAAGCTTCAATCCTACAAAANTTGAAGACATGACCCTGAGATCATGACTTGAGCTGAGATCAAGAGTCGAAGGCTTAACCCACTGAGCCACCCAGGAGTCCCACCACAAATTCTTTAAGCCTTTTATTGTAAATGTTTTTATTTAACCTTTCGTTTTGAAGGATGTTTTATCTGGACATGGAGTTCTAGGATGATAATTTTGTTTTTATTTTTATGTTAGCATGTTAAAAATATCAGACATTTCCATCATCTTCTGGCTTGCATTGTTTCTGATATCTGTGAATTTCTTAATTTTGTCCCCCTCTAGGTAACGTCTTTTATCTCTGGCTGCTGTAGGTTTTCTCCTCTGACTGTTTTTCAACAATTTTATTATGTGGTATGTCATGGCTTGGGAGTGTGGTAAGCCTGGAAATATTATCCATTCAAGAAGAAGAGAATAGTGAAATTCCAGATTCTGTCATATCCAGCATATCAGAAGTTCACTGAGAAAAAAAGAAGGGGATCTAGCTAATTACCTGTTCTGATGAACAGAGCATGATAACGTAGTCCACATTCAGATAATCGCTTTTCAAGAAATGGAAGATTCCATGTTTCTTATTCAAAATGATTTTCATGTTTTCTCTAGTAGCAGATGGGTACAGAGGAGTTTAGTGATCATCTAATAAAAAACCTCATGTCATAATGATGTCGAAATCAACAGCCAATCAGTGCAGCCAATCAGCAGTACAGCTGAAATTCAATTATCATTTCCTGACTCCTTTATTACCAGTGTTTCCAGTCTCAAGTCATTCACATGTCACCACTCTCTTTTACCACATCAATGTACCAACAGAGCAATGGTTGATATTTTTCTTTAAGTCGATTTTAAATCTACTCACTTTTCAATATTAGTCTGTGTTAAGCAAAATATCCTTAAAATTATATATGTTTGAAATATTGGTAATATTTTTTCTAATGCCCTTTAAGGGGTGCCTGGGTGGCACAGTCGTTAAGCATCTGCCTTCGGCTCAGGGTGTGATCCCGGCGTTCTGGGATCGAGCCCCACATCAGGCTCCTCC
>NC_048226.1:94032764-94040968 GCF_002007445.2 Ailuropoda melanoleuca | reverse complement strand
AAAACAACGGAACTCTAATGCCCTTTAAAATAAATGTGTAACTATGCAGCAAGCCTGGTGAAATCATCCTGTATATTACGCTGTGTATGAAATGCCAGTCTGGGCAACACCAGTCTGCTGCTTCCCAGGGAGACTGAAGAGCAAGGGATGTTTCCTTCTTCTCCCAAGATGGAGGAGAAAGTTGTTTTTCCTAATATCTTTTCTCCCACCAGCCTCGGGTTCCAAGACCAGAAGTTTCCAGGCCAATTTGTCTTCTTTTCTCTTTTCAGCAGTAGTATGCTCTGCGGTTCCCATTGTCATTCCATTTTTCTGAACATCATTATCCTTGTGAAAAATTAAAAATCATTTTTACAAAAGGCTTTCAGATGCTGTTTGGATCCTATTTTCTGAGATTTGAAAATGTGCACAAGAACAAAACAAATGAGCTGAAGACAAATAGTATTTATATTGTTAATCCGTGTGTCTATTTATTGTAAACTGGAAGGATTGAGAGTCAGACTTTTAAAAGAATAAGTATAGAAACAATGTACCAAAACGGGGACTTTTAATTTGATGTCAAAAGCAAGAATGCAAAATTGTATCTGTGCAACAGTTCCAATTATAAAAAACTTATGTAAGCACACAAAAAAAGAGCATGAGAAAATATAAATTCTTGCATTCTTTGGACACCTTTAATNCAACGGAACTCTAATGCCCTTTAAAATAAATGTGTAACTATGCAACAAGCCTGGTGGAAATCCTGTATATTACGCTGTGTATGAAATGCCAGTCTGGGCAACACCAGTCTGCTGCTTCCCAGGGAGACTGAAGAGCAAGGGATGTTTCCTTCTTCTCCCAAGATGGAGGAGAAAGTTGTTTTTCCTAATATCTTTTCTCCCACCAGCCTTGGGTTCCAAGACCAGAAGTTTCCAGGCCAATTTGTCTTCCTTTCTCTTTTCAGCAGTAGTATGCTCTGTGGCTCCCATTGTCATTCCATTTTTCTGAACATCATTTTCCTTGTGAAAAATTAAAAATCATTTTTACAAAAGGCTTCCAGATGCTGTTTGGATCCTATTTTCTGAGATTTGAAAATGTGCACAAGAACAAAACAAATGAGCTGAAGACAAATAGTATTTATATTGTTAATCCGTGTGTCTATTTATTGTAAACTGGAAGGATTGAGAGTCAGACTTTTAAAAGAATAAGTATAGAAACAATGTACCCAAACGGGGACTCTTAATTTGATGTCAAAAGCAAGAATGCAAAATTGTATCTGTGCAACATTTCCAATTATAGAAAACTTATGTAAGCACACAAAAAAAGAGCATGAGAAAATATAAATTCTTGCATTCTTTGGACACCTTTAATTGGCAATGTTATGACTGAGATCTAAATAAAAATTTGTGATTTTTAGTTTTTTGTTCATTTTGTCAGTCTTCATTATTCCATAAAGACTGGTGTGCAATTTAGATCTCCAGCAAAACAATACACCGCCACCAATAAGCTTCAATCCTACAAAAATATTTTGTACTTTAGTAACTTAATTAAGTTCAAGTTAATCAAGTGAAAGGAAAATTGAAACTACCTCAAGAAAGAGAAAAGTCAGTTTTTTCAGGATTCGTGCTAAAAGAAATTTCTCCAAATGGGGAAAGACATCTATTCACCTTGTAGTTCCTGTGGTGATGTCTCACTGAGCTTTGCTGCCGTCACGACTATTTCACCTCTGGAATTAAAAAAGCAGGAGGGGTGAGAAAGGGTTATTTTCATGCTCATTATTGCCTTTACCTTCCATGCTATGCTTTGAGGTTTACCTGAGACAAAATTCTAGCCAGCACACAAAATGTTCTTCATGTTTCAGCAGATAACGGTAAGATAATAAATAGGAATCATGTGAAACCAGTTCGTTAGGTTTCCAAGAGAAATTGAGTCTTGGATATTCTTGAATACTATCATTTCCTTGCCCCCAACCTGCCGCCGGAGGAAGAAGACCACCTGAGAATATTTATCTAAGATCACACCTCTAGAATCCATTTCATAAAGTCTAGACACAAGAGATTGAAATACAGAGGAAAGTGGGTAATTCCATTTCCCACATCACTAGGATGTATCTTCTGAGTTCTGGTTTTTCTTATTAAGAATCTGACTTTCTTCACGTGATCAGTGGTGAAAATTCAGTGCACTTGAGCAGACTGCAAATTACCCAAAGGGCTTTCACAGAATCCATCCGAGTAACTCCAACATTCACATGCACAGTATCAGAGTGTGCACGAGTATAGGTGGGGTAGTCACAGGATAGCATAGACCAAGATCTGCTCAGGAGTTAAATCAAGGAAACTCCCAAGTTACTGAAGTCGGTAGTGCTTGCTTTTTCCTCAAAGTAGAAACTGAACAAGATTATTATTTGGTAAGATTACACACGGGTGTGGTAGTGGTGAGTATCTTTGGGTTTATTGTCAAGAAATTGTCCCCACATCTCATATCCTATGAACTAAGAGACTATAGAGTATAGGAATAGCTCTGGGAAAGATTGAGAACATGCTGGAGGGTACTTCTCCTTGGTCAGGGCTATACCACAGGTGCTAGGAATCATATTTTCCCCATCTGGATGATATTGGTATTCTGCCATAACAGCATCCTGATTTTTGATGGCAACTGCAGTCTGGGAAACAAAATACTGGCCCTTGCTAAGGTAAGGTCAAAAGAGAGCTGGGGAAGAAGCCACTTGCACAGAGAAAGGGCTATGACTTTGAGAACTTGGCACCCTGGGACACTATGGTCACTTTTCCATGCCTGTGGTTCTAGCACTCCTTTCTGTGCCCCCCTCAGCTACCAGGTGCTCCCATGGTTTATTTAAGGGTACTCTATCTTACAGACTGCCTTTCTCCAGATGGTTGGTCTTGACATGTCATTAACTTAGGACTGTGTGGGGTCATCCTTTGGCTGTTCTCAAAACTCTTTTCTCCAAATCTTGTTAAAGACATTATTTTTTTAGAGCAATTTTAGGTTCAGAGCAAAATTGAGAGGAAGGTACAGAGATTTCCTCTATACCCCTTACCCCCACATAAAAATGCATAGCCTCCCCCATTATCAACATTCCCCACCACAGTGGTACATATTTTTACAATTGATGAATCTACATTGACACATCATAATCAGCCAAATGTATAGTTTACCTTAGGGTTCTTCCGTGGCGTTGTACATTTTATGGGTTTGGACAAATTTATAATGACAGGTTTCCATCATTATAGTATCATACAGAGTATTTTCTCTGCCCTAAAATTCATCTGTGCTGTGACTATTCATTCCCCCCCCCAAGCCCTGGTAACCACTGATCTTTCTACTGTCTGTGCAAGTTTTGTCTTTTCCAGAATGTTCTCCAGTTGGAATCAGATAGTATGAAAAGCCAAGCTTTTCAGATTGGCTTCTTCAATTCACTGTGCATTTATGATTCCTCCTTGTGTTTTCATCCCTTGAAAGCTTATTTCTTTTAAGCGCTGAATAATAGTCCATTATGTAGATATATCAAAGATTATATATTTATTCATTCTTTTATTGAAAGATATGTTCATTGATTCCATGTTTTGGCAATTATGAATAAAAGTGCTATAAATATCCGTGTATGTGTTTTTGTGCACACATAATTTTTCTAAAGATTTGGGCAAATACCAAAGAGTGTAATTTGTCGGGTGATATGGTAAGAGTATGTTTAGTTTTTTAAGAAACTGACTTCTGATCTATTTTTCTATTCTTTCAACAATACCATGTTGTCTTGATAACTATAGGTTTATGGTAACTCTCAAAGTTATATAGCATCAGCCTTCTGACTTGGTTCTTCTTCAATATCCCATTGACCATTCTAGATCTTTGCCCCTCCATATAAACATTAGAACCAGTTTGTCTATGTCCTCCACAAAATAACTTGCTGGGACTTTGTTTGGGATTGCACTGATTCCATAGACCAAGTTGGGAAAAACTGACATCTTGACAACAGTGGGTCTCCCTATACATGAAAATGGTATATCTCTCCATAAATTTAGTTTTTTATTTTTTTCATCAGAGTATTATAGTTTTCCTCCTCTAGATATTGTACATACTTTGTTAAATATATACCTAAGTATTTCATTTTTGAGGGTGCTAATGTAAATGGGATTGTGTTTTTAATTTCAAATTCCACTTGTTCATGGCTAGTATGCAGGAAAGCAATTGACTTTTATATATTAACCTTGTATCCTGCTACCTTGCTACAATTATTCATTAGTTCCAAGAGATTTTCTTGTCAAACCTTTTGGGTTTTCTACATAGATGATCATGTCATCTATGAACAATAACAGCTTTATGTCTTCCTTTACAGCTGTTCACCTTTTATTTAGTTATTCATTTGCCTTACTGCTTAAGTAAAGAATTCCAGTATGATGTTGAAAAGGAGTGGTGAGAATGGATGTCCTTGCCTTGTACCAGATCTTAGTGGGAAAGATTCAAGTTTCTCACCATTAATGATGATATCAGCTGTAGGCTTTGTGTGGATATGGTTTCTGCCTGTGAGTCGGCCCTCTGCTAAGCCGTTATTCTGTCCATTCACCTGTGGTCTCTTCAATCTTGGGAGCAATAAGGTTTGCCCCATGTCCTCCCTTCTCTAACAGATCCTAGAAGAGTAATTGATTTTTCAGTTAGTTTAGCTTTTTACTTGTTAGGACAGATTGGTGACTTCCAAGCTTCTCACATGTAGAACTAAAAAAATAAAATCCTTCTACACTTATTTATGTTCATATTTTTTGTTTCTTTTAATGACACTTTATGTCCATTTTCCCAAAGTACAGGCACAAATGCCTCACAATAAGTGATAGGATGTTGTTCATTACTTATAATTTCATGTTATTCTGTACTTCCTTGATACTCCAAACTAAATTTTCTAAAAAATACATCATTCTGTGGGAGTTCTAGGCATTAGGTCTATGTGGAAAGTTATTTTTATTTTCTAATAATATATTGGTTCAAAAGCAACAAATCATTATCAGTGGATTTATTAGCAAGTGCTTCATAAACAAAATCTGCTTGTACTTATTTTATAGTAGAAATTGGTTAAAACTCACAACTGGGTTTCTTCGGAGAAAAGCTTGATAAAAAGCTCTGGGGTTATACATAAATCACAGCTAAACTTTAAATTTTATTTTTATAGCAGTTGACATTTTCCCTTAAAAATGCCATTTTGCACGATTCTACATTTCAGAGCTTTAGAAAATAACTGTGTCCAGAGCAATACTTAATGAATACTATTTCTGCTTGAAAATTTATCTCCTTTCCATTATTCCACGATGTCTCATTATACCAGTTAACCTCTCTGAGCTTCAGTTTCTTTATTTGTCCAATGAGGATAATAGTATCCTCCTAACTGTGAAAATCAAATTGGGTAATGAAAATAAAGGCATTTTACAGAGAAATCATCCTATACCCAAGGGATGACATGATGGAAATAATCACTAAATTTGTTTATTTTTAATCCCGCTTCTAATCCAGATGAACCGTGTAAATTACTGTAATCGTACTTTAATTATACTTAAATTCACAATGAGGTAAATTATATACCTGTCTCTTGTGTCTTCACCATTAGGATAAATATGGTGGGAAATTTTGAAAAAGTAGTTGTACCTCAAATGTTTGCAATCTAGTTGGGGGGACAACACATAGTAAAATAAAATGACAAAACACATATTGCAGAAGCGGCAATACCAGGAAGATATTTGATTTTAAAGTCAGATATTCCATAGTTTGAACCCCAGTCCAGTCACTGATGAGGTATGTTAATGTTAGTGACTGAATCCCTGAAATGGGAATCAGAAAATTATTTTACAAAGTTTCTGTGAGATTTAAATAAGATAAAATAATACCCTGGAATGAAGCCGGGGGGGGGAAATCACTTTCCTCTCCATCCCCTACCCATCCTCACCCCCAGTCCTGAATCAGATAACGCTGCATGGAAGAATCCCACTGAGAAAGATTGTTCAAGGAAACTCCTATTTTGGGGTCAAACTGTCATATTTGAATATCCAAAAACACGAAGTAAGAAATCAACACCTAGTGAGGAAAAGAGGGGGCATGGACCGAGAAAAGATACCAAAGGGTACTGGGTATGACGTTTGCGAAGCTCACTGAAGAAATTGTTCCAGTTGGAACAAATAAATACGGTGAATATATGTCCTGTTTTCCTGGGACAGTCCTTATCTTTATTTATTGCCCCAACAACAAGTACATTTTTAATAGCTTTAAAAGCTTCCATTCTTTCTTTTTTACTGTTTAATGGCCCCCAGTTTTAATGGGCCCCCATTTCATTCTTAAATATATGCCAGGTTTGGGTTACAAATTACACTAGAGAAGATATATAATTAAGAAGGTGGATAGGTTGAGAAAGGTCAGTCATGGAATCCCTTTTTTTAAAGTATTTTAAAGCCTGGATGGCTCAGTCAATTAAGCACCCAACTCTTGATTTAGGCTGGGGTCATGATCTTGGGGTTGTGAAATGGAGCCCCACATCAGGCTCTATGCTCAGCAGTGGAGTCTGCTTTTCTCCCTCTCCCTCTGCCCTTCCCTCCGCTCTCTCTCTCTCTCTCTCAAATAGATAAATAAATCTAAAAAAAAAAAAAAAAAGATAGGCAGTCTATGCTGATGATAGGAAACTATGGTTTACTCTTGAGTCAGGTGTCCAGATTAAAGACAAACTATGATTTACATTATTTCTACTTAGGCTTTTATTCAGCTAACTTTGTATCTCATTCAAAAATTCATTTTGTTATTCGTTTCAAAGCCCATTCTTCCTGCAACTCTGGGTCTAAGGATCCTGGAATAACACAAAGATAAATGTATTTTGTTGGAATAATCTTTAGAAATCTGTCTGATCATATTACATCCATCATATCATAGAAGTCAGCCTCTCTGAAGGAGAAATTGTCTCTACATAGTTTCAATATAACATTGTAAAATATTCTCCAATTTACTCCCTATAGCTTTTTATGACAGTCTACACAATGAAATCTAAAGAATCTAAAATGCCATCCATTGTAAGTTGTAACATTAATTATGAATGTCCAACAAATGAAAAAGTTACCAATTAAATGATACTACAATGTTTTCTTACCACTTGAAAACATGCATTTTGTATTTATTGGAAGATTGTTTTATACTAACGAGTAGATTTTTATTCAATATCGTCTATGTGTATACATAAAAAGGATAAAAGTGAAGTACATTGGTTAAGTTTCTCCTAAAATTTCTTCACACTATCTGATTTTTCAAAATCACATTTGGACCTAAGACATTGAAATCTTCTTTATCCCCCCTTTGGCAGAACATCATCCTCCGTGACTACGGTGTTGGGTTTGCGACATGTTACCAAAGATATTCCACTGTTGCTTCTGGAATTTTCTTCCAAGAGATTTATGCTCCTTCTGCAAGTTTTGATGCACATTCAGAGGCTATAACATCGAAGTCATGACTGTTGCCCAGCTGTTAGTAATGTGAAATCCATTCTAATTTGAAAGAGATGTGTATCTTAGAGTTGACGGGCAGGAGGATAAGTCCACATGGCCCTTTGGTGAGGAGACTTGGCTTATCTATGACCTTCCATAGTCACGCCATGACCAGGGTGTGTGACTTCGTGGTTTGGAGATCATATTAACATCAGGTAAGATTTACTGAGTGCTCAGCACCTGCCAGACATGGCACTGAATGCTTTCACACATCAGCTCCTTATCTTTACAAAAATCCCTATGGAGTAAATATTGATTGTCCTTTTTTTATGAAAACACCAGAGTCAAGGTCCCCAAATGGGTAAGTAAAGTAGATTTAAAATCTGCTAATCTATTGCTGGCATCTGAACACTTAATAAAGGCCTTTTGCCTCTTGAGGGACTTAAATTTTGCCTATCTGTGGAGGTGGTTCTTTTTTTTTTTTTTAAAGATTTTATTTATTTATTCTACAGAGATAGAGACAGCCAGGGAGAGAGGGAACACANTCTTTACAAAAATCCCTATGGAGTAAATATTGATTGTCCTTATTTTATGAAAACACCAGAGTCAAGGTCCCCAAATGGGTAAGTAAAGTAGATTTAAAATCTGCTAATCTATTGTTGGCATCTGAACACTTAATAAAGAAGGCCTTTTGCCTCTTGAGGGACTTAAATTTTGCCTATCTGTGGAGGTGGTTCTTTTTTTTTTTTTTTTAAGATTTTATTT
>NC_048226.1:94016720-94032736 GCF_002007445.2 Ailuropoda melanoleuca | reverse complement strand
AGCCGAAGGCAGACGCTTAACCGCTGTGCCACCCAGGCGCCTGTGGAGGTGGTTCTTATCTCTGATATATGGGAAGTAACAGATGCTTTCTGAACAATAAGATGGGACTACAAAATGTATGACCATCAAAGCTATTCAATGTAGATTGAATGTAGGCAGGAAAAACAGAGTTCTTGATACCCCTTCCCCAAGTTGCTTCCGATTTTACTTTATTATCAAACATCCCTTTGATTAATCGTCTTAACACTCTGTGTGTGTGTTCGTGATGTGCACATTATTTTTTCATTCAATCACCAAATATTCTTTGAATGCCCACTGTGAGCCAGGCCCTCGGGCTTAGAGAAGTGAGTCAAACAAAGTCCTGACCTCACGAAACTTACAATTTTGTGGGTGAGTGAGAAAAGGGGGTGCAGATAAAAACAAATATATAGTGTGACCACCAGTGATGGACATAATAGAGAAAAACTAAGATACGGGGCAAAGAGTGGCCATGGGAAGTGCAGGGTGCTCTGTGAGATTGGGCACTTCAGAAGGAGTTTTCTGATACATGATATGAAATCAGGCACCTAAAGAACCAAAGATCGAATCCTGCATTATTTGGGCCAGGAGATAGGTCACTGCCTACTCTCTCAGGAGGTCCCCAGCAGAGTGCAGCCCAACAGGACTGAAGAACAGGTGATTATGATGGTAGCAAACACATACTGAGCACACACCCAAACCAGCCACTCTGCTAAGTGTTTCATGTACGTCTCCTTCTTTAAAAATCAAAAGTCCTGTGTCATATTTACTATTGTTCCCACTTTAAAAATGGAGGTGTTGACATTGGCACAGGACAAGTAGCTTGCTCAAGGTCGCCATGGAATTGACCCTTATTCTCCCCTCAGAGTCTACTCTCTGAGCCACTGTAAATCCCCCATCCCGCAGTACATTGATGGTGAGTAATAAATCATAAAGATGAAGCATAAAAGGCACAGTTAACAAGTTAAAAGGTCATAATCTAGATGAGGAAACATTCTTGGTAAAGGGACTATGTTGTGTCTTCTAAAATACTCCCTTCTAAAACCCTCATCTCTAAAAACAGAGATGTCCTCGCTCCCTCTCTCCTCCTCACATTCCCCTTTCTGCTTTTCTGGAGCATTTATTACTCTGTTTTTTGTTTGTTTGTTTGTTTGTTTGTTTTGTTTTGGGTGTTTTTTGGCACCAGCCAAGATCATCTTGTTTTTACTTTCCAATCCATTTTCATGGCAGACTAAACAAACGCTTTCTGTTCTGCATTATCTCCCAGATCAAACACCTTAGCCGTGCAAAGAGTGAAGACAGATGCCCTAGGAGTTGGTATCGACCACGGGTGCCACTGTTTTATTTCTGAGCCAAATCAATGCTCAGTATGGAGCATTGACCCTCATGGTGTATAAAGTAAAGCACTGCTGTGAACATAGAATTTTCAAATTGTGGCATGTAAATGGTGAAAATGGGTATAAGTTCTAGGATGCTCTTCCCTTAAAAACAATGCCAATGCTGGGCAAGTGGAAGATTGTACACTGACTCCTTGATCGTGCTGGAGGGAAGAGGTCTGTAAGCAGACAACAGAGCTGGTGATGAATGAGCGTGACGTTGAACGATGACTCTAGGGCCCAGGAGGTGGAACAGGATAAACAAAGGGGTCAGGGCTTGGTCCTTGAGCTTCTGGAGTATTAGGCTGTTCCTAAGGAGCAGCTCAGACATGGAAAGATAAGAAAGCTCTCGTAAAAGAAACAAGGAATGAAGAAGTTGAACTAGATTTTGAAAATGTTCCATAGACGTATTCATTCATTTATTTTCATTTATTTGGCTCATCACAGATTTATGAGCACCTGCTAGAATCCAATCACTCGGCTGTATCCTTTCATGGATAGCATCTCTTTTAATAGATAAACCAATCCTGAGACACAGGAGCTATTTTTTCTCATCTTGCAGATGTGGAGACAGAGGCAAAGAAAATTTGTGCAACGTGCCCAGGGCTACACAGCTGCAGAGCCAGGATTTCAACAAATATCAAAACTATGAAAAGGTGAGACTTATAGTGAATAAAGCTGGATGCCCAGGTGGGGCTGGAGCCACTTATGTCTCTGGAGCAACTTTGTGCCACATGTAATCCAAGAATCACCTGTGTGAGCTGGAGACTTGCCAAGAACGCAGAGTCCAGGGGCCATGGTCTCAGACACTCTTGTGGGGGAGGATATAGAGGCCAGGGGCTGAGGATCTGTATGTCTAACGATCTTGGCTCCTGAGGACCAGGATGAACCTAACATCAGAGGTTGTGCAGAAAGGTGGCTAAGGTGAGGCAGAAATCAAGGCTGGGAGAAACCAACTGATTCTAGCAAAGTCATGCAGCCATACAGGGCCAGTTCTGCTCTCTCTGTGCACCTGACCTTGAGGACAAGAGAAAGGGGATGAAGCACACACCTCTCCAGTCACTTGCTATCACAGTACTCTGGATCATTTATTTGTAGCCTTTGTTCTTTGGAGAAATCATCCCTGGTTGACTGTTTACTTGTTTATATTATTTTGAACAATTTTATTGAGGTATAATTGATATACAAAAATCTGTACACAATTTGGTGGGAGCGCACATACACATATGATCACAAAATCATAAGCATACCTACCACCTCCAAAAGACTCGTCTCACATAACTGAAACTTTATACCCATTGGACCGCTCTTATTTCCCCTCTTTTCAGGCCCTGGTAACAACAAATATATTCTTTGCTCCTATGATTTTGACTACTTTAGATTACCTTATATAAGTGGGATCATATAGTATTTGTCCTGTGACTGGTTTATTTCACTTAGCATAATGTCTTCCAGGTACATCCATGATGTTTCACATGGGAAGAGTTCCTCCTTTCTTAAGGCTGAATAATAGTCCATTGTATGTACGTACAATTTTCTTTATCCCTTCATCCATCAGTGGATATTTAGGTTATTTCCGTACCTTGGTTATTGTGAACAACATCGCCATGAACATGGGAGTGCAGATGTCTCTTCAAGATACTGATTTCATTTGTTTGAATAGATACCCAGCAGTAGGATTACTGGATCCTATGGCAGTTCTACGGGTTCCTATGGGAAACTTTATACAATTTTCCTTGAGGACGGCACCATTTTACATTCCCATAAACAGTGCACAAGGGTTATAGTTTCCACATCTTCGCTCGCCTGTGTTATCTTTCATTCTTTTGATAATCACCATCCTAATCTTCACTGGAAATTAATGATCATGAACTGAAGGACTGTCACAGAATTGTTTGCCTATGTGTCAGCAGTGCCTGGCCCAGAGGAAGTACTGAATAAATACTAGATAGATGAAGGGGTGAATGGATGGATGAATGAATGAATGGCATACAGGTGTGTCATGCTTTATTTCTTTCTCCCCAAACTTAATGTTCTTATAAAGACATGGCTCTCCAATGATTGTAATGCACTTCATCCTTTTACTCACTTTTCCCTGCAGGAGACAAAGGAACTGGGAAATTTGGAAAGCATAAAGTGACATGATCAGCTCAGACCCTCCCTTCCTCTCCTTGCGAGAAAGCTGTCTGACACCACGTTCTGCTGCTTCTCCTCCAAGGACAGGCTCTCCTTAACCTGAGGCTGTCCGCCCCCCATTCAGAGCTCCCTGTAACCCATGGGTAATTAGCCCAGGCCTAGATTTAGGGAGCAGGCTCCGTAGGCTCTCACTCCAAGCTAATTGTCCAACTCTGCCTTCACAGTACAAAGAGGACAGTTTGGTGCTCTATCCACCAAGATATGTGTTTCCCTATCCATTTGTCTAGAACCTGCATTGGCAAGAGGGGTGCCCTTTATCAGGCAGTTTTTGAAACCCCCTAGGATTCTGTGACTCTAAAATAATCTAACAGAGTCCATGTTCTTTAAAGAACCCAACAAATTGGAAAGCTGTCTTTCTGGAACCAGTATGGGGTAGTAGGGAAAGCCCAGGAGTCAAAGTCCCTGTCACCATCCCTGGTGTCACCATTTACCTGCTCTGTGGCCCAACCACAGCATTTGACCTCTAGGACCCTCAGTTTAAGTACTGCTAAAATTGGGATGCTAATTCCTGCTGGCCCCGTTGTGAGGATCCTATACACCAAATAGACCTACATGACTGAAAGCACTCGGTTGAATGAAGAGCATCATCTGTGTTTAGGGGAATCCTTATTATTGAAATAGAACAATGCTACAGAGTTTCGTAATNGAAATTGGGATGCTAATTCCTGCTGGCCCCATTGTGAGGATCCTATACACCAAATAAGACCTACATGACTGAAAGCACTCGGTTAAATGAAGAGCATCATCTGTGTTTAGGGGAATCCTTATTATTGAAATAGAACAATGCTACAGAGTTTCGTAATCCTTATCAGCCCAAGTGCACTGATTAAATCCTCTTTCCTTGAGCAGACATACATAAAATATTGTGCACGTTTCTCTGGTGCACCTCAAACTCCATAAACTGACTCATTATAATAAGAGAATTATTCCTGGTTGGATAGAGAAGTATTTTCCCTGAATTGTCTATAAGAGTGCCATTTTCTTAACTATGGAAAGAGTATTTTTTATCTCCTAATTATAACTGAATGTGATTTGCCTCTTATTACGTTTCTCCAGTATGTGTATTTCTTCCATCAAAAAGCTGTTCATTAACAAATGTGTGCACATCTCATTTCAGAATGTACCAAAGGTGACAATGGAGTCATCGCAGGATTTCAAGTTCATCGCTGCAGTGTTGCACATTTCAGATTTTAAACAAGAAAAAGTTTCATTGGTGTAGGTGTTTTCTTACTTGAAATAAACATGGGTTTTGAGGTCCTGCTTTCAAGGTCCTGGTTTATTTTACGACTTTTTAGCCATTTTACATCAGGTAACCCCCTCCCCCTGCCCACCTCTCAGAGCTTTGGTTTCCTTACTTCAAAAGAGGTATGAGGGAATTGAATGAGATAATGCAATCCAAGCTAAGAATAAGGTACATACTCGAAACTTCATAAATAGTCACTTAATCCCCCATTCTTTTTTTTTTAAGATTTTATTTATTAATTTGACAGAGAGAGCCAGCCAGCGAGAGAGGGAACACAAGCAGGGGGAGCGGGAGAGGAAGAAGCAGGCTCCTAGCAGAGGAGTCTGATGTGGGGCTCGATCCCAGAACGCTGGGATCACGCCCTGAGCCGAAGGCAGACGCTTAACGACTGCGCCACCCAGGCGCCCCAATTCATCCCCCATTCTTGGGCACTGAGTAAAAATCAACTTGTAATTATAAAATTTCTGATTTTTACAGGTTTAAGTATATAGAGTAAGAAACAGCAAAAGAGGTCTTAATAAAATTCTGTTGGCAGGGATGTCTGCCTCGTTTGCCAGAACAGTCTATAATTGCATTAATTTGGCACCATTGGAAAGGCATTTAAAAAAAAATGCCCTTCTAAGAAGTATTGAGTGGTCATTAAACTTAGCTGGTTTATCATCAGTTCCAAGGCATAATCAACTGGATCCTCTTAGAAACCCCAAGAAGTAATTTCCACCAGTTGGAAAATAATTTTAATCCTTTTAAACAACAATGGAATAAATTGGAATATTTTACTGTGACACCCACTATGTAGCCAAACTTTATTCATTGTGTAAAATTGAGAAAAGGCCCATGGGAACCTCCCTGAATAGACATTTATGATACGGTTGGCTGAGGGATAGAAAACCTTGGCCAAATGTCTCGTTCCAGGGTATGATCTACAAACTGTGTTGCACGCAGGTATGATCCCTGCCAAGTCAGAGTATGGACAAAGAAGGTCCACAGAAGTGGGAGGGGGCACTCTGACGCATGGCGGCAGGCATGGCGGTGCTGGAGAGCTCCTCCTTTGACCTGAAAAACAGACTCATTCTTCAAAGAAATTAATGAGGAGAAAGCTAAGTGTAGATGTAAAGGGAAAATTGAACTCGCGCTTTGGTGTTTGAAAGGGCTTATGTCTAATACTTTTCTCTCTTTTGCCCAAGATTCAGATAAAATGAGATCCTGATGCAGGCATCAAGCAGATGGAGATGAAAATAGTACCCATTTTTAATAAGATCAGAAAATTTGGTTTAGGAGTGAGTTTAAAAGGGTTTCTGAATGCTTTACCTAAAAGCTAAACTTAGCTCCTGAAACCACTGGCCAGTTCTGCAGGGAAAGAAGATCCATGCTAAGTTCGCCGGGGAGTCAAAGCCGTTGAAAGCACGCTCAAGAAAAGCAGGTTCATGTGTGAGTGTGTAGGGACACCGCATCACCGAAGATCCTGTCCTGCCTGTCCTACCTCCTAAAATGTCCCCAGGACTCCCAGTTTCCACCCCCTCTACAACTGCCGAAGTTCTGTTCTTTGTCTGGACTCTCTCACCAGAGGCCCCTCCCCATGGAATCTTCCAGCATCCTCTCTGATCCAGAACCCGGTGGCCATCGTGAACTCGTCCTCATCAGCAAAGTGCCAGCCCACTTGGTGCCTCTGTGCCTTTGCACATGTTATTCTCGCTCCCTGGACAACGGCCTTGCCATATCCACTTAGTCCACCTCCTTTTTCCAAATCCACCCCAGATATTGCTTCTTTCTGCTCTCCTTGGTTCGCAATCCCTCATTCTTCCCTCTATGCAATCCCACTTGTTCCCAGAGCCATTTCATTGCACTTGCTATGCAGGACTCTCAATTTGTGTCTACTAGCCTCTCTGCACTACCAAATCTTGAACCTTATGAAGACAGGAATCACATCTTTGTTATGTTTTTTTCCCAGCATCGAACACACAGCTCAATAATGCTTGAGGAATTGAATCAAATGGAATATGTTGTATGAAAAATATGAGGCATGACTTCATTAAGCAGGTTCAGGGAGGGTTTCCATCAAGCCTGTATCATAAAGGAGNTTTATGTTTTTTTTCCCAGCATCGAACACACAGCTCAATAATGCTTGAGGAATTGAATCAAATGGAATATGTTGTCTGAAAAATATGAGGCATGACTTCATTAAGCAGGTTCAGGGAGGGTTTCCATCAAGCCTGTATCATAAAGGAGAGAATTTTTTTCTTGCTTCCAAATGTGCTAGAGCTATAACCGACCGAATTATTGCTGTGCATGAAAACCTAAGTGCAAGGCTTTAAATTCCACTCTGCGGATGTTGCCGTACAATTCAAATGACTCCACATTTTGTACCATCTGTTAATAACCTTTCCATGTTCTTATTGCCGCAAACAAAGGGAAAGAGACAGGTACCACTATGCAGAATGTCACAAAGAAGCAAATGCATGTCTTACCTCCTGTCCTTTCAAGATTGAGTATTCAGATGCATGCTTCTGTGAGATTAAATTCACTGTCTTTTCAGTGGCAGTTATGAACCCTTTGGGGTGGGAGCACCGAGCACTGGAGACCCAAAGCACTAATGAATTTTTCATGGAGCAATCTTCCTTGCTGTGAAGGGAAGAGGACATATAGCCAACTCAGGGTTCTCTGAACTTCTGCAGAAAAGAGGATAATGGGGAAGCCATTTGAAAGTTTTCCTTTAGCTATGAATCACTGTACTGGATCTCAGCTAAAATTAAGTTCTCTGCTCAAGGACAAACCAAGAACACTGGAGGGAAGTGCAGCTGGGCGGCGAGAGACATTTTCAGTCTACGTGACTATGTGACTGCAACAAATGTATCCGCATTAAACTCAGCCTCGCACAGGGCATTAGGGAGACACCCAAAGAGTGATTGAACCAAATCCATTTTACAGATAAGGAAATTGAGATCAGAGAGAAGTGATAGGACAAGATACCGTCCAATTTAAAATCTCATGATTTCTTCAGGCCTAGACTATTGCACATGGCTTCTGTAGATATGAATATGTTTCTTGTATTTTTTTCCCCAAATAGCAGAAATTTCAACTTCCACTTGAGCTTAAGCAAGATGTGAAAGCCATTAGCTGTGTAAATGTCCTGAAGAATTCACAGGCATGACTTGATTCAAGCACAGAACTTTGGCAACCAATCCCTCTTAGCCCCGTTCTCTTCTGTGTTACCCTTGTTTTCAGATTCCACATGGTGACAAAAAGGCTGCCTGCAACACCAGGCCTCTATCCTCCTAGAGTCAAGCCCAACAGAAAAAGCAACCACCTTGTTCATCAGACTTAGTAGAAGTTTCACTGCATCTGGTAGCCTTAAATGGCTCCTGTATCCATCCCTGAAATAACCCACTGTGGTCAAGAGGGTACAGTGCTCTGAATGGCTGGTGTCACATGCCCACCACTAAAGCTGGTTGTGAAGTCAACTCCAACTGAAGCAAGCACATGGGCTGGGCGTGGGAGAGGAGGTGGCTCTTTAGCATGGAGTTGGGGAACACCTCTCCAGGGGAGTGGATACGGAAGGGAAAACTTCTGTCTGTCACACTGCCAGCCAGCGTTCCCAGTTCCCATATCCATTCTTGTCACTTGCACTCTACCCACTTCTGAAATTCCTAAAAGCCATCCCTCCAGATGCAGCCAGAATGATCTCTCTGGCAGGAAAATCTGACTTGGAATTGTCAGGGAGGGAAAACTTTCCATCTATCCTCTTAGGTTTAGCTTTGGGGGGCCTGCAAATTAAACTGACAGAAGACAAAGTATCAAGAGAATTATTTCATTTCATACATGCAGGAGTTCACAGAAAAATGGGACCCAAAGTGGTAATTAGGATTTGGGGTTCCTATAATATCTTAATAGGGGAAGGAGGTAGGAGAAGGGCACTTACAGGAAAACAAATGACTTTTTTGGAAAGATAAACGGGCCCTGAGGAGAAGAGATGGGGGATAGTTTTGTCACACTGTCTGTTGAAGTGTGGTGTGGAGACTTCTATCCGGTGCTAAGAGACCACTTTCCCTGGTTGTTTTTTGGGAAGAGGACTCATGACAACTGAGTTCTTTTGGGAGATGCTGTATTTAGGAAGATAAGATATTTCAGGAACTCAAATGCCTTGTGCTTAAAATAATTTCTATGCCACATTGGCAGATGCTGGACCCCTTCAAAACCCATCAAGGGTTGCCCATTGCCAAAGATAAAGAGGAAGTTCCCAAAGTATTCTAGACTCCCCATGACCTTGAACACTCACATACCTAGCCTTAGACTCTTTTTCAAGTTTCATCTCATCTCTTGCCACCCACTTCCTACCTTACCACCTTCCTTTTGTCACCAAATCCCATTGATCTCCTAGAGTCACCTATGACATCATATTCTCCAGAAATCTTTCTCGAACCCCAGCTTGAGTTCATGTTTCCAAAGTACCCTCCTTATCACCCTGCATCCTACTTACTTCTTTGCATTGAAATTCCTCTTATGTCTGTTGCTCTTTCTATCTTATTTGCTCTCAAGGACATGAGTGTGCTTTCTTTATTTATAGAGTCTCAGAAACTTACAGAGGGCCTGGCACACTGAGACTGTTTCATCCATATTTGCTAAATTTGCTGATTGTATATTGAACTATTGATAAAGCCAATATGGTATATTGGAGAGTGCATAGAGGAGTTTGGAGATAGGCTTGGAGGGGAACTCTAGCCTCCACTGACTCCCAGTGTGACATTAGGGAAGTCATTTAACTTCTGAGCCTTGGTTTCCCTACCTGAAAGAGGGAACATTTGCTCTTCAAATTGAAAGCTTGTGGTGAGATCACTCAAACCTCTCAGCACTGTTTCAGGTATACAGTAGATGCTCAAGCAATGCTTGGAGATGAGACCTCTTGAGTCAATCCACTGTACCCAGCACCTTCCACCAACCTCCTCTCATTGTTTGTTGATTCTGGTTGTGACCCTCTCTCTTTGCTATCTTCACTACATGGGAATATCATTGGTCCCTTGGCACCAAACTTGAAGTCCTAAGAAACTTCTTGGTATGGCTTAACATCTCAAACCCAGAACAGGGGCTGGTAAATGGAAGCGTGTGTTGCTTAATTCTTGACCATCTTTCCTTGTTTCCAGAAGATTCCACTAGTAATGGGAACCCAGGAAGTTGTGCTGAACTACAGATGACTATCATAATTCCATACCACAGCTCTCTGAAATCATATTGCAAATCTTGGCTACAAATGCTTATTCTGCTTTCTGCTTCTTTCTGTGTGTTCGTCACAATGGTAACATACGAGCATTGTAGCATATGTGGGAACAGTGTTTGACCTACAGCGAGTGTCAAAAATATTAGCTCTTCTAATTTGTCCTAGCATTTTAAGACACATAAGCCTAAATTTTGTCTTGGTATAAAAGTTTCCCAGAAACCTTAAGAGATGTGAGCTTTGTCCTCAAATAAACATCTTTCCCAATTCCTAACATTTTATCCCACAAAAAACACTTCCGTTTCCATCCCGACTATCTTCCTACCCACTTTCCATTCTCATTGCCAATGGCCCACTTCAGGCCTCCATGATCTGCAATAACTCCTTCACTCATTTCCTCACGTCCAAATTTGCCTGTTACAAATCATTCCTCCTCGCCACGGGAGAGATGTTTTTAAAACACAGGTTTGACCATTCACTGTTGGGCTGGCTGAGCACCGAATGATCTGGCCCCTTTTCATGACCCTGGCAATCTTTGAAACATCATTTATTACTGCCCTGACTTCTGTGTTACACTTTCTGGAATATGCGGTGTTCTTTACCATTTTGAATCTGTTACATGTGTCCCCCTCTGTTGAGAATGTCTTCACCCAGCCTCCTTGTTGAGTCTAGTCCTCAATATCCAGCATCCTGGGAGGGATATGAAGGGAGTGAGGATTTTTCTGTGTCTGGGACCAGTGGACTTTTCTATCTCCTCATAGAGTTGAAACTATTTACAGTGTTTCTGATGTTTAACAGTAAAATAACTCGATGAGGAAGACCTGGGATCCACGTCCAGGACTGCTATTTCTACGTCCAGGACTGCTATTTCCACGTCCAGGACTGCTATTTCCACATCCAGGACTGGTTTTACAATTAGTTATAAAAGAAGCAAATGAGAGAAGGCCGGAGGTGAGGAGAGAGGGAGAGTGAAAGAGAGAGAGGGACAGAAAGGGAGACAGAGAAAAAGAGAAAAGGAGAGAGAAAGGGAGACAGAGAGAGAGACAGAGAGTGAGATGGAGAGAGAGGGAGACAAGGAAAGAGACAGAGAGATACAGACAGAGGGAGGGAGACAGAGAGAGGGAATGAGAATTCTATAACTCTGTCAGGGGTCCTAGAATTAAATTTGCTTTGTCTGGCTGGTTCTGATAATCGTTTTTCCCCTTTTTGAAAACAGAAGGATAGATTCCGAGCTGAGACGTTTGGAGACTGATTCTCTGTCACTTCTCACACACACAGTGCAGAGAAATAAAGGTAATTCTGACAAACCTACTTCTCCTTCCCTAGCATCTTGCCTTTCCTCCGAGAAAAACTCAAGAACACAGATGCCCTCGTTAAAATAAGCCAGGGAACTCTCCATGGTTTCAGAAGCCCAAGCTCTCTCCTAGACACTACGGTAAGCTTCTGGAGAATATAGGGTATCGTTTGCTCCTGCTTTTATCTTCAGAGACTCACACATTAATTAGAACATATTATATTCAAGAATTTTTGTAAATGAATGAATAAAACAAGTGTTATGTAAGTAGCCCCAGGTTCCTGGGTCTCCACTTTCTCCCTCCATCTCTCTCTTCCTTGCTGGTTCTTCTGCCTTATTCCACCCCTTTCAGGTACACGCCTGAGCTCCCTTCCCCGATTCTCCTTGGGGCAGCCAGGGACGCCAGTATTCACTGAGAACACCTGACTGAACACCAGCAGTTAATGGAATCGTGCGGACACGACAAAGAGTCAGATGTCTCTGGTTATGGTCCAGATGCTCCCTCTCCACTCTCCAGCTCCGAGTAGTCAGAACCACTGCTCAGCCCCCAGCCCAGCCACTACCTTCCCTAAAAGTCAACCTGCTTCAGTGTAAACGGTATTGCTTTGTGTCTTTTCCTGCCCTCTCCCTCCCTGATGTGACTTCAGTTAACTTGGGCTCCATCAAATGTAAATCCAAAGAAAACCAGCTGCAACTCTCCCTTACCTCCCTCTTCCACGTGTGTGTCCTTGTACCTATCTCAACTCTGGAATCTAATTGGAAGGAAAGTCACATCCAAGTCCATTGGTAAATGTTCCAGTGAGTAAACCATCACCATGCACCACCTTCTCGCGTGCACCTGTACAAAAGAAGTCTGTGTGGCCATTGGGGGTGCCTCCTAGGTCCCCCTTTAAGAGAACCAGCCATGAGCAATGTAATTGGTTGAGAGCATTCTGCTGTTGTGCCTTCGAATCTACTGCCATGGGTTTGGTCTTCCAATCAAAGACATAAGATGTCTGGGTTCTCCCAGTTTTTAGGCAATGACCCAGCATGATGGGATCACTACAGCTGGGCCTTTTCTGCCCAACACAGGACCCCTCTAATGGTCAGTCTTTGCCAGAAAGCTTGTCATGGGCTGGCCCAAGACTCTCAAAACTGCTTGCAGTTTGAGGCCACTCCTGCCCAGTAATCCTTATTTCACTGTCTCTTCCAGCAATTGTCACACCTACATCATGTTTGGAAAGGTCCCCTGCCCTCCTCCTCCCTTCCCCTTCTGTCCTTCATGGGCATTCCCCTCGCTATACCTGCTATACCTCTTATGCCTCTAATTCCATTTTGCTGTACATTTCTCAGAAACCTGACCCTGACCCTGACCCCAAGTACGTCTTTCTTCCTATGTAGATGGAATATTTGGTTTCAGATTCTAAGACAGTCATGAAGACCCAAGATCAAATTCTGTCTCTCTCCCTTATAAGCTGTGTCATTTTGAGGAACAGAAGGAATCTCTGAACATAAACTAACTCCCCCAATGCAGATGGGAGTAAAAGGGTTATCTTTCTCTGTGGCTCTAATATCGACAAGCAGTTAGGAGAAAGAGAGGGAAATGGGGGAGGATTGGGAAGTCAGGAAAGTATCTGGAAGAGCAGATAACAGGTCCGTACTTGTTCTCACTAAGGTTTATCACCAAGTGAGAGTAATGTGCTGAATAAAACTGTAAAGAATACAAAACATGTGTCAGGCAGCCCCAGAGGCAGACTGCCTGAGTTCAAGTCCTGGCTCTAGCAATTCCGGCTGTGTAGTCTTAGGCAAGTTACCAAACGTTTCTGAACCTTCTTTTCTTATCTGTAAAATGGGGATAATGGTGGAACTTACCTCCTAGAATTGTCTTGGGGATTAAATGCACGTACACACAGAAACACCCAGAGCCGTGTCGGCACCTGGTAAGCAGATGTCATTTTACTTCTGCAACTTGAAGGGCTTTTTGCCCCTCCTTAGTGGCTCCTCATTTTACTATGCCTCACCCCCTTGTTCCCCCCCAGAAAAATCTACGCACCTGTAACAGCGATCTTAGCCGCGTCCTTGGATGCCAACGACCACCCCCAAACCCAAACACCGACACACACATTTTTTTTTAATATCTTGGCCCTGTGGGTTGTAAATGATAATCCTAATTATCAAGGTCAGGGAGAAATAAAAAGATATTTGGGGTGCCATTGAATTAATTTTGCCCCAGGGTATTTTTCTTAGACTTAAAAAAAAAGTGCTAAATGTCAACTCATTTTCTTGTGATTTTCTTTATCTCTGCAAATTAGAAGCACGCTATCCTGCTAATTAAGGAAACTGGTTAGCTTGGTTTCAGTCTATTGAAGATTTTATTAAACGCTGCTCTCACATTCAGTTCTAGATAAAATGGGCTCACTTCCGAACATTTATAGATGATATTAAAATGTGAGCAGTCCTTAAAAGATAGGGATGTTTATGTCCATTCCAGGAATAATGAAGCAGCTATAATGACTGGCCCCGCGCTAGTAGAAGAGACAGAGCAGGGGTAAAATCCTGAGTGATGAAAGGTTTGGCCTCTTGATTCCTCCCTGGCTTCCAATCCACTTTCCGTGCTTCCCAGCTGTGTGACTGAGCAATTTCCATGACATCTCTGGACCTTTCAAATAATGCCTCCCTCAGCAACTGTTGAAATTTCAGGGGTCAATTCATGTTATGGGGGGCAAAGTGTATAAATTAAAACTAGCACCGTCCCCCTTTATCTCCCATATATTAACCTCCCCTAGGGGACAGTCTAGACATTCATGTTTTCTCTCATCAGTGTCTCCAATCAGAGTCAATCAGTGACTTCAGAGGAAGTCATCTAAGTGGAAATGAGGGAGAATGATTGCATATGTTATCAAGAATGTCTGTCGCTCTAATGTGCTTAAAGCTGCCTCTTAGACATTATGCTTTATTTTCACCTAGAAACTGAAAGGGAAAAAAAGCACTGGAAAGGTCTGGCCAGGAGCCTAATGCAGGGAGGGTGGGGGCATTGGGTGCAGCTGGCTCCATCATAGAACCATGGCATTTCGAAGTGGGCAATGACTGTAGAGAGCCAGTGGCCCTTCCCTTTCAGTGGGAAGGAACAAGGAGGCAACCAGGATCACGATTTAGAGCCGTGCTTCCCTAAAAGGTAATGGGAATCGTGTTAAAGTGCTGATTCCTCTTCAGGAGGTCTGCGCAGGGCTTGAGAGTCTGTTTCTAACAAGTTCCCAGGTGAGGCTGAGGTGGCTCGTCCATGGACCCCACTGTTCACAGCGGAGGGCAGAGCAAAAGCCCAAACCCCAGCTTTTCATTCACTGGTTTTGGGGCAACTAACTCGGTCACTAGTCCGCAGGTTTGTCAACCATAAAACGAGAGAATAGTAGCACCTACATCCAAATGTTCAAGAAAGTAACAGACCCACAATTGTGCCTGACACATGGTAAGGCTTCAAATGTTAGCTATAATTATTAATATTAGTATTACTACAGTGAGAAGCATGGTCGGTGTGAACCAATAGGAGAGACAAAGCTTTGGTCATTGGGGGAAAAGTTAAAAAATTTGGGTTTGATCTCAACTTTGAACAACAACAACAAAAAAAGAGCTTGAAGTTTGTGCTTAAATGACAGTATTCCTAGATTAAGTTACTTTTTTCGAATATAGCATAGATTGCCAGGCTACCATAACAAAATAGCACAGGCTGGGTGGCGGTAAGAGCAGAAATTTATTTTATTTATTTTCTCATAGTTCTGGAGGGTACAAATCCAGATTCAAAGAGCTAGCAAATTCAGCTTCTGATGAGAGCCCCCACATGGTCTTTCCTTTGTGCACTGGTGAAGAGAGAGCAAGATCTCCAGTGTCTTTCCTGTTCTTATGAGAACCCCACCCTTATGACCTCACTAAATCTGAATTACCTCCTTAAAGGTCCCATCTCCAAACACAGTCATACTGGGAGTTAGGGCCTCAACAGATGAAATGTAGGGTGACACAATTCAGTCCATAACAAATGGAAAGAAAAATTATTTTATTTTCTGTGTTTTTATGATCTAATGTACAATGTGTGTGTAGGCTGACACAGTCAGTTTTTATCCTCCATTACTCGCTGACAGTGCATGAGGCTTAATTCCGTAGTCCAGCTATGTTCTGTCCATTAGCAGAAGTACCCAGAGAAGAATATGCTATACAACTCTTCCCTGAAATCCTCACCCCTTTGCATCAAAGGCAGAAGGTCAAGTTTTGAAAGGGCGCATTCTAGTTCTTCTCCAGTTTTGTGGGAAAGCAAGTTGGTGCACTTATTTTCCCCCTAAGATTTTATTTATTTTATTTGAGAGAGAGAGCATGAGCAGGAGAGAGGGAGAAAGAATCTGAAGCAGTCTGCCCTGAGTAGAGCTCATTGCGTCGCTCGATCCCAAGACTATGAGATCATGACCTCAGTCGAAACCAAGAGTCAGATGCTTAACCAACTGCACCACTCCGGCGCCCCTGGTGTTACCTTTTTTTCTGAAGGTCAGATGTTAAAGCCTATCAAGATTAGAGATGGGTAGTAGGGAGGGCACGTATTGCATGGTGCACTGGGTGTTATACGCAACTAATGAAGCATCAAACTTTACATCGGAATCTGGGGATGTACTGTATGGTGATTAACACAATATAATAAAATAAAATTAAAAAAAAAAAAAA
>NC_048226.1:94006637-94016659 GCF_002007445.2 Ailuropoda melanoleuca | reverse complement strand
TGGGGGCACCTGAGTGGCGCAGTCATTAAGCGTCTGCCTTCAGCTCAAGGCGTGATCCCGGCATTCTGGGATCAAGCCCACATCAGGCTTCTCCGCTAGGAGCCTGCTTCTTCCTCTCCCATTCCCCCTGCTTGTGTTCCCTCTCTCAATGGCTGTCTCTCTCTCTCTGTCAAATAAATAAGTAAAATCTTAAAAAAAAAAAAAAGGATTAGAAATGGNAGGCAGAAGGTCAAGTTTTGAAAGGGCGCATTCTAGTTCTTCTCCAGTTTTGTGGGAAAGCAAGTTGGTGCACTTATTTTCCCCCTAAGATTTTATTTATTTGTTTGAGAGAGAGAGCATGAGCAGGAGAGAGGGAGAAAGAATCTGAAGCAGTCTGCACTGAGTAGAGCTCATTGCGTCGCTCGATCCCAAGACTATGAGATCATGACCTGAGTCGAAACCAAGAGTCAGATGCTTAACCAACTGCACCACTCCGGCGCCCCTGGTGTTACCTTTTTTTTTGAAGGTCAGATGTTAAAGCCTATCAAGATTAGAAATGGATGGGGGCACCTGAGTGGCGCAGTCATTAAGCGTCTGCCTTCGGCTCAAGGCGTGATCCCGGCATTCTGGGATCAAGCCCCACATCAGGCTTCTCCGCTAGGAGCCTGCTTCTTCCTCTCCCATTCCCCCTGCTTGTGTTCCNCTTCCCTGAAATCCTCACCCCTTTGCATCAAAGGCAGAAGGTCAAGTTTTGAAAGGGCGCATTCTAGTTCTTCTCCAGTTTTGTGGGAAAGCAAGTTGGTGCACTTATTTTCCCCCTAAGATTTTATTTATTTGTTTGAGAGAGAGAGCATGAGCAGGAGAGAGGGAGAAAGAATCTGAAGCAGTCTGCACTGAGTAGAGCTCATTGCGTCGCTCGATCCCAAGACTATGAGATCATGACCTGAGTCGAAACCAAGAGTCAGATGCTTAACCAACTGCACCACTCCGGCGCCCCTGGTGTTACCTTTTTTTTTGAAGGTCAGATGTTAAAGCCTATCAAGATTAGAAATGGATGGGGGCACCTGAGTGGCGCAGTCATTAAGCGTCTGCCTTCGGCTCAAGGCGTGATCCCGGCATTCTGGGATCAAGCCCCACATCAGGCTTCTCCGCTAGGAGCCTGCTTCTTCCTCTCCCACTCCCCCCGCTTGTGTTCTCTCTCTCAATGGCTGTCTCACTCTCTCTGTCAAATAAATAAGTAAAATCTTAAAAAAAAAAAAAGGATTAGAAATGGACGAACCAATTTTCCCAGAAATTCTACTTTCAGGAATTTACAGTTTCACAAGTGTATGAAAGGTGAGGCTACAAGGTGATTCAGTGCTTCGTTGTTTATTATTTTATTTTATTTTTTAAACCAACACAGCAAAATTGGCTTTTTGTTGAGTTCTGTGAGTTTTGATGCATCTACAGATTCCTATAACCACCATCAGAGTTAGGATATTAATACCAAAAAGTAAAATACAAGGTTGAAAAACTGAATTTTTAAAAAAGAACATCAATCAAAACAAAAATGGTTAATGTAAATGGTTAATGTAAATACTTTGATTGACGTTCTTGTAGCCTCACCTTTTATATACGTGAAATCATCTGCAAATTCCTGGAAGAACTGGAAGAAACTAGGGAAGCAGCCCAAGTGTCCATCGACAGACAAATGGATAAAGCAGATGTGGTATGTAGATATATATAATGGAATATTATTCAGCCATGAAAATCAATGAAATCTTGCCATTTGCAGTGGTGCATGGATCTAGGGCATATAATGTTAAGTGAAATAAACGCATCAGAGAAAATACCATATGATTTCACTCACATGTGGAATTCAAGAAACAAAACAAACAAAGGAAAAAGAGAGACAAACCAAGAAACAGACTCTTAACCTAGGGAACAAACTGCTGGTTACCAGAGGGGAGGCAGGTGGAGGGATGGATGAAATAGGTGAAGGGGACTAAGAGTACACTTATTTTGATAAGTCCTGAGTAATGTTTAGAATTTTTATTTTTTTATTTTTTTTAAGATTTTATTTATTTATTCGACAGAGATAGAGACAGCCAGCGAGAGAGGGAACACAAGCAGGGGGAGTGGGAGAGGAAGAAGCAGGCTCATAGCGGAGNCTGAAACTAACGTAACATTGTCTGTTAACTACACTGGAATTAAAATAAAATAAAAAAACAAGAATGGTTAACGAAGTCATTATATATATAAAATACAGTAGCAGCCATTAAAACATGAGATGCACATATACACAATTCCACGAATCTATATGATGTATGTACATGTGTGTTATTATGCAAATATGCATCAGAAGTGAAGGGGAGACTCCTGAAATATGACACTGAAAGTCTTTGTTTTAGATCGCTTTCTTCTGCTCAATTGTATTACTTGTTTGCACTTGTTATTAGAAAAATTTAATTAAAGAAAGAATAAATTGATAAAAAATTTAAAGAGTATAGAATTTTAGAGGCAAGTGTGTGGGAGAAGGTATCGATATGTTATGCAATATTTTAAAATTAAACTTTTAATTTTGAGATTATTGTAGATTCACATGCAGGTGTAAGAAATAATACAGTCTGTGAACTTTTGGGATTGGCTTTCTTTCACTCAGTACAAGCTCCTAGAATTCACCCACATTGTTGCATCTGGAGTCTGTTCCTTTTATTGCTGGGCAGTGTTCCAGGGATGGGGTGCCGCCATTCGTTGAACCATTCGCCCACCAAAGGGCATCTGGGTTGTTTCCCCATTTTTGGCTTTAAAGGATAAAGCTTCTATAAACATCCATGTACGAGTTTTTCCATAATCATAAATTTTCATTTCTCTGGGATAAATGCCCATGAGCTCAATTGTTGGGTTGTATGGTAGCTGCATGTTTAGTCTTATAAGAAACTGCAAAAATATTTTCTAGAGTGGTTGTGCCATTTGACATTCTCACCAGCCACATGAGAGGGATCCAGTTTCTCCATAGCCTCAACATCATTTGGTAGTGTCACTACGCCTGACTTTGTCCATTCTAGTAGGTGTGTAGTGATAACTCTTTGTGTTTTAATTTGCACTTTCCTTATGACTGATGATGGTGAACGTCTTTTTTGCCCCTCTCTTCCATGAACTGGATTTTCATATCATGGGCCCTTGTTTTAATTGGATAGTTCATTTTCTTATATCGCTGAGTTTTGAGAATTTGTCATACATTCTAGTCCCTAGTCCTTTGTCGATTGTGTGATTTGCAAATACTTTCTCCCAGATTATGCTTCTTTTCTCATCATGTAGGCTCTTGTTGAGCAAGGCTTTTTCATTTTAATGAGGAATATTTTCTCCATCTTTATTTTTGTGGGTCACGCTTTTGATGTTGACTCTGAAAACTCTTTGTATAGTCATGAATACCAAAATTTCTCCCTATGTTTTCCTATTCTAAAAGTTTTATAATTTTGTGTTTTGCAATTAATTCTGTGGCACATTTTGAGCTCATTTTCCTATGAGGTGGAAGGTGCAGGTCTACGCTAATTTTTTTCTTGTTGTATCCATGCATGTGTAATTGCTGCCCCAGCACCCTTTCTTGAAATGACTGCTTCATTCATTGAATTGCTTTTGTACCTTTGTCAAAAAATTGTTGTTGGGGCACCTGGGTGGCTCATTCAGTTAAACATCCAACTCTTGATTTTGGCTCAGGTCATGATCTCAGAGTTCTGGCATGAGCCCCGCGTCAAGCCCCAGGTCAATCTCCAGGCTCAGCATGGAGTCTGCTTGAGATTCTCTCTCTCGCTCACTGTCTAAATAAATAAATAAATAAACAAATAAAATCTTTAAAAAAATAGCTGTTTATTTCTGGGTACTCTATTCTCTTCTGTGGATCTATGTGTCTACCGGTCTGCCAAAACTACACAGTCTTGATTACCGTAGTGATAGAGTTGACCTTGGTAGTGAGTAGAATGGTTCTTCTTAGTTCTTTGTCAAAATTGTTTAAAGCTTTTCTGAGGCCTGAGCGTTTTCACATAATTTTTAGAGTACGTCTTTGTGCATAATTCCATCCAGCCTACAGATAAATTGGGGGAGAATTGACAGCTTTACTCTGTATAGTTTCCCAATTCACGAACACAATATGTCTCCTTATGTAAGTGTTCCCTGTACTCCAGCAGCATTTTGTCATTTCCAGCATAGAGACCCTCTACGTGTTTTGTTAAGTTTACACTAAGTGTTTGATTTTCTTTGGAGCACATGTAAATGATATTGTTTGTAATTTCATTTTCTACATGTTCATTGTTAGTACATAGAAATGTGATTGATTTTTGTGTATATCCACTGTTTCCGATGAAATTAATCAATAAAAACACCTGGCCTAAAAGTATTCTCTCACTTTACAGATACAGACTTCTTAACTTCTCCCAAGCAGGAAAACCTAAATCTTCACCACATGGGCTTGAACCTCAGCTTCCTTCTCTGGTGAGGCAATTGGCGCAAGGAAAACAGTGTGGGATGGTGAGAAGGAATGAGCTTTGGAGTTCAAGAGGGTGAGTGGGAATTCTCTTTGGCCACTTGCAAGCTCTGGACCTGGAACAGATTACATTCTCCAAGCCCCATTGCTTTAATAATGATAAAGCAACAACAGTCCTAAGAGCTATTTCAATAAGGTACTTAATATAAGATAGACTTCGTGTTAAGAGCTTCACACGGCTCTCATTGAAATCTCATGTGAAGTAGGAAGTATATACCTTCGAGTATTCCACAAGCTTGGAAAGAGAATTAGTTTTATATAAGCTTGCTTCTTATTGTTTTGGCACGAACACCAGGCCTGAAGTGATGTGAAGCCATTTGTCATTTATCTTGATCTCAACTACTGTGAATAGTTGTATGCTTTTCCTGTGGAAATATTTATGCTTTTGATTATAGGTGCTTTTTCTTACAGGCAGGCCAACCTACCTGTTATGTTACACAGGCTATTCCATATGTATCATATTAGCTTCCAAACATCGAACAATGTTTTGAAATCTGTACCATTTCTGGTCTGAAGATGATCAGATAAGGGATAGGTGAGCTATATCATTATCCTCATTTTATGATTCAGGAAAGAGAGATGCAGAATGGTGAGGCCCCCTGTCCCATCACCCACATCAATTAAGTGGTAGAAAAGGCCAGGCACACTGACCTGTGAGCTCCCACCCTTCATCACTGTGTTCTAGGTATCCTTGGGTTACATGAACGTTGAGAAAAGGTCCTGGGATGGGGTAACCTTGAAGAAACATCTAACTCTACTGCAAACTCTTTGGAGTCCACTTTTTTGTGGACTGAGAGGCATATAACGCAGGCAAAGGCAGCCACTTGTCCCTGACAGCAGGGAGCTGGGCAGCTGGGCACTTTCACTCATTTCCAGAGCCCATCTGTGGCAGGTGATATGCTGTCCCTTCATTGTCCGCAGCCTGAGATCTTCCCCGATGATGGAGCTGCGTCATTCCTGTGACACTGTGCTCTTCAGCTTGATTATGTTTACCCACTGCCACTTTTATTCCACCCCTAATAGACTAGATGTCATATTACCAGTTATCATCTCCCTTCCAATTATTCATTCTTTATGGCAACTGGACATGATATGTTCACCCACAGCCCCCAACCCTGACAGAAATAATACAAAGCCTTATCACTTAACCTGGATTTAATTGCTTTTGAATGGGTCCGATTATGAAAACACTCTCGGCTCATTATTTCCTGTGGCCAAGATGAATGATATGTCACGGCGCCACCAATGAAGCTGGAAGCTGTCAGTGCTCAGCGGATACCAATGTCACATTGACCACAGCGCTGCAGGTGTTTAGACTCAGGACCAGAGACACACGGGCAGGTGGAATGGCAGAAGCCACTGGAAGCTGAAAGAGAATTTTTAAATATGTAAGGAAAAGATTTGGAAATCAAACATTAAGGAGTTGAAAGAAGCCTTAATAATCATTCAATTTTCTGATCTTCTGAATGTGGAACTTGAGACCCAAAGAAGGAAAGAGACATAGCTAAGGGCAAACAGCCAGTTTCTAAAAGAATTGCTTGGGCAGTTATCCAAGTCCTGAACCCTGAAGTCATCCAAGGTTCGTCCTTTTAAAGACATATTGCATATCTTTGTCAATTCCATTTTCTTAAGGATTAAATGAATAGCTCACTGTTTTATCAACATTCATCTCAATCTCCTCTAATTACAGGTACTCAAAATAAATCAGGGTCACTAAGGTAGGCTCACCTGGAAAATACCTTACAAAGTTCCTCTTATATCCTATTGCTGCTTCCTTCTCTTTAATCCAGTCTACATTACCTTTCCTCCAGCCAGTTAGCTTTTGGGAGAAAAATGCTTTTCTATGATTGTCTATGTAATCATGTATGTATGTGTAACTGCTTTTATATTCTATTCAGTGACTTTAAATGAGAAGATGAAAAAAATTTTAGTTGCTATTACCGTGATGCCCAGCACATATTTTGTCCTCAACACATATATGTTAAATTTAATAAATCATTAACTTACAAATGTCTGTAGGGTTCAGGTTGTAAACAAACAAACAAAAAACCCAAAACCAAACCAAACCAAAGCAAAACAAAACAAAACAACTCAGTAAAGAAATTCTTTCCAGGGCAAATTATTCTTTGACCAAAAAGGTGAGGGGTAGGGTTGAGGGGAAGAGGATTGAACAAGAGAGAAGCTTAGTCATTTACCAACTTAGAAATTGACTTCTTAGGAATTCTATTGCCAGACAGTAAATATTTCCTTGAGGTTACACTATTATCCCCAATCATCCCACCTCACCCCACTTTCTTGGATTATACACCTGCTCGTGTTGACATATGACTAGTAGTGCCCACTCTCACCATGGGAGGAATATTGATCCCTGACCCCCTGGCTTTGGGCTTGGCCTTCTGACCTGCTTTGGACAATGGATATGAGTGGATGGGACCTTGGTGAGTCCAACCTGAAGGGAGTGTAATTTCCCACTAGGCATTTATTGTTTGCCTCCTCTAGGAAAATGGGATTCTTCAAAGAGGGACTGCTCATTCAGCCTGGGCCCCCAAATGAGAAAATAATAAAGAAGAGCAATAGCAGCGCCCCCTGCAGGTGCTGACATGTAATCTGAGTGAGAAATACAGGCTCCTTGTTACACACCGCTGACATTATGGCCTGTCTAGGACCATGGCAAAGACGACTAATTCGTAGATGAAATTTAAACTGTTTAATTCATCAACGGTCACAGATTATCTGCTTCCAAAGCGAAATGGATTATCTAAGGAAGACTTTTTTGTATGCAGTACAGTTATTAGAAGTCAGTCCTTATTTAACCCTGATGTTTCTGTATCCCAATTATTTCCTATATTATTTTTCTGTAAGCTGTCCACTCTATTAAGTCATAGGCTATATGATTAAGTGATGACTAACCTTTCAAATACCTTTAATAGCATTTAAATGCTTTTTTTCCTTATGAAAGTATGTAGAAGTTTATTATAGGGAAATTACAGACTCATTATAGAAAAAAATTCAATGGGTACATTAACTTAGAAAGGCCTGATATTATATGAACATTCAGCTTTTTTCCCCAATGACATAGTTCTTATGGCATTTACTCAAGTTATATTTCCTCTTTGAAAACTTCCACATATAAGTCCTAAACATTTTTTGTTAAATATATTTCTATGTACTTCTTTAAATCAATGTTTGTGTTACGAGAATTTGGTTTTACTCATAAAATTTTTTATCTGATTATAGCTGTAGTGTAGGAAAGCAACTGGGTATTTTTTTCTTTCTTTTTTTTTTAACAAAGCCACTACCTTGAATATTTTTATTGCTTTTAATAGTTTTCAGATGGCTCTTGGGTTTTCTCATCTTGTTGCCTGTAAATAAGCATAATAACTTTGTATCATGCTTTCAAATAGGTATAACCCTGTTTTTACTTCATGTGTGGCATAGAACTCCAGGGAAATATTAACTAAAAGTGGGAATCCAATTATCTTTTTTTTCTTATTTTTAATAAGAATATTTCATCCAATTATGAAAACATTCTTACATTAATCACCCCTAAATAATTATATACTTATTTGTTTCACTTAGGAGTCATTGTTGGATTTTCCCAAATACTTTTTTGACATCAATCAAGATAATCATATATATTTTTTGTGTAAGGAACACAAAACAATTTGTATCAAATATTCCAACACCCTGTCCTTCTGAAGTATTTGAAACTGATTTAAATCCTCTTAGAATGAGCTGATTGGAGCTGAACTGCATGTTGAACTAGGAGACCCAGGGTTATGAACTGGGTTTTTCCTCCAGTGTTCCAATACTTCCTCCTCTCCCTACCCAAACAAAGCAGATGTCCTCCTCCCCCTGCCCTCTGCTTCCACTCCCAGATCGGCTCCAAGCAGGTGTGACTGCCTCCATTCTGAGCCGTTCTGCTCCTTATTTCATCTGCTGCCTCATGGGAATAATTATAACCCTTTGACCACAGAATACTCCCTTCTTTCCTAGAATCTAGAATTGATATTTACTCCATTCAAGGTTAACCTTCCCCCCCCCCATGAATTCTATCATCTTTCCTTCTTACCTCTTTCCAGCATCTTAGCCCCTAACCTTTCATCTTTGTTCTTCGTTCAGGATATATTACTGTTTTGAAGTATATTTTTTTTCATAGAAGGTGTAGGGAGAAACTGGCCTCTTGAAAATGAGAACTCCAGCCCTCGGCAGCTAACGCAGTGGGTGGAGAAGGACACAGAAATAAATAAGGCAAAGTGTGTACATTCATAGTGCTGGTGTTCTAGAAGACAAAGGAAGGCAAGTATGGGATGGTGATTAAGTACAAAAAGAAAAATAAAGCAGAGGAAAGGGCCAGAAGGATGAGGTGTAGGTGTGAGCGAAGATCTCTACGAAATGAAGATGAACCAGGTAGATGTGTAGCAGAAAAACATTCCGGAAGTCAGGAGCAGCTCATGCAAATAACCTGAGATGGGGCGTGCTGAGTCCATGTGAGGAATGGCAAGGGGCATGACAGCTGCATCAGAAAGAACAGTCAGGAGAGGTTTGGGGATGGGAGCTGCAAGACAGCAGGGGTCCAGGTGAAAGAGTTATGGGTTTGGGTGCTCGTCTGAGTGGGGTGGGTAGCTGTTGGGGCATTTGGTGGGTGGAGTGATTTTGGCTGCCATGTTGGACTGGAGACGCAGGAAGCCCAGGTGGGGGACTGTTGAAAGAATCCGGGCAAAACACAAGGTGCCTTGGGTCAGAGTGACTGTAGTCGAGGCGGAGAGAAAAGGTCGGATCCTGTACGTAGTTTGAAGTTAGAGCCAAGAAAATTTGCTGTTAGATTACATGTGGAGAACCCTGGGATGAGAGGAATTCCTCACTCAAAAGAGTGGAAGAAGAGGGTTTGTTTCTCCTGAAATGGGTAGTCATAAGAGGAACATTAGGAGTGGGCAAGAGCTTACCTGAAGCATGATAAGGTTATGATGCTTGTGTGGACTTGAAAGGAAGAGGGCAGAGCAAAGTATCTGTGGCAGTTAACTTTATGTGTCAGCTAGACTGGCTCATGGGGTGTCCAGATATTTGACTCAACACTATTCTTGGGGGTGTCTGTGAGGATGTGTCTGATGAGATTAACATTTGAATCAGTAGTCTGAGTGAAGACCACCGTCCTCCTCCTCATCCAATACATTAGAGCCTGGATGGCACAAAAAGGTGGAGAAAGGAGAATTCTTTCTGTGCCTGATGACCTGAGCAGGGACATCAGTCTTGGTTTTTTCTTATCCCCAGACTAGGATTTACATCTTCATCACTGGCTTTCTTGGTTCTCTAGCTTGCAGAAAACAGATCATGGGGGCGCCTGGGTGGCACAGCGGTTAAGCGTCTGCCTTAGGCTCAGGGCGTGATCCCAGCGTTATGGGATCGAGCCCCACATCAGGCTCCCCGCTATGAGCCTGCTTCTTTCTCTCCCACTCCCCCTGCTTGTGCTCCCTCTCTCACTGGCTGTCTCTATCTCTGTCAAATAAATAAATAAAATCTT
>NC_048226.1:93979823-94006138 GCF_002007445.2 Ailuropoda melanoleuca | reverse complement strand
GGAGAGAAAAGGTCGGATCCTGTACGTAGTTTGAAGTTAGAGCCAAGAAAATTTGCTGTTAGATTACATGTGGAGAACCCTGGGATGAGAGGAATTCCTCACTCAAAAGAGTGGAAGAAGAGGGTTTGTTTCTCCTGAAATGGGTAGTCATAAGAGGAACATTAGGAGTGGGCAAGAGCTTACCTGAAGCATGATAAGGTTATGATGCTTGTGTGGACTTGAAAGGAAGAGGGCAGAGCAAAGTATCTGTGGCAGTTAACTTTATGTGTCAGCTAGACTGGCTCATGGGGTGTCCAGATATTTGACTCAACACTATTCTTGGGGGTGTCTGTGAGGATGTGTCTGATGAGATTAACATTTGAATCAGTAGTCTGAGTGAAGACCACCGTCCTCCTCCTCATCCAATACATTAGAGCCTGGATGGCACAAAAAGGTGGAGAAAGGAGAATTCTTTCTGTGCCTGATGACCTGAGCAGGGACATCAGTCTTGGTTTTTTCTTATCCCCAGACTAGGATTTACATCTTCATCACTGGCTTTCTTGGTTCTCTAGCTTGCAGAAAACAGATCATGGGGGCGCCTGGGTGGCACAGCGGTTAAGCGTCTGCCTTAGGCTCAGGGCGTGATCCCAGCGTTATGGGATCGAGCCCCACATCAGGCTCCCCGCTATGAGCCTGCTTCTTTCTCTCCCACTCCCCCTGCTTGTGCTCCCTCTCTCACTGGCTGTCTCTATCTCTGTCAAATAAATAAATAAAATCTTAAAAAAAAAAAGAAAAAAAGAAAACAGATCATGCAACTTCCCAGTCTCTATAATTGTGTGAGCCAATTCTTTATAATGAACCTCTTTATCTATCTATCTGTCTGTCTATCATCTCCGATTATCTCTCGAGAACCCTAATACAGGAAATAAATTTGGGAATCATCAGAATATTGATATTATTCAAAGCCACAGCATTGGATGGGCTAATTAAGGGTGTATGTAGAGATGGCAGAGGGATGAGTCCCGCAGCACCCAAATTTCTCTGGCAAGATGGAGAAGATGAGGCAAAGATAACAGAAAAGAAACAGTCATCAGCTAAGAGGTGAATCCAAAGACAGTGGGCCCTAGAGGCCAAAAAAAGTCAATGTTTCAAATAGATGCTGGAGACATAGAGGTGTTCTCAGAAGAAGAAGTCAGAGAAGTATGGAAACGTGTTTCTTTCCTTTATTATTATTTTTTTGAGTCCTTAATATGGTCAAGAAAATAAAATCCCTCATAAAGTCACTGAAAAACCACATTTTTAAAAAAAATTTTAAAAAGATTTTATTTATCTATTTGACAGAGAGAGAGTGAATGTGCACAAACAGGGGGAGGGGCAGGCAGGGGGAGAGGGAGAAGCAGGCACTCTGCTGAGTGGTGCTCAATCCCAGGATCCTGAGGTCATGACCTGAGCCAAAGGCAGACGCTTCACCAACAAAGCCACCCAGGTGCCCTGAAAAACCACATTTTTAAAAGTTAAAGTGGAGTGGAATTAAAAACATATTCATGGGCGAGACAGGAAACTAGATTGCAGTTTGAGGTTTGGACAAATCAGGTGTCAGTTTGCACACAGCACTCCCCTTGCAGGTTCACAGTTTGGATGGTTTTGCATGGAAAGAATAAAGAAGTAAGAGTAGATAATATGGAACTTCCTAGCCGGTAGCATCATGACTGATCTCGGATGGTCAATGCTCAAAACAACTGAATAAATGAATAAATCAATGTACAAACAAGTGTTCTTTCCAACTCCAAGATTTTATCATTGGCCCCCAGCTCCCTTTCCCCTTAAGGAGCAAGGGCAGAGTGGAATTGCAATGGTATCCACGCTTCGCAGGTCTTCTCCCTTGATTCCTACTGGCTTGCCTGTAGAGATGCTTAATTATTTATACTGCCTTAAGGAAGTGCCACTGGGGTCTGCTGCTTTGGATGCCATTTCTACTATTATTAGTCTCAGAGCTATTTCTTCTTTCCTCCAGCACAATGAAGGTGGTGAAATAAGGAGCCGCACCTCCGTTTTCCCAACCCCTTAAAGTGCTCAGCTCAGCAGCAGTCAGACTCCCAGAGCATTTAATGAGAACTAGGGAAGACCTAATTTCCTTCATTATCCTTGACTCCCTTGACCTCAGCTAATCAGTTAAAGAGCAGTACAAGAGAACCGGTGGGTTATTTCAATGGCTTCTCTCCATCACTGTCCTGTTCCTGCGCAATCCCAGCATACCAATGTTTTTGTTGTTGTTGTTAGCCTTTTCTCAAAACAGACTACATTGAAGCATTCTCTTTCTTTGCTAGAAAAAAAAAAAAAAACCTTCAAATACCAGATATTTACTTGCTAGATGGAGCGAAAAGCCTTCGTTTTTTTTTTAATAATTCTTACTTCTTTTCTTCAATTTTTCAGTTTTGTTTCTTTTTCTTTTTCTTTTAATAAGAATATTAATTTAAATTATGGGGTATTCTAACCCTTCCCCCAATGGATTAATAATTGTTACTGCATGGTCCAATGCTGTGCGCCATGCTTACAAAGGTCGGAAGCACATAGCCTCCATCAGGGAGATGAATGCACAACAGTAAAAGGAAATGTGAGGGCGCCTGGGTGGCTCAGTCAGTTGAGTGTCTGACTTCTTGTTTCAGATCAGGCCCTGATCTCAGCGTGGTGGGATCGAGTCCCCCATTGGGCTCCATGCTGAGTGCAGAGTCTGCTTGCGATTCTCTCTCCCTCTGCCCCTCCCCCTGCTCACTGTCTCTAAATAAATTAATTTAATTTAATTTTTTAAAAAAAGGAAATGTCAACCTATCTGGTAATCAGGTGCAGTGATTATGATTTGATAATAAGTTTCATTTACCCAGTATACATTGAGGGCTTATTTGTGCAAATTTCTACATTGGTACTGGTAGTAAATGATGGGCACTCTCTGAGCTCGTGGTGTGGTGGGAGAGGTTTATGTATAAAGAACTCCTACAACTGAATAACAGAAAGACATACAACCAAATTAAAAAGTGGGCAAAGGACTGAACAGGCATTTCTCCAAAGAAAATACACAAATGGCCAATAAGTCCATAAAAAGACGCTCAACATCATTGGTCATTAAGAAAATGCAAATCAAAATTGCAATGAGACCACCTGAATACTCATAGGATGGTTATTATTTTATTTATTTTTTAATTTTTATTATTTTTTAAATTTTTATTTAAATTCTAGTTAGTTAACATATAGTGTAATACTGGTTTCAGGAGTAGCTACTATTAAAAAAAACCTGGAACTAAAAAAATGTTGGCAACAACATAGAGAAATCAGAACCTTTATGAATTGCTGGTAAGAATGTGAAATGATGTTGCTCCAATGGACAACAGTTTGGTAGCTTCTCAAAGTGTTAAACATAGAATTACCATTTGACTCAGAGATTCCACTTTTAGGTAGCTACCCAAAGGAGCTGAACACAGGCACTCCTCCAGATACTTGCACACCAGCATTCCCAGCAGCATTATTCACAACATCCAAGAGCTGGAAACAGCCCAAGTGTCCATCAACAAATGCATGGGTAAACCAAATGTGGTATATACATGCCATCCAATATTATTCAGGTATATACATGCCATCCAATGTATGTGGTATATACATGCCATCCAATATTATTCAGCCAAAAAAAAAAAAGAATGAAATACTGACCCATATTACAACATCAATGAACCTTGAAAACATTATAGCAAGTGGAATAAGCCAATATATCAATATTGCAGTAAGCCAATATTTCACCCAAATATTGTGTGATTATACTTGCATGAGGTATCTACAATAGGAAAACTCACAGAAACAGAAGGTAGAAAAGAGATTGCCACGGCTAAGAGGAGGAGAGAATCAGGTGTTATGGCTTAATGAGTGTACAGTTCCTGTTTGGGAATGATTAAAAATCTGGAAATAATTGTGAACATTGCACAACATCCTGAATATACTTCATGCCACTGATTTTTACAGTTAAAATGGTCAAATTTTACATTATGTCTATTTACCACAATAAGAAAAAAATAGCCTTACTCCCAATAGATACAAAACAGAATGAAACAAAATGCAAATCATACAAATAAATGATAATTGCCGAACATCAAACATCGTTCATGGTTGAGGGGCTTCTTTGGTCTCTGGTTGGCTGGGCTTGCTCATTCATCTCTGGTCATCTGGCATTAGCCGGGCCACTCTGCTGCTGGGTGTTGGTTGGCTATCAGCTGGGCGGTCGGGAAACTGGGCCCCTGTTTTTCATGTATTCTCATGTGACCATCACCAGAAGCTTAGCTCAGATTTGTCAGGTTTCCAAGAAGGGGAGCAGAAGTTGGCAAGGCCTCCAGGTATGTAGGCTTAGCGCCTGGACAGTCACTTCCACCATATTCCATTGGTCAAAGCAAGTCATAGAGACAGGTGTGGAAACAGACTTCACTTTTTATAGCAGAAGTTTCAAAGTAGCATTGCAAGAATACAGAGAAGGGTGGGCATTTGTGGTGATGTTTTCAATCTATCAGTCTGTAAATGCCCCCATAATAAGGGGCTGAATAAATGAATGATCCAAATGTTGAAATAACAAAAACCTATTGCAATTTTAAAGAATATTTAATAAAATGGGGGAAATTCCATGTGTAAAATTACATAAGATATAAAATATCAACAGATATGCACACATAAGTGGTGATAGTGACAAATAGATGAATGCATATATTTATTATCCTTATATTCTAAATTCTAAATACACATATTTCTATGATAATTAGAAAAAAAAAACTTTCTCAAATTATAATTTTTTGAATGTGCTTGCATTTTTTTTATTCATATAGTCTCGAACCTTGGGAGCTAATTTATAAGGATCGAAAATTATAATATGGACTTTGTTTCATCTCTTATATGATTGATCATAAAATATCAGTAATCCAGGATTAATTTAGATCCTACTATACTGGCACTGTTCAAAAGACAATCACAGATATTTTTAGCATTCTACAATCCGTCTTTATTTCAACCTTTCTCTTTTAATCTAGATAGGCTCTGCTAGAAGCAAGAAGCTTAAATAACTGGGACAACAAATCAGAACCAATATACTTTCTTGAATTTGACCGATAGTATAAGGAAAAGATTACATTCCACCTTAAAAGCTCATTTTTTAGGGCTCGCTCTTGGTTAAAGTTCACTTCCCAAATCATGCTTCACTTCATTCATTCCATCACGGTTCACCAAGCAGTTTGCATCATCCCTGTATTTGAAGAGTGGGAATCCAGTGGGGAGACAAGCAAATGAACAATTGTATTTTTGCTGTGCTATCTGCTTATTTGCTGTGACAGAAGGTAGTAGATGGTGTTAGATGCAGCCCTCTGACTCAGATATAATTTCGGTTTTGTGGGAGAGGAAGATGCTGGAGGAAGTTTTTAAAAGTTGACCTTGAAGAATTAGAATTGTGCTTTTCTTCTTACACCCAATATTTATAGTCCGCCTACTTTGTGCTAGCGGAAATGTGCCCACACTGGATTAGGTGCTCTGAGTAGAGCAGTGAACCAAACAAAGCTCCTTCCCTCATTCTAGACACATTCTAAGTGAGGAAACAGACAGTAAACCAATAAATACATAATGCATCAGGCAGTAATAAGAGCTACAAAGGAAAACGAGTGAGGAAAGACCTAAGAGATCTGGAAATGTCACAGAAAGAGGCAGAAACTGACACGACTCTGGGATGCTCTTCTGCCTGCCTCCCTCCCTCCTTCAGTGTTTTGAGGGCACTGGCTTCCCTCCAGGAATCACCAACCCCATCAGGCATCTGGAACTGGAGTGGTCACAGTATTCTCTTGGAATCAAAATTGATTAAACTAACCTCTCTGTCTCGCACATGCTTGGCAACGTACCAGAAATCCCAGTTTTCATTTAAATAGCTCCAAGGACCAGCTGGTCACACAGACGAGTGAGGTGGCTAAGTTTAAAATAATAGAGGTGTTGTGGGGCCTGAAGTATACTGGATATTATCCATTTCAAATAAATATATTCGAGTACAATTATTCATAAATCACTCTTTGGGGGGCAGCAGTTTTTGATCCCTTCTAGAAGTCTTTGATTCTAAGTTACTTAATTGAGGTATGCATTAAATAGCCAAGAATTAATGGAATCTTTAGAGCAGCGGATACAAATTACATTCACTAGAACATTCTTTTGTCATGCAGATGAGAATTTGACAGATTAATAGTTTGTGGATACAGAGAATTAGTCTCCCTTCTGATACCTCTGCAGTGAACATCATTTGCTTCAGCTTTCTCTGTTCCCTCCTGATTTTCCTTTGGGGAAACAGTCCTTTCCCCTTGTAGCAGTTTGGCTAGGGTCAACTACCAAGTTTCACTTTGCTTCCCAAACCTTAACTCACACCTTGCAACCCTTGCTTCCAGCCATCCGAGGTGGTGGAGAGTATAATGGTATCTCATTGGTGTTTTTATTTTCATTCCCCTAATGATTAATGATAGTAAGCATCTTTTTGTGTTCGTACTGGCCATTTGTGTATCTTCTCCGGAGAAATGTCTATTCAAGTTGTTTGTGCATTTTTGAATTGAATTGAATTTTTGGGAGGTTTTGTGGTTGTTGAGTTACAGGAGTTCTTTATATATTGTAGATATTAATCTCTTCTCAAATATATAATTTGCAAATATTTTCTCCCATCCTATAGATTGTCTTTTTGCTGTCTTGACACTGTAGTTTGATGCATAAAGGTTCTTAATTGTGATGAACTCCAAATTATCTGTTTTTTCTTTTGTTATCTATGCTTTTTTAAGATTTTATTTATTCATGAGAGAGAGAGAGTGGGAGAGAGAGCATGAGCAGGGGGAGGGGCAGAGGGAGAAGGAGAAGCAGGCTCCCACTGAGCAGGGAGCCTGACACAGGGCTGGATTCCAAGACCCTGGGATCATGACCTCAACCAAAGGCAGATGCTTAACCATCTGAGCCACCCAGGCATTCCTGTTGTCTGTGCTTTTGATATCATATCTGTGAAATCATTGCCAAATCCAATATCATGAAAATTTTCTCCAGTGTTTTCTTCTAAGAGTTTGATAGTTTTAACTCAAGTCTTTGGTCCATTTTGAGTTTAGTTTTGTATTTGATGTTAGGTAAGGATCCAACTTCATTCTTTTGCATGTGAATAACCAGTTTTTCAAGCAACATTGTGGTCTTGGCACCCTATTTGAAAACAATTGACCATAGATGCGAGAGAGTTTATTTCTGGGCTCTCTTTTCAATTCCATTGGTCTTTATGTCCGTCCTTAAGCCAGTACCATACCACTGTCATTACTATAGCTTTGTAGCAAGTTTCAAAGTTGAGAAGTGTGAGTCCTCCAACTTCATGCTTCTTCAAGATTGTTTTGGATGCTCAGAACATCTTGCAATTCCATGTGGATTTGAGAATTTCAGATATGGATCTGAAAAAAAAAAAGCTGCTGCAATTTTGGTAGGAATTATGTTGAATCTGTAGGTTGCTTTGGATAGCATCGACATCTTAACAATGTTAAGTCTTCCTGCCATGAACACAGGGTGTCTTTCTCTTTATTTAGGTCCTCCCTAATTTCTTTCAGCAACACCTTGATTTTCCATGTACAAGACTTCACATCTTCGGCTAAATTACTTGAAATGTATATTCCTGAACTGTATCATCAGAAATTTTAATGATTACTTTTTTTTAAAGATTTTATTTATTTATTTGACACAGAGAGAGACAGCCAGCAAGAGAGGGAACACAAGCAGGGGGAGTGGGAGAGGAAGAAGCATGCTTCTAGCAAAGGACCCTGATGTGGGGCTCGATCCCAGAACACTGGGATCATGCCCTGAGCCAAAGACAGATGCTTAACGACTGCCCCACCCAGGTGCCCCTTAATGATTACTGTTTAACCAATACCCCAGGTGATTCTCAAGTATATGAACCATAGACTGAATGGTTTTCAAGACTGATTTCTATAATAGATTTGCCAAATAATGATCAAGTTTATGATTGAACACCTCTAGGGATGCTAAACTCTCTACCTTACATGGTGAATCCATTTCATTTGGGAACAGCTCTTCCAAAAAAACTTTTTTTTTTCAGATTCTGACTACCAATATATCCTGTATAAGACTGAAACATTGAGTCATAGAATTTTATGGTTATAGAATAATAGAGGATTTTTCATTCCCCTTCACTTAAAAGGAACAATTTTAAAGAATCAAATGAGCCTAATGAGATGCCTATCTTCACATAAATGTTTTCCTCTGACAAACACAGTTCCTTTGCTCTCAGTGATTTAATTTCACGTAAGCATTCATGTAGGTAGCTCCAATGATCTCGTATCCATGGCCAAACAACAAAGGTGATCTGGGGGTTGCTGGGCAGAACCCCAAATCCCAAAATAGCCATCCTCCTTTCCGGCAGAGACTTATTTTCTTTTGGTCTTAACAACTTCTCTGTCTTGAAGAGTGAAATAATGCACACCCTTCACGAGGTGCTAAGCTTTACCAGCTAATGACTTAGACACCAGTGACACCGGGAGAGGGTGTGGAGGGGAAAATGGAAGTGCTATCCCTGTGACAACTGTGTCAGATTGTTTGACATTTCTTAATTTCCCCTTATTCCTGATTCCGTTCCCCCATCTGTTTCTCCACAGCGATTGATATTTAAACTCTTAAAAGAAAAGAAACATGTGCTGGTGGAATAAAATGTTTCATTTAAATAAAAGGATAAATGTCTGATAATTTGCTTGTGAGATTCCCCCAAGGTTATTAGCATTAAAACAATCAAAGCCTTAAACTCACAGGATGAAATCATCACCCTGCAGTAAAATTGTTGGTATCAGCTAGTATTTGAAATGGGCTTCCCAGTCGGGATGGTGAGGGTAAATGAGGGGTTTTCTGTGTGCAGCCTGAAGCCCATTGGGTTCAGTAACGTGGCAGTGCTAAATACTAACCTTGCCATAGAGAATGCTTTAGTGCAATGAAAGTGGACCGGGAAGCAGGCACATTTAGCTTCCAATCCTGACTGCATCTTTCTCTACTCCAGGTAAGAGACTGATTCCCCTGATCTCACTTTCTTCATGTACAAATGGCAAACTCCAACAATCATTGAAGAAGTTGATTTAATTCAATTTCATTCAATTAAACAGATACTAATTGACCACTGCAAACTGACAGGGCACTGGAGATGAACGGGGTTTGAGAGATTCTCTACCTTCATTCAGCTCAAAGTTCAGCAGGAGATACAAACAAAAGGGGAGTAAAAACAGCACCCAGGGGTCATCACAATGAAATGCCCGCATTATACGTTAGGATAAGAATTTTGATGCATGTGCCACAGATTAAATAAGAAATCATGTTAGTAAAAAAAAAAAAAGAAAGAAAAGAAAGAAATCATGTTAGTTTTCCTTCTTTCTTTTTATTCTTTTGAACATGGCAATAGCATAGCAATTTAAGAAAATTTTTCCTTGAGTTCTGACGTATTTATTCTAAGAAGGCGTTATCACTAAAACTTCAAGGGTGTGTGTGTGTGTGTGTATGTGTGTGTTTACTTTAGTCATATTTTCCTCATCTCTTAAACTCCACAGTTGAATTAACAGATTCTTTTTCTGGAATTCTTATTTGAGATACATAAATTAGCTTCTTGACTAGAAAACAAAATCAACACCCCAAATAGAAATGTCAACAGATTTGTATTGCAGAAGGCATGAACTGAAATTCCTCAGGTCTTCCCACCTGATCTTACTAAAATAATCTCGGCTCAGGAAGTGGAACTCTGGTCCCTTCAATTCCTAGTCCAGTGCCAATAATATCAGTCAAAACTGTGTAGTCAGAAATGCCATCTATCCCCAGAGTGAACCCCTTGAAAGAGAAGCATGACTGGACATGCCAAGAGAGGAATAGCTTATCTTCAGCCTAATCACCAGATGAGGCCAACAGACTCTTTCCAACCACCCATTTGTCTGGTAAGACCATCCCTGCTCCAGAAAGAGCACAGGTGGTAGGCATGGTGCAAGCAGGGGTGCATGGTGACCTTGGAAAACACCAGCTTTACTAAACAAAAAACCCCAGCTCTAGCTCTAGTGCTGATTTAGATAAAAAGCAAGCTTAAGAGCTGATTGATCCTCAAGGGACAGCATTTTAACATTTCCTGTCCATTTACCTGAGACCTTCGGGTACTCTCTTTTCCAAACCAATGAACTCCCTCACTAGCTCCATGCCTATTTGTGGTTCATATCAGGAAGGAGGAGGAAGTCCCAGAGTCCCCAGCTGTCAAAGTAGATAAATCTTGTTAAAGGAGAGGTAAGGTCTTTAGGAATGAAGTACTCTCCTGCAACTGGTTCACTAATACTCAAAACCTTCACTTCCTTTTACAGAGATGCTACTGGGGAAATCAATAGATGCAGAGCTGAGTAAGTCTAGATATTTTTGAATCTTATTAAATATATCCAAGAAGTCTTTGAAGGTAAACAGGATACAATAATAACCTACATGGACACCAAGGAAAATCAGAAAGGATCAAATGTGAAAATGCATTGTGATTTGGAGCTCAAGCTCTGAGAACAAGCATTTGAAAGGCGAGTAAACAACGTTCTCCTTGGTTCTCCATTACCCACTCACAAACCCTAGGCCCTTAGCAGGGACCACAAGGCACCTGCTTCCAACCTTTGTCCATCACTGTTTCATTGTGGATATTCCATACTTCAACTTTGATGAGCATTATGACAACGTGCATCAGGACTCCCTTTTTCTCTCCTAACCTGATATGATGAGAATCTACAACCACATAGAAGTTACAAGAGTAGCACAGGGATTGGCCAACTGCACCCGAGCCATGCCAGTTCCTGGATGTGTCATCTGTGGCTGTTTTGACACTAGAAGGGCAGTGCTGAGGGTCTGGGGCAGAGACCTTATGGCCCACAAAGCAGAAAGTACCTATTATTTACTACAGTCACTCTTTTATAAGAATGGCACTACCTGGAAAGGTAGCTTTTACTTTTTACAGAAAAAAAGAAAATCGCTGACCCCTGAGCTAGTAGTCCAACGAACACTTGTATACCTTCTAACAATTGCCATGATTTCAACATGGTTCCTCTCTCTATATATACCCATGTACACAAACACATATATATTTTTTTTCCTGGTCCATATGGAAGTAAGATGCAGAAATCATGACCTTTCCTCTTGAAACACTTCAGCATGCCTCTGCTAAGAATAAAAGACATTCTTGTATAAATGCCACAATACTTTTACCACACGAGTACACTATTTTTTTTTATACTTTAATCTAACAACCCATATTCACAGTTCCTCCATCATCCTCAGAATCTTCCTGGGGATTTTTTATTTTAATCAATATCCTATTGGGGCAGGTAGGTGGCTCAGTCAGTTAAGTGTCTGACTCTTGGTTTCGGTTCAGGTCATAATCCCAGGGTCGTGAGATTGAACCCCACATTGGGACCCACGCTCAGCATGCTGTCTGCCTCTCTCTCTAAATAAAATAAATAAATAAAATCTTTCAAAAAATCAATATCCTATCAAAGTTTTACGCCTTACCTTCGGTTATTACATTTCTTCAATCTCTTTTATCTAAACCAAACCTAACAACCTTCATTTTTTTTCTTTTTCTCCCCAACTAACATTGACCTCTGGGAGAGCCAGGGCCTGTGGTCTTACAGTGTATTCCAAATCTGTATTTATCGAATTGTTTCCTCCTGGTGTCATTAAGCATTTTGGAACTTCCCCTCCCCCTGGCTCCTACACTTTCTCGTAAATTGAGCATTGGCTCTAAAAGCCTGGATTAGATTCAAGTTGAACATTTTTGGCAAGGCCACATTATAGCACAAAAGGAGAAAAACAGTGTTGGGTTTTTCTGCTGTTAGTGAGGCAAAGTTTGACCATTTGGTTAAGATGGTACATGTTTCCTTGCTGCTAGGAAGTTATCTGTGGGGTTGCTGGGAGCAAGAGTCTTTTGGCATAATGGACTATCTGGTTCCTCTCAAACTTTTTATTTAATGGCTTTTGCTTCTATTGGTGATCAGTGTCAAAATAAATGAAAATGTCTCTTTTTTTCTTAATTCTGCAATTCTTTCTACATATTCAAGCTGATGTTATTCTTCTGTATAGAAGAGTTTTCTTTTTTTTTCCTTTTGTTTTCCTCTCTCTTTCTCACCATTATAGACTTACGGATTTTTTAAAAATGTAATGACTATGGTTACTGCCATTGTTCTTTTTTTAAAGTTTTTTATTTATTTAGGTAATCTCTATACCCCAAGATCAAGAGTCACATGCTCTTCTAACTGAGCCAGCCAGGCACCCCTGTCATTATTCTTTTTGATGCTTAAACTTCCAAAAATCGGCCAGTGGGAGCCTCTTCCCTCTGCTCCTCTGTTCTTTAGGCATGATTCACTGGTTGTTGAGTTCTTTCTTGCTTTTTGGCACAACACATCGCAGGCTTACCTTGTACTTTCCCCATCTCAGACCAGGAATCAACCATTTCTCTAAGAACCGCTGGCTTGTTTGGATAACGGTAATTAGAAATTGAGATTTAGGCCATGCAAACTTCAATATTATGGGGCGCTTTTTTTTCATAGTTATTTTCAGCGTATACATGTATGGATCCATACTTACATGAAAATCACGAGTTATTAGGAACCAGGACTCTTCTGATTACAAATGAAACACAACTAACCCATAAGATTTAAGGTAGAAAAGAAGTTAGGAGGGGCGCCTGGGTGGCACAGCGGTTAAGTGTCTGCCTTCGGCTCAGGGCGTTGATTCTGGTGTTACGGGGTCGAGCCCCACATCAGGCTCCTCCGCTATGAGCCTGCTTCTTCCTCTCCCACTCTCCCTGCTTGTGTTCCCTCTCTCGCTGGCTGTCTCCATCTCTGTCGAATAAATAAATAAAATCTTTAAAAAAAAAAAGAAAAAGAAAAGAAGTTAGGGGTATTGATGAGCCCTTGTAAGAAAAAAATATGGCTTCAAGAATGGTTACATCTAGGATCTCAAATGATGCCTTAAGTCTTACTTGATTTCTCAGTCCTTACTTTCCTCTGCATTGTATTCATTTTTAGGTATGACCAACCCCACCTCTAACAAGTGATCGCAAAGTACAAAGTGGTAGTTGCAGTCTATTATAAACTGAAAAATACAACATCTCCAAACCCTGAAGTTCTATTACCATCACTGAGATGGAGATTCAGCAAAAATCATGAGGGTTTCCCCATATCTTGTTTGTTCCTCATACTCAATAACTCTTAGTGGAAGGTCTCCACCTGATTTAATGTTCTCTATAAGTGTTCTCTATCTGAGATTATAAGTGTTCTCTATCCTGTAAGCTCTGGCCCTATTTCCCTTACCTACAAACCTTCGAGCAGGTCACTTAGACCCTGCAGGCACATCCACTGCTTTTTGCTGACATCTCTCTTAGAAATCTTTAATTTCTAAATCTGCTTCTGCTTTAATTACTGTGTCCCTGAGGATCTGACAGTATTCTTCCATTCACGGCCTGCTCAGTGATGCTCAGTTGATTTCTTAATTCCTCCAAATCTGTCATAAAGCTCTTTCTTATCCAAAGCTAAAGAGTGTGACGCTTTCTCAGCAAACTCTGTCTACCCAGCTAAACTTAGAATATAATATTAGCTCTGAAAAGCACTGAGGGATCATTCAATCTATTCCCCAGCGCACACCATTTTACCTTGAGGGAGGGAGGAGACAGGCTTAAAATCAAACAGTGAATGCCTAGCAATCATAGCCCTAATTCAGGACTCCTAAATCTCCCCAGTCTGTGTCCTGGAAATGATATTGAGCACACCAGTAGTCCAAGTGCCTGTGCTTGGTATCCTCCTGAGAGGACGGCCTATGGGAAGCAGTGGAAGAGGGTCCCAGGATGTGTGGGGAGCCCCTGTTCTACTGTGGTCTCTGACTCAGCTGGTTCTGCAGCTTTAGACCGTGTAAGCTGACCACGGAAAGAAATTAATGCTCTCCAGCTCATTTTTCTCTGAGGACGTGTCTGCCTGAGGAGCCTTAGTACCAGAGCGGCGACATGATTTTCCCCATTACCACCATCCCCAGCTCCATGATTGATATTACGAAGAGAATCCCTCCTCTGAAGCCAGACTGTCCTGGATTAAACCCCATCCCTCTCACTTACAGCTCTGCGAGTTCAAGCACTTGCTTTATCTCCTTCTATCGCAACTCCTTCTTTACCAAACAGGAGTTTCTATTTTATCAGTAGTGTGGTATGGCTGTGGAAGATGCAGTCTTAGCCTTTCTTTCTTTAGTCTTCTGTACCTCAGTTTCCTTGTCTCTAAAATGGGGATGGTAAAAGTAGCTCACCGGAGGGGACGATTAAATGAGATAATACATGTCAGATGCTTCGAACAGTGCCTGACACCTAGTAAGCTGTGAGCAACAACTTTTCTTATCTTTGTCGCTGTTGTTATTGCTGCTGAGGTAGGTCGTGTGGACTATAATGTGCTGCAATTATCTGCTTATGAGTCATCTCCACTCCCAGACTATAGGCTCCCCCAGGGCAGGGACTGTTTATCCCCCCCCCCATATGCTTAGAGCCCATCCTAAGGTCAAGCACACAAAGTTCTTGCTCAACAGAAGCTACCTATTACGGTCCCTGCAGAGTTGCCGCAAGGATTAAGTGACACTGTATACGGACATGGCTTAGCATGCTTGGCACATGGCTGGGCACATTATAAGCACTGCCATCAGCAACAAAACTGTCATTTTCTTCATACTCCTTAGAGCGATCAGCTCTCTCGTGGCTGCTCAGGAACCTGGCAGAGGTCAACGTGGAAACATGCTCTCTGCTGAAAGTGCTTTCCAGATGGTGACACCCACTCAGGCAGGTGAAGGAGTTGACCTTTACCTGAGGGCTCTAAGGCCTCCTCATATGGCTGTGTTGAAGAGAAAGCATTGGCACAGTTGAAAGACAGGGTTCAAATCCTCTCTCTGCCTGAAGTCACTGACTGAGTAAAAGCAGAACAAGCCTCTTACCCTTAACGTCCCCCAATACCCCTAGTGTGCGCTTTCTACGTAGAGAAGCACATGATGAACTCGGTCCACTACCACTGCGGGCTGAGCAGGGGTAGAGGGGAGTGTGGGCACCAGGTCGATCACAGCGGCAGAAAAGCAGAATACTGAAGTCCTCAGGCCAGGAATTTTTTAAAAATCCTGATGGGTATCTTTGGCCAATTTCCACGGTGTAAATACTTCCACCAGAGCCAAGTGCAAGTTGCTAACATGAGCTTAATTGGTTCATTATCTTCTTCATAATTTTAGCAATCAGGTCTCACGAGCTGGTATGAGCCAGTTCTAGCACATCAGGAGAGAGGTAGGAATGGCTGTATTTATTTATTTTTTTAGTAATATTTTTTATTACATTATGTTAGTCACCATACAGTACAACCCTAGTTTTTGATGTAAAGTTCCATGATTCATTAGTTGATTTCTTAATTCCTCCAAATCTGTCATAAAGCTCTTTCTTATCCAAAGCTAAAGAGTGTGACGCTTTCTCAGCAAACTCTGTCTACCCAGCTAAACTTAGAATATAATATTAGCTCTGAAAAGCACTGAGGGATCATTCAATCTATTCCCCAGTGCACGCCATTTTACCTTGAGGGAGGGAGGAGACAGGCTTAAAATCAAACAGTGAATGCCTAGCCATCATAGCCCTAATTCAGGACTCCTAAATCTCCCCAGTCTGTGTCCTGGAAATGATATTGAGCACACCAGTAGTCCAAGTGCCTGTGCTTGGTATCCTCCTGAGAGGACGGCCTATGGGAAGCAGTGGAAGAGGGTCCCAGGATGTGTGGGGAGCCCCTGTTCTACTGTGGTCTCTGACTCAGCTGGTTCTGCAGCTTTCGACCGTGTAAGCTGACCACGGAAAGAAATTAATGCTCTCCAGCTCATTTTTCTCTGAGGACGTGTCTGCCTGAGGAGCCTTAGTACCAGAGCGGCGACATGATTTTCCCCATTACCACCATCCCCAGCTCCATGATTGATATTACGAAGAGAATCCCTCCTCTGAAGCCAGACTGTCCTGGATTAAACCCCAACCCTCTCACTTACAGCTCTGCGAATTCAAGCACTTGCTTTATCTCCTTCTATCGCAACTCCTTCTTTACCAAACAGGAATTTCTATTTTATCAGTAGTGTGGTATGGCTGTGGAAGATGCAGTCTTAGCCTTTCTTTCTTTAGTCTTCTGTACCTCAGTTTCCTTGTCTCTAAAATGGGGATGGTAAAGGTAGCTCACCGGAGGGGACGATTAAATGAGATAATACATGTCAGATGCTTCGAACAGTGCCTGACACCTAGTAAGCTGTGAGCAACAACTTTTCTTATCTTTGTCGCTGTTGTTATTGCTGCTGAGGTAGGTCGTGTGGACTATAATGTGCTGCAATTATCTGCTTATGAGTCATCTCCACTCCCAGACTATAGGCTCCCCCAGGGCAGGGACTGTTTATCCCCCCCCCCATATGCTTAGAGCCCATCCTAAGGTCAAGCACACAAAGTTCTTGCTCAACAGAAGCTACCTATTACGGTCCCTGCAGAGTTGCCGCAAGGATTAAGTGACACTGTATACGGACATGGCTTAGCANCCTCCCTTTCTTCTCCTACCGATCTTCCTACTTCCTATGTTCCATAAATGAGTGAAACCATATGATAATTATCTTTCTCTGCTTGACTTATTTCACTCAGCATTATCTCCTCCAGTGCCGTCCATGTTGCAGCAAATTATAGTAAATTTTTAATCAGTAGCTTTTATATTTTTTTCATTTTTTTAGTTTTGAGCAATTAAACATAACTTTTTGAATTTTTTTTTAGGTTGGGAAATAAGAATCTATTTGTTTTTATTTTTTCATTTTTTTTGTAATAATGTTTTTTTATAAATGGCTGTATTGAGAAATTATGCAGGGGTCAGAGTGCAACCTCCNAGTAGCTCACCGGAGGGGACGATTAAATGAGATAATACATGTCAGATGCTTCGAACAGTGCCTGACACCTAGTAAGCTGTGAGCAACAACTTTTCTTATCTTTGTCGCTGTTGTTATTGCTGCTGAGGTAGGTCGTGTGGACTATAATGTGCTGCAATTATCTGCTTATGAGTCATCTCCACTCCCAGACTATAGGCTCCCCCAGGGCAGGGACTGTTTATCCCCCCCCCCCCATATGCTTAGAGCCCATCCTAAGGTCAAGCACACAAAGTTCTTGCTCAACAGAAGCTACCTATTACGGTCCCTGCAGAGTTGCCGCAAGGATTAAGTGACACTGTATACGGACATGGCTTAGCATGCTTGGCACATGGCTGGGCACATTATAAGCACTGCCATCAGCAACAAAACTGTCATTTTCTTCATACTCCTTAGAGCGATCAGCTCTCTCGTGGCTGCTCAGGAACCTGGCAGAGGTCAACGTGGAAACATGCTCTCTGCTGAAAGTGCTTTCCAGATGGTGACACCCACTCAGGCAGGTGAAGGAGTTGACCTTTACCTGAGGGCTCTAAGGCCTCCTCATATGGCTGTGTTGAAGAGAAAGCATTGGCACAGTTGAAAGACAGGGTTCAAATCCTCTCTCTGCCTGAAGTCACTGACTGAGTAAAAGCAGAACAAGCCTCTTACCCTTAACGTCCCCCAATACCCCTAGTGTGCGCTTTCTACGTAGAGAAGCACATGATGAACTCGGTCCACTACCACTGCGGGCTGAGCAGGGGTAGAGGGGAGTGTGGGCACCAGGTCGATCACAGCGGCAGAAAAGCAGAATACTGAAGTCCTCAGGCCAGGAATTTTTTAAAAATCCTGATGGGTATCTTTGGCCAATTTCCACGGTGTAAATACTTCCACCAGAGCCAAGTGCAAGTTGCTAACATGAGCTTAATTGGTTCATTATCTTCTTCATAATTTTAGCAATCAGGTCTCACGAGCTGGTATGAGCCAGTTCTAGCACATCAGGAGAGAGGTAGGAATGGCTGTATTTATTTATTTTTTTAGTAATATTTTTTATTACATTATGTTAGTCACCATACAGTACAACCCTAGTTTTTGATGTAAAGTTCCATGATTCATTAGTTGCATATAACACCCAGTGCACCATGCAATACGTGCCCTCCTTACTGCCCATCACCAGCCTATCCCATTCCCCCACCCCCCTCCCCTCTGAAGCCCTCAGTTTGTTTCCCAGAGTCCATAGTCTGTTATGGTTCATTCCCCCTTCTGATTACCCCCCCTTCTGAATACCCCCCTTCTTCCTCCCTTTCTTCTCCTACCGATCTTCCTACTTCCTATGTTCCATAAATGAGTGAAACCATATGATAATTATCTTTCTCTGCTTGACTTATTTCACTCAGCATTATCTCCTCCAGTGCCGTCCATGTTGCAGCAAATTATAGTAAATTTTTAATCAGTAGCTTTTATATTTTTTTCATTTTTTTAGTTTTGAGCAATTAAACATAACTTTTTGAATTTTTTTTTAGGTTGGGAAATAAGAATCTATTTGTTTTTATTTTTTCATTTTTTTTGTAATAATGTTTTTTTATAAATGGCTGTATTGAGAAATTATGCAGGGGTCAGAGTGCAACCTCCATGCTCCCCCCCCCCCACCGGGGTTCCACATTCTTAATGAAAGGCTCCTATCCTTTCTTTAGACCCCTTTTGAAATTGCTTTTGCGCTTTGGGCCTCCAAGATATAAGACACGTATTCACTCAAAAAGCATTTGTTGAGCACTTGCTGCATGTCAGGGCTCGAGATAAGTGCTATGGAATTGAAATGCCGTCTTCCCTCAAGAAGACACATGTAAACAAATGCTTTATTAGGGTGAGAGGTATGTGTAATATTTCTTAGCGGTGGGAGTATCTAATTCTCCTGAGGGAAGCTAGAGAAAAGAAAACAAATTGCAAAGACAGTAGTTATGAAGATACATAACCCTTAGTTACCCTCTCTCAAGGCTCCTGCCACACCACGGCTCAACCCAGAGGATGACTTGGCAAGTCACTCAATGTCTCAGAATCTCATTTTTTTTTTTACTTAAATATGGAAAAAAACAACTGCTGGATTTCTTCTTTATACAAGCAATGTTTGGGTTGAAAGAAAAGATCAGAGAGAAGGACCTTGGCAGCTGTAAGAGGCTATCCGCGTGCAGTGGACCGTGGTAGCAGAGACCAGGGTCAATCAGGAGTCACACCCAGTCACAGGTGGATGTGATGGATGCATTAGAGCTGGGGTTTGTGGGAACCTCACCCAGCACTTGTTTCATTTCAAGGAGCTTTGCTAGTTTTAGCTAATCCCAGGCTTTTCCTATAATACTGAAATCCTGACTCCCAAAGGACCAAAAATATACAAGAGATTTTTCTTTCCAAAATGGAAATTACTATATTGCTTTATCTGTTTGTAAAAGTGAAACATAGGAATTGTTTCAAAAAAAAATAGATAATTCNTAGATAATTCAGAACAGGGGGAAAAAAAAGAAAGGTGAAGATTACCTGTGATTCTGCCGTGCAAAGCTAACATTAACATGTACGTATATACTTTTGGGAAGTCAGGCAAACAGACAAACATGCACGCACACATGCACCAGATTTTACCAAAATGCAACCATTCTTAACATTCCTGCGTATGTGTCTATAATTTTTTAAAATGAATATGTAATGGAGTTATTCCATGTCATAATTAATAGAGTCCACACCACCATTGATTATGTAAGTTGGTACCAGATAACTAAGAAATGGACCAACAGGTCCGTTGATCAAAAAAGGAGATATTAAAAGACCTGATTTGCGTATAACACCCAGTGCACCATGCAATATGTGCCCTCCTTAATACCCATCACCGGCCTGTGCCAGTCCCCCAAATAATGAANCAATGAATCATGGACACTACATCAAAAACTAAGGATATACTGTATGGTGACTAACATAACATAATAAAAAATTATTATTAAAAAAAATACAGACACACACAAAAGACCTGATTTCTTTGGCTTAAATTCAAGAAGCTTATTGAGATATATTTATATTATATTTATATAAATATTTATATAAACTTATTTATATAAATATTTATATTTATATTATATATCATATATTATATAATATATTTATATTTAAGAGTTATCCCATAAAGTATCCCAGGGAGCAAATCCGTTCATACACATACTTAGCCATGACGCACTGACTGCCCCTTAGCCCATAATGGGAAAGCACACTTCCATAGGGTATTTTCCAGAATCAGGCTTATTCATAGGCTCTGGGCTGCATAATCTCATGCACCTGCCCAGCTGACTTCTCTCTGTGGCTGGATTCGAGGAATCCCTTTGGGTGAAAGACGCACCCTAATTTCCTCGGCTGGAATAAGCAAATAATGAACTCCACCTTCCATTTTGTTGAAGGTTCTCTGAGAGCAAGTTAACTTCATAGATCTCCCTTCATAGATCTCTCCCTCTCTGAGAGCAAGTTAACTTCATAGATCTCCCTCCCTTCATAGATCTCCCTCCCTCCCCTTCATAGATCAAGCCCTCCCTTGATGAGCTTATTTTCTCGGCTGGAATAAGCAAATAATTAACTCCACCTTCCATTTTGTTGAAGGTTCTCTGAGAGCAAGTTAACTTCATAGATCTCCCTTCATAGATCTCTCCCTCTCTGAGAGCAAGTTAACTTCATAGATCTCCCTCCCTTCATAGATCTCCCTCCCTCCCCTTCATAGATCAAGCCCTCCCTTGATGAGCCCTAGAAATGATCCTAACTGACACTGAAATTGTTCAAGCGTTTGAATAGTTATTTCTCTAGGAGCACCCACACTTGCCCCACCCACACGGGGTCTCCATTGTGCATCCATCCTCTCTGCTCCCACAGTCCCCTGTGTTTCCTGCCATCATTGCACGTATTTACTACAATTGTCTGCTTATTGTTGGTTTTCCTCAAAAGACATCACCCCGCTCAGTGGACGAACAGACAAGCTTCAGATTTTCTTTATAAACCCAGCCCCCTGTATCATGACTTGTTCATAAAAACAACTTATGGTGTTTCTTGATCTTAATAGGATCCGATGCAAATATAACCCCAATAAAACAGAGGTGCTTTGTGGTCCTTGCATTTCTGAATGATGTTCCGCTAAGAAGAAGCACAAGTTTGGCATCCAAAACACTTGAAAAGCAATTGAAATATTTACAGTAGTCTCTCTGGAAAAAAAGTCAAGAAGAGCTTTCATTACTTGAACCATAGTAAAATGGCCTAAAATTCTCTCATTGTTCCAGTCAATCTGATGGCAACAAGAACTATCTTGATGTGTGCCCAATATGGAAGAAAATTGGAGATATTGAGGATATTAGCAGCTCTGTATGAGATAACGTTGTTTAGCAAATCATCACAGCACTCAGTGGAACACAATAATTATTTTTTTGCTCTAATTTTCCCTTGCTTTTGTACCTGTAAATCACCAGGGGTTTGGCTGATCTAAGCTAGGGCGACCTAGGTGTTCCAAGCTCCAGGCTGGGACTCCATCTATTCCACGTGTCTCTGATGCTCCTTGGATTTGCAAACCACAGAAAAGAGGCAAAGCCCAAATTCGTAAGTACATTTTAATTCTTTGCTTTTAACATACTCACAAATACCCCATTGGCCAAAGCAAGACACATGGCCAAATCTAATAAAGATGTTTATTTCTTCCAAGTAATGAGGAAGTTGTGACTACTTGCTGAAAAAATGTGTAATCTACAACTGTTGCCCCCTTGTTTCTATGGAAAAAATGTCTGATACATGGATTTGCCCATGAATAGTTTGTTGGGCATGCTCTCAGTGTTGTGGGTATGTTTGGAGTACTCTCAGCTCCCATGAGAGAGGTGGGATGCAGGATTGGACAGAAAGGTGTGATGAAGTTCCAGAAAGTCCTCAGTCTGTAGATGAGGAGCTCTAAGGCTGGGGTGCCCCCAACTGAAATATGAAGGCTAGGCTTTTGACCCACTGAGCCGACCACCCATTTGGATTAGAGCCCTCCCTGGGCAGATGGTGGACATTTGGGTGAGGCAGCAAGGAAGGCTGAGGGAAATTCCCAGGAAGGGACTCACAGCTGTGAGTTATAAGCAGAGAAAATCTCAAGAATTTGCAGGAATGTGTGTCTTAGTCCTGGGAGAGTTCCTTGGGAGCTCTGGGCAGCACAGAACAGCACCCACTTCCACTCCGTACACCACTCACATCCATTTGCTTCCAATACGTTCACTTACCTGGGAAGAGGCCTTTGAAAATTTTGGTTTCTCTCTCTTCCTGGGGAGACTTACAGAAGAAACTCAACAGGATAAACCATAGCTGTCACTGCGACAGCTGATCTAGGAGAAGCAATGGCCATTTTGTCCTCCCTTGCTCTACTGCCCATTCTGGATTCTGTACTAGCACTCTGCTAATAGCTCAACTAGTATTTCTGCTGGTCTGAGCAGCTTACCTGCTGTAGTAACCCAGAGCCTCATCCTTGAAGGTCATGCTATCCTTCTCAAGCCATGGCTGCTGCCCTTCCTCATTTACAAGGGATAGACTCAGGAATCAATTTGGTGACAAATCAATTTGGTGACAAATGACAAATTTCTTCCCACCCCCTTGTCTAGCAATACCAGTGCCCTATTCTGATGTTCAGCAGTTTTACTTCTGCCAGAATGGTGACTCTTTACCCAATGGTCTCTTGGCAGAGGAGCTTGGTTTCTGAACAGCAGGCACTACTGAAAATCTGATGGGACTCTTACTGTGCCCCTGGTGGGTGCATTCCCACAAGGAGAATGAGGGTCCCTGTTCTTATGGAGCCTAGAGTCGCTGGGACTAGAAACACAAATCCCTAAAGTGTTCATGTTAGCCAGAGTGCTGGGTCACTGCTATTTTACCCCTTGATTTATGAATATGTGTATATTCTAAATTTGGGGGACATAGTACTATGTGATGGTTATTGATTTGGAGTTTGTTTCCAGGAGAATGCCCCCACTCATCGTAGGGTGGTGTTATCTCCAGAGAGTGAGCATGTCAATGATGCTATCACTCTCACAGCCCAGCTGTTCTTGGGTGGGGTGTAGCATGTGAGAAGGCCAGGGTAGGGTGTAGTGTGTGCAAATGCCAGGGTGGGGTGTGCCAACTTTCTATCTTCTTGGTCTTAAAGGGGGTTCTTTGATTCTTTGGGCCAATGTGATATTATGCAGCCTTCCACACCAGTGGATCCAATATTATAGAAGTCCTTGGAAAAGCCTCAGCTTTAGCCATCAGCAGGCAATAGTCCCCACAGCAGGGGAAATGAGTACTTTGGTCCTGCATAAGGAGATCTGGGTAGGGTAGAATGACATCTACTCCAATCTCAAATACCCACACCCCTCTTACCTACAAAATACACTGATCCAACCGTAAGATCTCAAAAGTCTATCCAATCAAGACATTGGTATTCAAGTCCTGAATTGTATATCTACATTAAGTCCAATGTTAGCTTCTCTTTATACAGTGACTAATGACCAAATGACAGGTTATTTGCCTGGCTCACACCTAACATCCAGCACTGGAACATGTCCTGGATAATCACCCAAACACTTTTGAATGGGGGAAAATAAGAATTATGTGGTAGTATATGGCCTTTAGCAATTCTGACATCTCATTGGGAAAATATTAGCTTGTAAAAACTTCTCTTTGATTAGGTCCTCATTCTGCTTTCTCAAAGTGGCTCCCCGGTGCATGGTTCTGCACTGCTCATGCTTCACTTTGTGGGAGAGTTTCCTCCTCGGCCACTTCTGAAGAAGCTACCGGAGGATGTACCTTTTGGTTTCTGAGCAGATATCTCAGCCTGCTTCCTCCCTGTAGAAGCCGGGGGAGCAGAGGTATTTTTACATCTTTAATAGTCTCTGTCTCTCTTAGTCCAGTGTGTGTGTGTGTGTGTGTGTGTGCGTGTGCACTTGCGTGTGTGTGTGTGTGTGTGTGTATGGATGCGTGTGTATTTTCCAATATAACTTTCTCAAATCCATCTTAGATTTTCTATATTTTCCTTTCCAGGGAATTCCATGTGCTAAAACCTTCTTCCACAACTCTTCCAAAACTCTGAGAGCTTTTTCTTCTCCTCCTACTCCTTCTCCTCCTTTCTCTGTCTCTCCTCTCTCTCTCTACTCTCCAGCTAAAAAGATGTACAGACCACCACGTTAATTCCTTGAGAGGACTTAACAAAAAACACGTAGCCGCACCTTGATTTGGTGTCTGTAGACTGTGACACAGTCTAGGATCCTTTGTTCTAAAGCTGGGGGCGTCTGGGTGGCACAGCGGTTAAGCGTCTGCCTTTGGCTCAGGGCGTGATCCCAGCGTTATGGGATCGAGCCCCACATCAGGCTCCTCCGCTAGGAGCCTGCTTCTTCCCCTCCCACTCCCCCTGCTTGTGTTCCCTCTCTCACTGGCTGTCGAATAAATAAATAAAATCTTTAAAAAAAAATTTAAAGCTGTATTTGGCAAATTACCATTTTAATTTCTAACCATTCAACTCCCACCTATTTTCCCTTTAAATTATGGTAGCAATCTAGCTTATACTTTGCAGAAATTCTTTTTCTTATAACACCTGATAAAATGTAGCTAACAAGTCAGTTCACAGAATCAACATTTTTGTCTGAAATTTATTTGCCTAGTGCTAATATAAAGCAGGTACACTTTCCTGTCTTCCAGTTACGGTTAAGTGACAGTTTTACATAATGGTTTTCCCTACATCACATAAGTTGACATTTTCCCAGCCTCCTTTCCTGTTGCTCAGTTCCAAAGTCAATTTCACATAGTTTAGGTTTTTGTTACGGCAGTGCTACACATTTAGTTACCGATTTTATTCACAATATCCACAATAGTACTGCCTAATCAACCAACCCCAAAATTCAGTGACGTTCAACAATAAGAATTTATTTCATATGCACATGTCTATAGGTCAGGTGGAGTTGGTCAATCTGACAGGGTAGGATGAGGGTTGGCTTTAAATTACTGATTAGATGCAGATCTGATCAATATGCTTCTCTTTCTCCTTGGAACTAATGATTACCTAAGCCATGTTTTTTTTCATGACAAGAGGCAGGGATGCAAGATAAGAGCCATATCACACAAGTGCATTTTCCTGTTTTTGCTTACGCCATCCCCACTGATATCCAAAGTAAGTTCTATTACTAAACCAACTATAACCGAGGCAGAGAAATACATTTCTCCCTTGAAGGTGAGGGAATAGAAGTGAATATTTCCTGAATAATATAATATGCACAGCTTTCAGATAACACTAATAACTACTACACTCATTTATGTACTTGTTTGTTATTGAGTTCATACTCAGTGCCAGGTACGGTGAAAAATGATGAATCTACAGGAATAAAGAGGTAATCATAATTTGCTTGTGTGGGAGTTTAAGCAACTTATATCAATTAAAATCCAAGGGAAAAAAGTATAGTGACAGATATGCACAGGGAACTACAGGAATAAAAGGGGACTTTTTACCAAGTCTCGGAGGAGGGTAGATGCGAGAAACTTTGCCAGAGCACTGAGCTAAATTTTGAGGAAACATGAGTGGATAAATGTTGAAGAAGACAAAGAAAAGCAATCCAGGGAAAGAAAATTATAAACAGGAAAATACAGAGGTAGGAGAGAACTGAAAAATCTAGTAAAGTAATAGAAAGGAAATTCTCAAGACACTAGCAGGAGTCAGGTCATGCTTATGTTCTAAGCTAGGAAATAATTTTGATAGATTGGGGCATCATTCCAGGATTTTAAGCACCAATTGTAGTTAACTTTTTCCCTTAACAAATGCTCAATGGATTTCAGGAGATGCATTCACTTTGTCAGGACACTGAGATACTATTTACTGCTCTTTCAAGCCATGTGGACCTTTACTGTATTTACCACTCATATAACCTAGGTTTTGTTTGGACGTTCAAGCACGCTTCAACCAGTCTAGTTATGTCATCCTCTTCGTGTTCATTATCATCATCATCAATTAGCATTTCATCTTTACAACTCTATGAAATAGGAACCATTATAACCCCATTTTATAGGTGAGAAAATCAAGGCTTAGGAAGGTTATATCTCTTTCTCCAGGACATATAGGTAATAAGTGGAAGAGAAAATAGGATTCACAGCAGGCCTGTCTGACTTCAATGCTATTCATTAAGGGTGAAAGGAAAGACTAAAACGATGAGATCAAATATCTGGGAAGCATCTCTAACATTGCCTAATATTGGGACCAACAGATCAACCTAATAAGGCTATCAGAGAAGTAGAAATGATTTGGATAATGCAGCAAGAGGGTCTGTGATTTCTCATCAGGTCTTTGAAGA
>NC_048226.1:93956475-93978472 GCF_002007445.2 Ailuropoda melanoleuca | reverse complement strand
TGGTAATTCCTTGGAAAAGCCTCAGCTTTAGCCATCAGCAGGCAATAGTCCCCACAGCAGGGGAAATGAGTACTTTGGTCCTGCATAAGGAGATCTGGGTAGGGTAGAATGACATCTACTCCAATCTCAAATACCCACACCCCTCTTACCTACAAAATACACTGATCCAACCGTAAGATCTCAAAAGTCTATCCAATCAAGACATTGGTATTCAAGTCCTGAATTGTATATCTACATTAAGTCCAATGTTAGCTTCTCTTTATACAGTGACTAATGACCAAATGACAGGTTATTTGCCTGGCTCACACCTAACATCCAGCACTGGAACATGTCCTGGATAATCACCCAAACACTTTTGAATGGGGGAAAATAAGAATTATGTGGTAGTATATGGCCTTTAGCAATTCTGACATCTCATTGGGAAAATATTAGCTTGTAAAAACTTCTCTTTGATTAGGTCCTCATTCTGCTTTCTCAAAGTGGCTCCCCGGTGCATGGTTCTGCACTGCTCATGCTTCACTTTGTGGGAGAGTTTCCTCCTCGGCCACTTCTGAAGAAGCTACCGGAGGATGTACCTTTTGGTTTCTGAGCAGATATCTCAGCCTGCTTCCTCCCTGTAGAAGCCGGGGGAGCAGAGGTATTTTTACATCTTTAATAGTCTCTGTCTCTCTTAGTCCAGTGTGTGTGTGTGTGTGTGTGTGTGCACTTGCGTGTGCGTGTGTGTGTGTGTGTATGGATGCGTGTGTGTTTTCCAATATAACTTTCTCAAATCCATCTTAGATTTTCTATATTTTCCTTTCCAGGGAATTCCATGTGCTAAAACCTTCTTCCACAACTCTTCCAAAACTCTGAGAGCTTTTTCTTCTCCTCCTACTCCTTCTCCTCCTTTCTCTGTCTCTCCTCTCTCTCTCTACTCTCCAGCTAAAAAGATGTACAGACCACCACGTTAATTCCTTGAGAGGACTTAACAAAAAACACGTAGCCGCACCTTGATTTGGTGTCTGTAGACTGTGACACAGTCTAGGATCCTTTGTTCTAAAGCTGGGGGCGTCTGGGTGGCACAGCGGTTAAGCGTCTGCCTTTGGCTCAGGGCGTGATCCCAGCGTTATGGGATCGAGCCCCACATCAGGCTCCTCCGCTAGGAGCCTGCTTCTTCCCCTCCCACTCCCCCTGCTTGTGTTCCCTCTCTCACTGGCTGTCGAATAAATAAATAAAATCTTTAAAAAAAAATTTAAAGCTGTATTTGGCAAATTACCATTTTAATTTCTAACCATTCAACTCCCACCTATTTTCCCTTTAAATTATGGTAGCAATCTAGCTTATACTTTGCAGAAATTCTTTTTCTTATAACACCTGATAAAATGTAGCTAACAAGTCAGTTCACAGAATCAACATTTTTGTCTGAAATTTATTTGCCTAGTGCTAATATAAAGCAGGTACACTTTCCTGTCTTCCAGTTACGGTTAAGTGACAGTTTTACATAATGGTTTTCCCTACATCACATAAGTTGACATTTTCCCAACCTCCTTTCCTGTTGCTCAGTTCCAAAGTCAATTTCACATAGTTTAGGTTTTTGTTACGGCAGTGCTACACATTTAGTTACCGATTTTATTCACAATATCCACAATAGTACTGCCTAATCAACCAACCCCAAAATTCAGTGACGTTCAACAATAAGAATTTATTTCATATGCACATGTCTATAGGTCAGGTGGAGTTGGTCAATCTGACAGGGTAGGATGAGGGTTGGCTTTAAATTACTGATTAGATGCAGATCTGATCAATATGCTTCTCTTTCTCCTTGGAACTAATGATTACCTAAGCCATGTTTTTTTTCATGACAAGAGGCAGGGATGCAAGATAAGAGCCATATCACACAAGTGCATTTTCCTGTTTTTGCTTACGCCATCCCCACTGATATCCAAAGTAAGTTCTATTACTAAACCAACTATAACCGAGGCAGAGAAATACATTTCTCCCTTGAAGGTGAGGGAATAGAAGTGAATATTTCCTGAATAATATAATATGCACAGCTTTCAGATAACACTAATAACTACTACACTCATTTATGTACTTGTTTGTTATTGAGTTCATACTCAGTGCCAGGTACGGTGAAAAATGATGAATCTACAGGAATAAAGAGGTAATCATAATTTGCTTGTGTGGGAGTTTAAGCAACTTATATCAATTAAAATCCAAGGGAAAAAAGTATAGTGACAGATATGCACAGGGAACTACAGGAATAAAAGGGGACTTTTTACCAAGTCTCGGAGGAGGGTAGATGCGAGAAACTTTGCCAGAGCACTGAGCTAAATTTTGAGGAAACATGAGTGGATAAATGGTGAAGAAGACAAAGAAAAGCAATCCAGGGAAAGAAAATTATAAACAGGAAAATACAGAGGTAGGAGAGAACTGAAAAATCTAGTAAAGTAATAGAAAGGAAATTCTCAAGACACTAGCAGGAGTCAGGTCATGCTTATGTTCTAAGCTAGGAAATAATTTTGATAGATTGGGGCATCATTCCAGGATTTTAAGCACCAATTGTAGTTAACTCTTTCCCTTAACAAATGCTCAATGGATTTCAGGAGATGCATTCACTTTGTCAGGACACTGAGATACTATTTACTGCTCTTTCAAGCCATGTGGACCTTTACTGTATTTACCACTCATATAACCTAGGTTTTGTTTGGACGTTCAAGCACGCCTCAACCAGTCTAGTTATGTCATCCTCTTCATGTTCATTATCATCATCATCAATTAGCATTTCATCTTTACAACTCTATGAAATAGGAACCATTATAACCCCATTTTATAGGTGAGAAAATCAAGGCTTAGGAAGGTTATATCTCTTTCTCCAGGACATATAGGTAATAAGTGGAAGAGAAAATAGGATTCACAGCAGGCCTGTCTGACTTCAATGCTATTCATTAAGGGTGAAAGGAAAGACTAAAACGATGAGATCAAATATCTGGGAAGCATCTCTAACATTGCCTAATATTGGGACCAACAGATCAACCTAATAAGGCTATCAGAGAAGTAGAAATGATTTGGATAATGCAGCAAGAGGGTCTGTGATTTCTCATCAGGTCTTTGAAGAAGACTTGGGAGAACAGAGAATGGAATATTTCAACTGGTCTTTGAAAAATAAGTAGACTCAATAAGCAAAGTCGGAATGGAAGAGTCTTCCAGGAAAAGGGTACAGCTTAATCAAAGGCTTGGAGAAGGAAAAGCAAAGAATATTTTTTTTAAGATTTATTTATTTGAGAGAGAGAGTGTGAGTGGGGGGGGGGCAGAGGGAGAGGAGAGCAAGAATCCTCAAGCAGACTCCCCACTGAACACAGAGCCTGATCCCAGGACCCTGAGATCATGACCTGAGCTGTAATGAAGAGTTGGCTGCTCAACCAACTGAGCCACCCCGGCACCCTAAAGCAAAGAACATTTTTAAAGAGATTTGAATAACTCTATTTGGACCTAAGAAATAGAATAGTGAGATGCCAGACCCCAGAGTCTTTTAAATGTTAGGCCCAGAAAATATTTCAATGGCAGACATTCATACCCTCACAGAGAGTTATTCCTCTTTTTTGGGCTTTTTCTGGTTTTCCAAGTGCAGGGCAGATACCCATAACTGATATATATATTCAGCTACATAGAGGTAAAGGATTATGAAGAGACACAAAACCGTATAGCTACAGCACTGGGAGCAATTCTTTACAGAGTAAAATGACTTAAAAGATGCTCTCACTGCTCTGGAACATATATCAGAGACACTAATTCATGCACCACATTACTGATGTGTTGTATATTACATATGTAATATATTAAAAATAAACCTGTGCCACCTAATGAAACACTATTTTAATATTCCACTTGATCCTTGAGAGCAATATGTTGCCATGGAAACCTAAGTCTGTCTAGTCATTAGCACCTCTTTTTCTCACACAGGAATTTGAGTGTAATGTTATTCTCCCAGCAAGAATTAAGTTAGCAATTATTCACTTGAAAATAGCATCAAGTAGATCTAAGCAAACACATGGCATTAATGGTTTGTTAAGTTCACATAAATTATCCTTGAATTATGTAATGGTCATGGCAATCTAGTGTGGCTTCCATATATGTTGGATTCCTGAAGAGGAGAGATCAGGAAGACAGACTTTGTTTTCTTGTGTCACGAGAATGCATTTGGTGAATAAGAGCCATCTTCTTCCATAAACGTTTCTATGATTTTCCCTTAATAAATAGAATCTTCCATCCTGTAGGCTTCCTTAGGCACTTTTTTCTAAAGTTCTCTTATTTATGGATTACCTTCTCTGAGGTATGTATCTAATAATCTTGTCTGCCCACAATCCATTCCCCTTCACTCAGCAATAGCATCTTAATTTTCTTGTGAAGAACGAATCCTGGTCCATTCATGCAGTCTCAGAGGGATTTTTAAAGATTTTATTTATTTATTCGACAGAGATAGAGACAGCCAGCGAGAGAGGGAACACAAGCAGGGGGAGTGGGAGAGGAAGAAGCAGGCTCATAGCCGAAGAGCCTGATGTGGGGCTCGATCCCATAACGCCGAGATCACGCCCTGAGCCGAAGGCAGACGCTTAACCGCTGTGCCACCCAGGCGCCCCTCAGAGGGATTTTTAAAAGGAGGTGTGCTACCCTCCCCATGGCCCTTGCAGTCTCCCTACTATGAGAGCTCACATGTTCGTAAGCCAGAGCAATCAAGAAGTCTCCAGAAGGGATATGAACAATCCAGAAGGGATATGAATGCACTTGAGAAATTCCAGAACGATGGAACCTGCGAGTCTGGGAATAAATCTCTCATCTTCCCACCCTCCAAAGGGATGATCCAGAAGTTGTTCTATGCAGTTCTTCAGGAGGTCTTTTTCCTTTCCCTGTCTCACTATCCCTGCTTTCTCCCTTATGTTTAGTTCCTGGCATCATCTCCTAAATATACTACAAGTACCCAACCCTTTGACTCTGGATCTGCTGTTGGAAAAATCCATACTGAGACACCTCATATGGTATGGATGTTAGCATGTGAACCACATTCCACCAGTTTAGACCCTCTCCTACAAAATTAAATCTAGAGCAATGACAAAATGATGGGGAATGGTTGGAGTTGGTTGGCTAACAATATTTCCTTTCAGATACTGCCCAGTGGCCTAGATAGCTGTCTCTTCCAAGATTTGATGATCCAACTTTTCATCAAGTATATGAGATCAAATAGATTTTTTCCCCAAAAAAATTCTTTCTTAGCTTAAGTTAGGTAAAACTTGTTTCAATCAGGAGCTCCAAATTGTACCACCCTTATTACTTGATTCAACAAACATATTTTGAGCTTCAACTAAGAGCCAAGACGTTCTGTTCAGGGGTGTGTGTGTGTGTGTGTGTGTGTGTGTGTGTGTGTGTGTGTGTGTATTGAGGTAGTAAAGAGATTTTTTTCCATGAGATGATACCTCTTGTCTTTAAACCAGGAGGCTACCTGTCCTTGTGCCTGGCTGAGGCATTAGTATCATTGGATAAGTGGTAAGCAATGAGGATGGAGACACTTGAGTAGGTCATGGAAAGTGTGGTCAGCAGTGTCTAGGGGTTTACTTACACTCTATCGGGTGCCAAAACCGAGAACATTGGAATGGACAGGAAAGACACAGAAGGAGTTCATTTGTACAACCCCTATCTTCTCAGGTTGGTAAATGATCAGACCTTCCGCTAGGAGGGAGGGAGTATGGAGAGGAGCTCAGTACTTAAAGAGGATGGCAATGTTCAGGGCAGCCTCTGAAGAGTTTTGCTGGGAACCAACAACGGGGAATAGCAGTCTTCAATAAGATGAACAATTGTTTCTATTTTACGGTTCTTAATGCTGACAAGGCAACCGCGAATGATATATAGCTGTAGTTCTCAAACTTGAGTGTACATTAGAGCACACCAGAATCACCGAGAGGACTTGTCAAAGCACAGACTGCTGGCCCTCACATGGGGTTTCTGATTCTATCAGTTCAGCTGAGGCCTGAGTATTTGCATCTCTGCCAAGTTCCAGGTGATGTTGATGTTATTGGTCTGAGAACCACGCTTTGAGGATCACTTATAACTGGACTCTGCCTAAGTTCTGATAAGGGGATAGAAATAAAGTAGTGTAACTCAGAGAGAGTTCATGAATTTCTTCAGTGACTCAAGAGCAGATGAAAGGGCCAGAGGACATTATTCAGACCCTGTCTTGGTTACCATGGATGAAGTCCTAATTGTCCAATCATTCACTTACCCATTCATGTAACAAATGCCTGGTGGTCCTGCTACATGGCAGACAATATGATTGGTACAGGAGCACAAACACAAACAAGATACACCTCCAGCCTGCAAAACATTCAGACTAGACAAGGAGGCAGAGACTTGTGGTAAAAGGTTCTAGGTACTGGGTAGGAACTAAGTCTCTGCAGGAGCGAAAATAATTGTCAGGAAGAGTACTATAAGGAAGTAACCCTTGAGCTGAATTATGAAAAGTGAGTGTGCTCTCAGATGATGAAAGGGGCGGGATCAGTTTTCCACAGAGGGAAGAGCAGGAGAAAAGGCACAGAAGCCTGAATTTTCTTTTTTTTTTTTTTAAAGATTTTATTTATTTATGTGACAGAGAGACAGCCAGCGAGAGAGGGAACACAGCAGGGGGAGTGGGAGAGGAAGAAACAGGCTCCTAGCGGAGGAGCCTGATGCGGGGCTCGATCCCAGAACTCCAGGATCACGCCCTGAGCCGAAGGCAGACGCTTAACCACTGAGCCACCCAGGCACCCCCAGAAGCCTAAATTTTCTAGTTGTATTTATAAAATGTAAATAATCAGTAGTGTAGGGATGGGTAAGGGTTCAGGGAGGGACGGGGCTGGGGCTGCAGTCTCTGCTTCTGGAGCTCATTTGAATGCCACACAAGTACATCTACGGTAATTGCTCCCACTTCTCTGCTAGCCACCCTCCCCCCACCATCACCACCTTAATCAAAATTCTACTTGCAGCACTGCCATCATTGCCATCATCATCATCACCAAGAACGACATCAATGGTCTATTCAGATTGCCTCAGCTTTTACTACTTGACATTTTTCTGCTCTAGAATCTCCGTCCAAGTTCTAGTCACACTGAGTTGTCACGTCTCCCAGGGCTCCTCTTGGCTGTGACATTTTCTCAAACTTTCCTTGTTTTTGATGACCTTGACAGATTTAAGGAGTTCTGGTCAGGTATTTTGTAAAAGAAGAATATTCTTTGTATTAGAATTTTCCTGAAGTTTTCCTTATGATTAGACAGGGGTTATAGGTTTGAGAAGGAAGATTGTATAAGTAAGTTGCCATTCCCATCACGAAATATCAAAGGCACATATTAACAACATGATTGGGGCGCCTGGGTGGCACAGCGGTTAAGCGTCTGCCTTCGGCTCAGGGCGTGATCCCGGCGTTGCGGGATTGAGCCCCACATCAGGCTCCTCTGCTATGAGCCTGCTTCTTCCTCTCNCCTCTCCCACTCCCCCTGCTTGTGTTCCCTCTCTCGCTGGCTGTCTCTATCTCTGTCAAATAAATAAATAAAATCTTAAAAAAAAAAAAACATGATGTATGACTGTTGATGTTCACCTTGATTACCTGGTTGAAATAGTGTCTGTTTAGGCAAGAAACAACAATTGCTGGAGAGGATGTGGAGAAAGGGGATCCCTCCTACATTGTTGGTGGGAATGCAAGTTGGTACAGCCACTCTGGAAAACAGTGTGGAGGTCCCTTAAAAAGTTAAAAATTGAACTACCCTATGACCCAGCCATTGCACTACTGGGTGTTTACCCCAAAGATACAGACGTAGTAAAGAGAAGGGCCATATGCACCCCAATGTTCATAGCTGCATTGTCCACAATAGCCAAATCATGGAAGGAGCCGAGATGCCCTTCAACAGATGACTGGATTAAGAAGCTGTGGTCCATATATACAATGGAATATTACTCAGCTATCAGAAAGAACGAATTCTCAACATTTGCTGCAACATGGACGGCACTGGAGGAGATAATGCTAAGTGAAATAAGTCAAGCAGAGAAAGACAATTATCATATGATTTCTCTCATCTATGGAACATAAGAACTAGGAGGATCGGTAGGGGAAGAAAGGGATAAAGAAAGGGGGGTAATCAGAAGGGGGAATGAAACATGAGAGACTATGGACTCTGAGAAACAAACTGAGGGCCTCAGAGGGGAGGGGGGTGGGGGAATGGGATAGACCGGTGATGGGTAGTAAGGAGGGAACGTATTGCATGGTGCACTGGGTGTTATACGCAAACTAATGAATCATCGAACTTTACATAGAAACCAGGGATGTACTGTATGGTGACTAACATAATATAATAAAAAAACATTAAAAAAAAAGAAATAGTGTCTGTTGAGTTTTTCTACAGTCAGATCATTTTTCCCCACTTTCCATAATGTACTCTTTGGAAGGAATTCACTACCCCACACTCAAGGAATAGGGAGCTATGCTTCCTTTTTTTTAGGGTGGAGTGTCAACATAATTTATTGTTACTTTCATCTGCCGTGCGATTTGGTTTATTTGGATTCTATAACAAAACATTGTCTCTTGATTTTTAATTCTCTCCAATCTAATTTACAGCATCATGCAATTTAAGGTGGTTAGGGTCAAGTAGGCTATGAGCAGTTAAGGTGGAAGCTGGCATTCTAATTTGTGCTGACCTCTAGAGAAATTTCATCAATTTAGAATTTTGCTAGACTAACCCTCTCTCGGGAGAGGAAGCAAATCAGACTGGGATCCACCTGAGTATCTATTTTAGGTCTTTTGTCTGCGTATCCAGGGTGCCTTGGGAAACACATGTGATCTGAGGAGCTGTGGAAATTCTGCTTTGCTCAGCTCTAGAGACTGGCTAGATCTGGGGAGACTGGGTATGAAGTTATTTGCAGATAAGCAAATTCATTTCACATAGGCCACACTTAATGACCAAAATAACTTGTACACAAATGGCCAGCCCAATTACTTTTTTCATTCAATGCTCCTATCAACCATTTAAAAATCTAATTGCTAGATCACTATTAAGGCAATTGAAAAAACAGATTCAGGGGCGCCTGGGTAGCGCAGTCATTAAGCGTCTACCTTCGGCTCAGGGCGTGATCCCGGCATTCCGGGATCGAGTCCCACATCGGGCTCCTCTGCTGGGAGCCTGCTTCTTCCTCTCCCACTCCCCCTGCTTGTGTTCCCTCTCTCACTGGCTGTCTCTCTGTCACATAAATAAATAAAATCTTTAAAAAAAAAAAAAAAGAAAAAACAGATTCAATCCTTATAAGGTTGCCTCAATTGGCTGTATTTGCTCTTTTGACGCTAATCAACTTTTACAACAAACTGCTAATTTTTTCAAGCTAAAGATCTCCAAACTTAGAGAACTTACAATAGAACTTAAAGGGAACAAGACTGGGTGTCAGAAAACCTGAAGTCAAGTCCCTACTCTTCCCCTTGCTAGCTGTGTGACTATGAATAAGTCACAGGACCTTTCTGAGTCTTGGTCTCTTCATTGTGATGTGGGAATAAAAATTCTTGCTTATGAAATGCTTTATCAATTTATAAATGAGAACTTAGTATTATAGTGGTGTTAATAAAAACAGATCTGCTATTTTTAGAAAGAGAGCTCTGTGAAAAACATTATTATTGATGATGATGGTGGTGGTGGTTGTGATAATGGTAGTGGTGATGATAAAACTATGATGTTTAAGGTGATGATGGGGGATGGCTAGCATAAAAGTGGATATAATTAACATGTGCTTGTGTGGTATTCAGACAGTATCCAGAATCAGAGGGACAAGGTAGAGGTGGAAGGGCTAGGAATCAAGGAGATGTGACTCTCGCCCCCAGCTTCCTACTGACATCAACCAAAGTTTTAGAACTACAGATTGTGGACAAGGACTGCAGTGTCCTTTAGGAATAAGGGAGTGAATCAAAGAGGGAATAGCTACATGGGAATCTCACCAAGTCTAATTTGAAATATATGACTCAAACACAAAATTAATGACTGTATTTTAGATTCTTTTCAATTCTATACTGTATATTTAATCATGTGCAATAGGAATGTCTCAACTGACTTCCCTACAAGGGTGTAGCACTGGGAATTATACGTACTGAACATCTACCTAGTGCCAGACTCTATGTTAAGGGCTTTTCAAATGTAACCTCATTCAATCCTTGCGAGGTTGACACTATTGTCCTTGTTTCTCAGAAATGAAGGAACCGAGGTTGATGAAGGTAGTGATGATGATGGAATGGAGAAACATCACTGTGATATGCTGATTTATAATAGGAAATATATATTTAATCTTTGCTCCATTTCTGGCACAGAACTCCTAAAACCCATGGAATTTCCTGTGATGAGAGGAAGGGGTCTTTTGTCATGTTAATGAAATGAATTTTGAAAAGCACCTGAGAATGGGGGCCGGTTGCCCGTGGAACCAGTCTTGTGATTGGAACTTTCATTTCTACCCTCCAGACTCCTGGAGAAAGGGAGAGGGGCTAGAGATTGAGTTCAATCACCAATGGCCGAAGATGTAATCAATTATGCCTGTGTAATGAAGCCTCCATAAAAACCCGAAAAGGCAGGTTTGGAGAGTTTCCAGGTTGGTGAACACATGGAGATGCTGGGAGAGTGATGCACTCAGAGAGAGCATGAAGGCCCATACCTTTCCTGCAGACCTTGACTTATGCCTTCTAACCGGCTGTTCTTGAATCATACAATTTTATAATAAATTGGCAATCTAGTAAGTAAAAATTTCTCTGAGTTCTGTGAACCCCTCTAGCAAATTAATCCAACCCAAAGAGGGGGTCACTGGAAACTCTGATCTTTAGCCTGTCGGTTAGAAGCACAAGTGACAAGGTGGACTTAACCTGAGGCATCTGATACTATCTCAGGTTATATAGTGTCAGGATTGAGTTAAATTACTGAACACTCAGCTGGTGTCTGAGAAGTGTTTTGTTGGTGTGGCGGAATGTTGGAAGACGCCATTGAGAGGATGTGACCTCCAGTTGATCCAAGGGCTGGGCCCAGGCAATTAGAGGCTCCTCTCCTCACCCCTTATCCCTGTGCTCAGAATGTATGCCCTGCCAACCATTTCCACAATGGGAGCCATTTTCAAGAATACAACCATGAGAGAGCAATGTGTTACTGACACCATCTGGATGGCATATTGATTGAACCCCACTAGGGTCTCTATATAAACTCACAATTTTGGCAGGGAGACGTGGAGATCTACTTGTCTTCTGGCTGCCTAAGGCAACCTTCATATGTCAGTTCCCTTGCTTATTAAATCTGCTGCCTCCCGATGTGGAGTGGCACTCCTCTTTCTTCAGTTTCTCCTTGCCTTCCACGTACAGAGGCCAGTTTGCAAACAAAAAGAGAAAAGAAAACCTCACACTTTGTAATTTGGTGCTGAATCTTAATCATTTGTCATGATGATGGAACATATCCCCTTGGGAACATGCATGCACGTAAAGAAAGGATGAGATGGGGCAACAGAAACAATAATCACCAAATAGCTGATGCGCTCCCTCCAATCCCCAGACATCTCCACTAAAGTTGGAGCCATGTGATTAGTTCTGGCCAATGGATTGCAACTGTCCCTTTTTGTCCAAGAAAGGGAAGAGTCACATGCCTTCCCATTCCCATCGGATGCCAAGGTGCCCTTGAGGCCCAGTGTAATCTACAGTAGCGTTAGAAGATGGCAGAGGGCCACCTCGTTCACACCAGCCTTCATGCAAATGAGGGGAAAAATAAGCTTATTCTTTTATGCCCCCATTTTAGTCCATTCATGCTCCTAAAACAGAATACTATAGAGGAGTGAGTGGCTTATAAACCACAAACATTTATTTGTCACAGTTCTGGAGGCTGGAAGTCCAAATTAAGGTGCTGGCAGGTTTGGTGTCTGGGAAAAGCCTCTTCCAGGTTCATAGCGAGCTGTCCTCTCGCTGCCTCCTCACATGGCAGAAGGAGGAAGGCATCCCTCTGGGATCTCTTTTGTAAGTGCACTAATCCATTCAAGAGGGCTTCCTGCTCATGACCTAATCTCCTTGCAAAGGCCCCACCTCCAAATACCATCCTGTTGGGAATCAGGTTTCAATGCATGTATTTGGGGAAGCCAGGGGCACAAACATTCAGTCCACAGCAGCCCCTGGACTTTGGGGCTTCTCTGTCCCACGTTAGCCCATTCTACCACCACGGGGCGAGCTAACAGGTCATCTTCTCTGCTATAAAATAGAGCCACAGCTACTTAACTGCCCAAATATAAGCAGGTATTGAAATGGTTTCTTTTTGCCTCACTCCTTGCCACATTCTTTATGTTATCGAAGAACAAAAGAGATTCTGGGCTACCTGCAACATCTTCAGGCACTGCCCATTCAAGTCAGTGACAATACCTCAGCCATGACAGTAATGGGGACACCTGTTAAGGCCTTCAGAGGCAATTATTCTAAAGTAAAGGTGACAGTCATTTGCCCAACACAGTGGATTTACAGAAGACTAGATGTTCTTCTATAATTCAGTCTTAAACCCGATATGTTATTTCTCAATCCCAAAGGGCCAAATTCTATTTATGTCCACCTCCACCCTCTGTCATTGCCATCATAGAACATGCTGGATCCCCACTCCTAGGAGAGCTCACCATGCTGGCCCCGATGACCAACAGGAAGATACCAAATGGCATTTCTTTCCTCTCTTTCTTTCTTTCTTTCTTTCTTTCTTTCTTTCTTTCTTTCTTAATAAACTGAAGAGACAGAGCCTGGATAAGTTTGTGGGAACTTGATACCCCTAATGGAGTCTAGTTAGACAAAGAGTGTCCTACACAGTATTAAAAATGTAGAATGAGTCAGTTCTATGCTTCAAAGGCAAAATCTTCAAAAATAATAATAGCTTAAATGCAATAGATTTTTTTGGCTATACATTGACTTGCTGCTAATTTCTAGTTTGCAAGTACTTGCATTGGCATCACAATGCATGGCTAAAAATACTATGGAGATAGAGACAGTGCGTCCTCTGAATTTTCCCAACTATCTTGCCTAAATCAGGGGTGAATAGTCTGGGCAGAGGAGAGGAGGCTTTCCTTGTGTCACAGCTGCAACAGTTGGCAGCAGAGAGCACCATCTATTGGATCTTCGCTGACCTGGGAAGAAAGGACCACTGGGATGCAGGCTGACCAGAAAGAAAATTGAACCCAGAAGATGGTTTTATCCATCTTTGTCTGCATCATCACTCTTCATTCACCCACTCCCTACCCTGACCAACCCCAGCCAGGATCATAAGGTGCCTGTGCTATGGCTGCCTACAGTTCCCATCTTCAGCTAAAGACAAAAGAAAGATATTGGGTGGGTAGAGGACAGTTATGGGAAGTTACCAGGAAAAGCACACCAAACAAGGGTAAGGTCATTATGAAGATTTAAGTCATTTGCCTTCTCCACTAATAAGAGTTTCTAGGGACTTAGAGTCATCCCCCTCTTCCTGGTACAGAGAGGGAGACACCGTTACAAATAAAGATTTCCCTTTTAAACATAAATGTCTCTTACAAAAAGCTTACTTCTAATCCTTTTTCAGAGCCTTTTCTGTGTCTGCTGTTTCTTAAAAATAATCAGCTGGAGATAATCCATGGGCCAAAGAGATTTTATTTTGGGGTGGCAAATTTTGCTCCCCTTCAAGTGGGGAATATAGATATTACCTCAGCAATCCCTTCGGAGCTCACAGTAGGACAGCTACTGCTACTCAAGCTCTGAGCACTCCTTGCTCAAAGAGCCAGGAAGAGCTTGGGTAGTGGTCTCCCTGCATATCAGACCCCATCCCACATGGGTTGTTAAAAGTCTCCTTAACCAAAATGCTCTCCTCATGGCCCAAGCTAAAATTCTCCCATCAGCCAGTTCTTCACATTACAGTATGAAAATATGAAGTGAGTGAGTAGAGAGGGAATTAATAACGGTTGGTCCCTGGTTTGCCCCAACTATCTGCACATTCATTATTCTTTTAATCCTTACAACAATTGTATGAGCTGCTGCTATTCCCTTTTTGTAGCTGAGGAACCTGAACAATGTCTTATATGCCACAGCCAATGTTCTCTGCTTTGCATTTGTCTTGAGTTAGGTTCTCCCCAAAACAGAGTCTGAAACAAGGACTGGTATGCAGGTACTTTATATGAGAGGGGGTCACGGGGAGCAAAAAGAAGGATTGAGGAGAATGAGATAGAGAAGGAAGAATGGCAAATAAAAAGATGCTTTATGGAATGGGTCACTGCCAAAGGCAGCTCACAATCTCTCCCTAAAGGTCATTCTGAGAATTTATAAAATGCTTCTCAAAAATTTTTCCCTGAGCAACAATGAGAAGAATTTCTTCCCAGGAGCCCTATTCCCATAGTTGAGGTTTCCACAAAGGGGTGTCAGGTCTCCCACTCTTCAGACCTACACAAGCTATCTCTAATAAGACTCCCACTGGTGTTCCATACCACACAGGGTCTGTTAAGCCCTGGATTAAAAGTACGTTAGCAAACCACCAGCACAAAATGGTGTCACTTAGGCCAAGTCACAAAAGCAGGTCTTAATACCTAACCCAACTGCAGTTCCAACCTCCCCCAGAAATGTAGTCTTAACAGGAATTTTCTGATCAGCACTGATGAGGTAATGTGTCACATGCAGCCCTCTCCATCCCCCAAAGAAAGATGTGATAATCCATCTAATAAGACCCTATCTAATAAGAGCCTACCTGGAACAATCCTTTCTTTTCTTTTGCTAATAACTTCCTTGCCCCACCGTCCTTCCTATAAAAAGCTTCCATTTTGTAGAACTCCTTGGACCTCCCCGCTACTTGCTGGGTTCATGAATCACTTAATAAAGACAACTGGATCTTCAAAATTACTCAGTTGAATTATTCTTTAACAAGTGGAAGGCATGGAACTCATGATTGGGGCAAGATGTTATGAAGTGAGTCAAGGTTGGCACAGACTATTTCAAGAAAGTACTCAGTTTTCCTGGGTATGTCCCATGTCTGCAGGAAGTATACATATTACTAAGCTTCTGTTAGGTTTTCATTATCAATCTGTTATTGCTAGCAGGTCTCAGCCAAGAACCTAGAAGGGTAGAGGGAAAATTATTTTTCCTTCCCTACATATTCTATAGAAAAAAAAACTCTATATAAACTCAACATCTGAGCAGGCTATGGATGGGCTCTGATGAACAGAATGAACACAAAAAGTACAGCAAGGGAAAAGGTGAAAGGCAAAATAATAATTTCTTCTGGAGAAATGCACTGCCCAGGGTACAGATTATAAAGTTGGAAGAAAGCAGGGAGAACTCTAGAGACTAAGGCGGAAATCCTCAGATTTCTTTGAGAATTGTAGGCTAGTAAGTTGGGGGAGGGAGAAATATTTCCTTTAAGGATCTAAAGAAGAGTGAGTGAGGGACATGGTGGAACAGAGAGATGTCAAAGAATGGGGAGTAAGAAAGTGTGTCTGTGCCCGTCCTTCCCAGCTGGGAATGGGCTGTGTCAGATGACACTACATCAATCAATCCCAACTGGCTTGGGGTTCTCATTAGATGCCTGTCACCTCCAGGTTACATGCAAAATAATAATATTTAGTATCGGCTTTAAATGTGCAACACAATATAATATGCAAGTTTGTGCATATTAACTTCCTCAAATTATAACAGCCCTTTGAGTTGAATTCTATAAGTATTCCCATTCAGCCTGTTTGTAGCATCTTGCCCTGAATCGGTACATTTACGCACCGTAAGACAGAATTTGAAATCAGGACTGTCATACTAGATCCCATGCACATAACCACTTGAAAATCACACTTGAGAAAGAGACTTAATTTCATCAATCTGGAATCCAACATGCCTGGAGTACACCTTCATACCTGTATGCTCACTAGTCATGACCAACTGACCCCTTACTATTTGCCCTAATGTGCATATCTGGAATAGTGCCTTGGTTTCCCTTGGGCTCTTTCACTTTCTCCCAATAATGAGCACATGGACCTTCCCTGTTTTTTCTGGGTTTGGGGTAAAACAGGTAACATGCAATATCACAGAAGGTAGACTTCACCTGTGACTGGCTTTCTTCTGGTGAATTTCCTAGTAAGAGTGGACAGTAAACCTTGATTTAGTTTAATTGGTGCCCTCTCCAAATTCATCTTAGGGGAAACAGAGAAACTTCAATATGTACCTTTGAGAAGGGCTTGAGAATACTCCTTTGTCCCAAATCCATATCACCCTGCATGCACCTCAAAGAGACAGCTCTCAAGTCTCCAAATGTTCTGACCATGACTCTAGCCAGAGTGGATTTAAATTCAAGTTTTCACACACTTTTTCTTAGTGACAACTCTCTTAACCTCTGTGAGCTTCATTTTTTTATCTAATAAAATATAGGTGAGAATATTGACCTCCAATAATTGTTATAGAAGTTGTAGACGAAATACACACAATAACACATAGTAGGTTTTTTTTTAATTTGCAATGTCCCTTTCCCAGTAATTATCATCCCATTTCATCCACCTCCATGAGACCCTTGGAAAAATCCTAGTGGAGTCTATGAATCATGCCCATTTTTAAATAAATGTAAAAGTTTGCCAATAGAGGAAAAAAGAACTCCCCTCTTCCTTCCCTAGCAGAGATTACAATCGAGTTTCAGTGTATGTCCTTGGGCCCACACAACTTTCCAAGGCTTTCTAAAAGTAAGAAAATCCGATTAACAAACGTGTCATCTTTTCATGACTTATAATGAAAAGCATTTTTGTGTGCGTCAATATTTCTGATAGTTTCCAACCTAGTGGATCTAGTCTGGGAAATGCTTCATAGTTAATAAAAATCAACACTGATGAACCTCTTTTATCATTAAAAAAAAAATTACAAAATGTCATTTCTGAGAAAATTTGGTGCTCAATAGCCCCACCTACTGGAAAAGAAAGCACTAAACGGGCTTTTCTGCCACTGCAGTTTTAGAAAAAGCTAAGGATTGGAGGGAAACTTAGGGATGAATGAGTCCCATTCTTCCTATTTTATAGATGAGGTTACTGAGTTTGGCTCAGACAGATGTGAATGTCCCAAACTCGTAAGTGCAGTCGGTCACCGCAGAGAAGGATTTATACGGCTACTCTGAGTGTATTTCCTTCAGCTGCCAGATGCCAGTTCAGGGGGCATCAAACAATAGAGTGATTGTTTCTGATCATATCTTATGTTTACCTAGCATACTAGAGTTTAGACGGCATTTTCATAGATACTGCTCCAATTACAACTTAAATCACTCTGCGATTGTGTCGTCATTCCCAACGTCCCACAGCTGGTAGGAGAGAGAACTCGAACACAAACTCAGGACTCCGAATTCTCTTTTTCATGGGAGGCTACAGCCTTGCTTTCTTCAAGCTTCTTTCCTTTGGGGGCCTGTACAGAACCACCTCCAAGCAACCATGGGAAGCTGCCGTGGTAATTTGTCCTTTTGACATTTTGATTCATTGTCCTATTGTCAAATGTCTACTCTAAGGGCATCTTGTTGGAGGCAAATTATGCTCAGAGCCTGAGATTGTCTTTGCCAATAATTTATTCAACCCAGGGTCACTGCAGGAATTATAATGTATAATAATATTTCATAAGCCAATAGCATTCAGGATAATGTCTCTTAACAAGCCCATAAAGAAATAATATGCTACAAAACAACAATAGATTAATTACACTATTGTTCCAGCCAAAGGGGAGAGGAAAGAAATAAAATCCAAATTCAGTTGAGGTGTACCCTTCTGTGAGATGGTTTTCTGTAGCGCCAGTCCTTCCAAGTAAAAGCTGAGTATCAGCTGCCAACTTAGGTCTCTCACTTCTGACGCACGCAGCTAGCAGGCGAAGTGGGCTGCTCCAGAAGTTGGTGTCCCGGGGACTGTTACATGGCTGGGCCACTGCCCGCGAGGAGAAGGCTCTCCAAGGCAGAAACAGATGTCCCTTCTCCTGGGACTGCTGCCTGGTTTCACACCACTGCCAACCGGGAAGGGCCTGTCCAAGGTAGGACTAAGTGTCTCCAGATCTCTGGAGGGCAATTTAGGTCAGCAAATGATGTAGTTTTGGGATATCAGTGAGGTGAGATGAAGTGGGTTGGAGTCTGAAGCCCAAGACCAAGAAAGAATTCTAGAGACATCTTCGGTGCAAAATGGTGGTTTATTAAAGCACAGGGACAGGACCGGTGGGCAGAAGAGCTGTTGTCTTGGGTTGTGAGGGGTGGCTCATATACTATGGGGCTGGGGGAGGTAAGGAAAAAGGAGGTTCAGAAAGGACTTTCATATGTTAAAGAAAATTCACAGGATCCCAGAGGCCTTGCTATTGTCCAGTTAAGATTATTTTTCCTTCTAGCAAGGCATTAGCATTAAGATGATTGGGGGCTTCCTGGAAGAAATTCACACATGTCCCACCCAAGAGTGGGCGGTGGGGGGAGGTTGCAGGGTGTCCCCTTATGCTTTGTCTTCAGCCAGCCTTCTACTCCCCCATCACAAAGAGAAGCCTTGCCCAGACCAAACACTCTCAAGTTGCTGGTCAAACCTCTTGGTTTTAAAGGTTTAAAAGCCCATCATAAGACAGACATTCCTGCCATGCCTATAGGTGTCAATGACATGACGGTCCTCTCCCATTCCAGGCTCGAGAGTGTGATAAGAAGGTCTTAACATTCAGCTTCCAAACAATTTTGTCCACACAAGTTAGCCAAAACAGTTTCCAAACCACAAACAACTTTGTCCAAAACAAGCTTTCAAACCATGGATTTTAGTATTTTTTTAAATTTAAATTCTTTTAGCCAATACATAGTACATCATTAGTCTCAGATGTGGTGTTCAACAATTTATCAGTTGTGTTTACAAACCATGGATTTCAAATCATAAGGAGTCAGTGCACAAAGTGGCAGTACCGACTGACACATCTCTGGGTGGTTATCAACACTGCTGGGAGAAGTTGCTATTTCTCGACCACATATACAGTGAAATAGATCCAGGAACAAAGAGAAAGAATAGAAGACAATGCAGATGATGCATCTGGGGCTCAAATCAGATACTTTTTTTCATATGCATGGAATTTTTCAAGTCAGGGAAAAGATACTCGCAGATAAAGGAGTAGCCATTTGAAGATTGAATAACATTTGATTTTGTAATTGTAACCAATCTCTCCACCTTCCCCCACCTGCCTCAGATCAGTCTGAGGACCCTTGAGAATTTCCCTAATTTATTCCCCATCTGGAAGAATACAAACAGGAAAATAAAAGCCAACAATGCTAGATGTTTCTGAAGCATTTAACAACACAATAAGTACCTTCCTGTGCATTGTCTTTTTTTACTCCTAACTACAGATCATCAAGGAAGGCAAACCCAGTATAATCATTAGCCCTATTTTACAGGCCAGTAAACTGAGTTTCCCAAAAGTTAAATAATTTAGACACAGTAAAGCACGGAGCAGCTACATAACCTAACAGCAATGCCTTCCTTACTAAAATTTTAAAATATCCTGGCATGCTCTTATGCGTGTTTTTTCTTGTTATACACGGAAGTTTACTTTTTACTCAAAAATTGACAAAAAATATTGAAAGTGTTTTTTTGGGGAGGAATACCATAATTATGCCACATATATTCATTGAGCACCTACTCTACTATGTGTCAGGCACTGGTCTAGATGTTGAGAATATACTGATGATCAAAACAGATAAGTTTTTTTTTTAAATTTAATTTTATTATATTATGTTAATCACCATACAGTACATCCCCAGATTCCGATGTAAAGTTTGATGCTTCATTAGTTGCGTATAACACCCAGTGCACCATGCAATACGTGCCCTCCTTACTACCCATCACCAGTCTATCCCATTCCCCCACCCCCTCCCCTCTGAAGTCTTCAGTTTGTTTCTCATAGTCCATAGTCTCTCATGTTTCATTCCCCCTTCTGATTACCCCCCTTTTCTTTATCCCTTTCTTCCCCTACCGATCCTCCTAGTTCTTATGTTCCATAGATGAGAGAAATCATATGATAATTGTCTTTCTCTGCTTGACTTATTTCACTTAGCATTATCTCCTCCAGTGCCGTCCATGTTGCAGCAAATGTTGAGAATTCGTTCTTTCTGATAGCTGAGTAATATTCCATTGTATATATGGACCACAGCTTCTTAATCCAGTCATCTGTTGAAGGGCATCTCGGCTCCTTCCATGATTTGGCTATTGTGGACAATGCAGCTATGAACATTGACAGATAAGTTTTCTGATCCATGCAGCTCCCATTCTTGGGATAGATAATAGAAAGACAATAAGCAACTCAACAAATCGTTCTATAACTGCATAGAATGAGATATAAATGGATTGATAATAAGCAAGTTAATTCAGTGGGAGAAAAAATGGACAAGGGGAGGTCAGGAAAGGCATGTTGGAGAAGCGATATTTAAGCTGAACTCTAGATGACAGAAAGTTTGGTGTCATCTGTATTTAGGAGTAAAGTGTCCCAGGTAGAAGACTAAGGTTTGAATGAGCTCAGTCTGAAAGAAGTTAGGGAGTCGGAAGCAATGTGATTTCAAGGGGAAAATGGCCTAGAGAGGTGTTCAGACACAAAGACATCCTTGCGTTGGACTTTGGATTCTATCCCAAGGCCAATGGAAAGTTGTTGGAGAATCTTAAATGGGAGTGATATGATCTGATTCAGGCCTTAAAAGGTCATGCTGGCTGCTTGTGAAGAATAAATAGGGGGAGGTATGGGGGAAAGTGGAAGCACAGAGAACACTTAGGTGCTACAGCACTGGTTCTGGAGGAAATTCCAAGGGGAGGGATTAAGGTGATGCGCGTAGACATGAAGAGAATTATACTGGCTCCGAAAAGAAAGCTTATAAAACATGCTGATGGATCAGACTTGAGGAGGTCAAGAATACTCTTCGGTCTTTAACTGGAGCAACCAGGTTGACGGGGACACCATAGTCCGATGGCAAGATTGGGATTGATACATCTTGGGGCAGGAGAAAGTGAGAATCACGATTTTGGTTTGGTCCTGTTGTGTTTGAGATGCATGCTAACCATGCAAGTGGATATGACAAATAAGTAGTTAGATGCCTGAGCCAAGAGCTCAGGAAGAGGTCAGGACTGGACTGGAAAGGCACATTTAGGAATCATCACCCTATGGGTGATCCCTAAAGCTATGATACTAGATGAACTAATTTTAGGAGAAATAGCAGAAATAGAAAACAATAGGGTCTAGAAACCAATGTCTGGAACACTCCAATATTTAGAGGTCAAGAGAAAGAGGAAGAGGTAGCAAGGAATTTGAGAAAGAGTAGTCAGGAGGGCTAGAGGACTCTCAGGGAGTGTGGCATCAGGGGAGCCCAAGGAAGAGAGTTCAAAAAGGAGTTGATGGTCAATTCTGTCAAAGGCTGACAAGAAGTCAACTAATAGGAGAAAAGTTGCCAAGGAGTAAGATAGCATGGAGGTCTTGAGAAGAACCACAAGGAAAGCAACCATGGGATATGGAAGTGCAGCTGGGAGAAGAGCCAACAGATGGGTTAGGAGTTATTCAGGGAAGAATGCAACAGAGAAACTGCATTTAGCTAGAAGATTCCCCCACACCAGTAATGATGATCAGAGTTTGGTATACTTATTTCTCATTTTTTGATATGCCCAAGTCTTAGGGACTACTGTGGGTCTTTTCCCTTGACATTATGGTGGCATCAGCTTACCAAGCTACTGTAGATTCTAAATACAGAAATCTGTAATAGATAGACACATAATGTCCTGATGAACAAATCCGCCATAGTTTGCATATTTTTTGAGCATTTGTGTTGCCTTTAACTTTTTGCTAATAGAAATGGATATTTTTCTGCAAAAGCCTTTATTTTGGACTCTTCTTTGAATCAATGCCCCATGTTGGCAAATTGCCAAAAGGCTTTTCCAAACGACTGTACTGATTTAAAATGAGGCTATTTTTTTTGCCGTTTTTTTTTTTAGTTTTAATGTTTTTTTATTATATTATGTTAGT
>NC_048226.1:93930602-93949067 GCF_002007445.2 Ailuropoda melanoleuca | reverse complement strand
AGTCCATAGTCTCTCATGTTTCATTCCCCCTTCTGATTACCCCCCTTTTCTTTATCCCTTTCTTCCCCTACCGATCCTCCTAGTTCTTATGTTCCATAGATGAGAGAAATCATATGATAATTGTCTTTCTCTGCTTGACTTATTTCACTTAGCATTATCTCCTCCAGTGCCGTCCATGTTGCAGCAAATGTTGAGAATTCGTTCTTTCTGATAGCTGAGTAATATTCCATTGTATATATGGACCACAGCTTCTTAATCCAGTCATCTGTTGAAGGGCATCTCGGCTCCTTCCATGATTTGGCTATTGTGGACAATGCAGCTATGAACATTGACAGATAAGTTTTCTGATCCATGCAGCTCCCATTCTTGGGATAGATAATAGAAAGACAATAAGCAACTCAACAAATCGTCCTATAACTGCATAGAATGAGATATAAATGGATTGATAATAAGCAAGTTAATTCAGTGGGAGAAAAAATGGACAAGGGGAGGTCAGGAAAGGCATGTTGGAGAAGCGATATTTAAGCTGAACTCTAGATGACAGAAAGTTTGGTGTCATCTGTATTTAGGAGTAAAGTGTCCCAGGTAGAAGACTAAGGTTTGAATGAGCTCAGTCTGAAAGAAGTTAGGGAGTCGGAAGCAATGTGATTTCAAGGGGAAAATGGCCTAGAGAGGTGTTCAGACACAAAGACATCCTTGCGTTGGACTTTGGATTCTATCCCAAGGCCAATGGAAAGTTGTTGGAGAATCTTAAATGGGAGTGATATGATCTGATTCAGGCCTTAAAAGGTCATGCTGGCTGCTTGTGAAGAATAAATAGGGGGAGGTATGGGGGAAAGTGGAAGCACAGAGAACACTTAGGTGCTACAGCACTGGTTCTGGAGGAAATTCCAAGGGGAGGGATTAAGGTGATGCGCGTAGACATGAAGAGAATTATACTGGCTCCGAAAAGAAAGCTTATAAAACATGCTGATGGATCAGACTTGAGGAGGTCAAGAATACTCTTCGGTCTTTAACTGGAGCAACCAGGTTGACGGGGACACCATAGTCTGATGGCAAGATTGGGATTGATACATCTTGGGGCAGGAGAAAGTGAGAATCACGATTTTGGTTTGGTCCTGTTGTGTTTGAGATGCATGCTAACCATGCAAGTGGATATGACAAATAAGTAGTTAGATGCCTGAGCCAAGAGCTCAGGAAGAGGTCAGGACTGGACTGGAAAGGCACATTTAGGAATCATCACCCTATGGGTGATCCCTAAAGCTATGATACTAGATGAACTAATTTTAGGAGAAATAGCAGAAATAGAAAACAATAGGGTCTAGAAACCAATGTCTGGAACACTCCAATATTTAGAGGTCAAGAGAAAGAGGAAGAGGTAGCAAGGAATTTGAGAAAGAGTAGTCAGGAGGGCTAGAGGACTCTCAGGGAGTGTGGCATCAGGGGAGCCCAAGGAAGAGAGTTCAAAAAGGAGTTGATGGTCAATTCTGTCAAAGGCTGACAAGAAGTCAACTAATAGGAGAAAAGTTGCCAAGGAGTAAGATAGCATGGAGGTCTTGAGAAGAACCACAAGGAAAGCAACCATGGGATATGGAAGTGCAGCTGGGAGAAGAGCCAACAGATGGGTTAGGAGTTATTCAGGGAAGAATGCAACAGAGAAACTGCATTTAGCTAGAAGATTCCCCCACACCAGTAATGATGATCAGAGTTTGGTATACTTATTTCTCATTTTTTGATATGCCCAAGTCTTAGGGACTACTGTGGGTCTTTTCCCTTGACATTATGGTGGCATCAGCTTACCAAGCTACTGTAGATTCTAAATACAGAAATCTGTAATAGATAGACACATAATGTCCTGATGAACAAATCCGCCATAGTTTGCATATTTTTTGAGCATTTGTGTTGCCTTTAACTTTTTGATAATAGAAATGGATATTTTACTGCAAAAGCCTTTATTTTAGACTCTTCTTTGAGTCAATGCCCCATGTTGGCAAATTGCCAAAAGGCTTTTCCAAACGACTGTACGGATTTAAAATGAGGCTATTTTTTTGCTGTTTTTTTTTAATTTTAATGTTTTTTTTATTATATTATGTTAGTCACCATACAGTACATCCCTGGTTTCTGATGTAAAGTTCAATGATTCATTAGTTGCGTATAACACCCAGGGCACCATGCAATACATGCCCTCCTTACTACCCATCACCAGCCTATCCCATTCCCCCACCCCTCTCCCCTCTGAGGCCCTCAGTTTGTTTCTCAGAGTCCATAGTCTCTCATGCTTCATTCCCCCTTCTGGTTACCCCCTTTCTTTATCCCTTTCTTCCCCTACCGATCTTCCTAGTTCTTATGTTCCATAGATGAGAGAAATCATATGATAATTGTCTTTCTCTGCTTGACTTATTTCACTTAGCATTATCTCCTCCAGTGCCGTCCATGTTGCAGCAAATGTTGAGAATTCGTTCTTTCTGATAGCTGAGTAATATTCCATTGTATATATGGACCACAGCTTCTTAATCCAGTCATCTGTTGAAGGGCATCTCGGCTCCTTCCATGATTTGGCTATTGTGGACAATGCAGCTATGAACATTGGGGTGCATATGGCCCTTCTCTTTACTACGTCTGTATCTTTGGGGTAAACACCCAGTAGTGCAATGGCTGGGTCATAGGGTAGTTCAATTTTTAACTTTTTAAGGGACCTCCACACTGTTTTCCAGAGTGGCTGTACCAACTTGCATTCCCACCAACAATGTAGGAGGGATCCCCTTTCTCCACATCCTCTCCAACAATTGTTGTTTCTTGCCTTGTCTATCTTTGCCATTCTAACTGGCGTAAGGTGGTATCTCAGTGTGGTTTTGATTTGAATTTCCCTGATGGCTAATGATTTTGAACATTTTTTCATGTGTCTGTTAGCCATTTGTATGTCTTCATTGGAAAAGTGTCTGTTCATATCTTCTGCCCATTTTATGATTTGTTTATTTGTTTCTCGTGTATTGAGTTTGAGAAGTTCTTTGTAGATCTTGGATACCAGTCCTTTATCTGTGGTGTCCTTTGCAAATATATTCTCCCATTCCGTGGGCTGTCTCTTAGTTTTTTTGACTGTTTCCTTGGCTGTGCAGAAGCTCTTTATCCTGATAAAGTCCCATAAGTTCATTTTATCTTTTATTTCTCTTGCCTTTGGAGATGTGTCGTGAAAAAGGTTGCTCTGGCCGATGTCATAGAAGTTGTTGCCTATGTTCTCCTCTAGAATTTTGATGGATTCCTGTCTCACATTGAGGTCTTTCATCCATTTGGAGTTTATTTTTGTGTATGGTGTGAGAGAGTGGTCAAGTTTCATTCTTTTGCATGTAGCTGTCCAATTTTCCCAGCACCATTTATTGAAGAGACTGTCTTTTTTCCACCGGATGTTTTTTCCTGCTTTATCAAAGATTAGTTGCCCAAAGAGCCGAGGGTCCATTTCTGGGTTCTCTATTCTGTTCCATTGGTCGATGTGTCTGTTTTTGTGCCAGTACCATGCTGTCTTTGTGATCACAGCTTTGTAGTACAGCTCGAAATCCGGCATTGTGATGCCCCCAGCTTTGTTTTTCCTTTTCAACAGTTCCTTGGAGATTCGGGGCCTTTTCTGGTTCCATACAAATTTAAGGACTATTTGTTCCAGTTCTTTGAAAAATGTCCTCGGTATTTTGATCGGGATAGCATTGAAAGTGTAGATTGCTCTGGGTAGTATGGACATTTTAACTATGTTAATTCTTCCAATCCATGAGCATGGAATATTTTTCCATCTTTTTATGTCTTCCTCAATATCTTTCAAAAGTGATCTATAGTTTCTAGCATATAGGTCCTTTACGTCTCTGGTTAAGTTAATTCCAAGGTAACGCATGGTTTTTGGTGTTATTGTAAATGGGATGGATTCCCTAATTTCTCTTTCTTCAGTCTCGTTATTCGTGTATAGAAATGCAACTGATTTCTGGGCATTGATTTTGTATCCTGCCACCTTACTGAATTGTTCTATAACTTCTAATAGTTTGGGAGTGGATTCCTTTGGGTTTTCCATATAGAGTATCATGTCATCTGCAAAGAGAGACAGTTTGACTTCTTCTTTGCCGATTTGGATACCTTTGATCCCTTTTTGTCTTCTGATTGCTGTTGCAAGGACTTCTAGTACTATGTTGAATAATAGTGGCGAGAGTGGGCATCCTTGTCGTGTTCCTGATCTTAAGGGAAAGGCTTCCAGCTTTTCCCCATTGAGAATAATGCTTGCAGTAGGCTTTTCATAGATGGCTTTTATGAGATTGAGAAATGTACCCTCTATTCCTACACTCTGAAGGGTTTTAATCAGGAAAGGATGCTGTATTTTGTCAAATGCTTTTTCTGCATCAATTGAGAGGATCATATGGTTCTTGAGTCTTTTCTTGTTGATATGATGTATCACATTGATTGATTTGCGAGTGTTGAACCATGCTTGCATCCCAGGTATGAATCCCACTTGGTCATGATGGATAATCCTTTTAATGTACTGTTGGATTCTATTAGCAAGGATCTTGTTGAGGATTTTGGCATCCATATTCATTAGAGAAATCGGTCTGTAATTCTCCTTTTTGAGGGGGTCTTTGCCTGGTTTGGGGATCAAGGTAATATTAGCCTCATAGAATGAGTTTGGTAGCTTTCCTTCTGTTTCTATTTTTTGAAATAGCTTTAGGAGAATAGGTATTATTTCTTCTTTGAATGTTTGGTAGAATTCCCCAGGAAAACCGTCTGGGCCTGGAGTTTTATTATTTGGAAGGTTGTTTATCACTGACTCAATTTCTTCATAGTTAATTGGCCTATTTAAGAAATCTATTTCTTCCTGTTTCAGTCTTGGTAGTTTATAGGTTTCCAGGAAGGCCTCCATCTCTTCCAGATTGTTTAGTTTTTTGGCATATAGCTGTTGATAAAAGTTTCTAATAATCCTTGCAATTTCAATGGTGCTGGTCGTGACCTCTCCCTTTTCAGTCATAATTTTAATAATCTCAGTCCTTTCTCTTTGTTTTTGGACAAGTTTTGCCAGTGGTCTATCAATTTTATGGATTCTCTCAAAGAACCAGCTTCTAGTCCTGTTGATCTGCTCTACTGTGGTTCTGGTCTCTAATTCATTGATTTCTGCTCTAATCTTGGTCAACTCCTTCCTTGTCAGTGGGTTAGGCCTGTCCCTCTGTTGCTGTTCCAGTTTCTTGAGGTGAGAATATAGAAACTGCATTTTAGATTTTTCTATTCTTTTGAGTGAGGCTTGGATGGCTATGTATTTCCCCCTTAGGACTGCCTTTGCAGTATCCCATAGGTTTTGGACCGTTGTGTATTCATTCTCGTTGGTCTCCATAAATTGTTTAATTTGTTTTTTGATTTCCTGGTTTATCGAGTCATTCTTGAGCAGGATGGTTCTTAGCCTCCAAGTGTTTGAGTTTCTTCCAGGTTTTTCCTTGTGGTTGAGTTCCAATTTCAGAGCGTTGTGGTCTGAGAATATGCAGGGGATAATTTCAATCTTTTGGTATTGGCTGAGACCTGTTTTGTGTCCCAGAGCATGATCTATTCTTGAGAATGTTCCATGGGCATTTGAATAGAATGAGTATTCTTTGGTTCTGGGGTGTAGTGTTCTATATATATCTATGAGGTCCAACTCGTCGAGTATGGCATTCAAAGCCTTTGATTCTTTGCTTAGTTTTTGCCAGGGTGTTCTGTCTATTTCTGATAGTGGGGTGTTGAGGTCCCCTACTATTACTGTGTTCTTATCTATATGTCTCTTTATTTTGGTTAAGAGTTGGCTTGTGTATCTTGCTGCTCCCCTGTTGGGGGCATATATATTAATAATTGTCATATCCACTTGTTGAATACTTCCTTTAAGAATAATATAGTGCCCTTCTGTATCTCTCTCTATGGCCTCTAGTTTAAAATCCAGTCTATCTGATATGAGAATTGCTACTCCAGCTTTCTTTTGAGGTCCATTTGCGTGGAAGATGGTACTCCATCCCCTTACTCTAAGTCTGAATGCATCTTTGGGTTCAAAATGAGTCTCTTGTAGACAGCAAATGGATGGGTCATGTCTTTTTATCCAATCTGCAACCCTGTGGCGTTTTATGGGAGAGTTTAAGCCATTTAGATTGATAGAGATTATTGACAGATATGATTTTAATGATGCCATTTCTCTTTAAAGTCTTTGTATCGGTTGTGACTTGCTGCTCTGTATCACTCTTGGGGCCTTTTTACCTTTATAGAGCCCCCCTTAATATCTCCTGTAGGGCTGGTTTCGTGGTTATGAAATTGGTCAATGACTGACAATTCTGGAAGGTCTTTTTTTCTCCATCAGTTCTGAATGACAGCCTTGCTGGATAAAGGATCCTCGGCTGCATGTTTTTCTCTGAAAGAGCTTTAAAAATGCCCCCCCAAGCCTTTCTCTCATTCCAGGTCTCTGTAGACAGGTCTGACGTAATCCTGATACCTTTGCCTTGGTACGTGAGAAATTTCTTTGCCCTGGCCGCTTTCAATACTGTATCCTTGGATCTAATATTTGCGAATTGCACTATGACATGCCGTGGCGTAGGTTTGTCCTGGTTGAGCTTGGATGGGGTCCTCTCTGCCTCTTGGACACGAATGCTTGTTTCCCTTGCTAGATTAGGGAAGTTTTCAGCTACAATTTGTTCAAATATCTCTTCTAGACCTCTGTTTTTCTCCACCCCTTCAGGGATGCCGATGATTCTGACATTGGATCGTTTCATAGAGTCAGTAATCTCCCGTAATCTACATTCGTGGGCGTGGATTTTTTTAAGACCAGCTTCTATTTTCGTTTTTTCTTCTACTAACCCATCCTCCAATTCGCTAACGCGTTCCTCTGCCTCGGTGACCCTGGCCGTCAGAGCCTCTAGTTTTGACTGNGTTCAAATATCTCTTCTAGACCTCTGTTTTTCTCCTCGGGGTGCTGATGATTCTGACATCAGAATGTTTCATTGAGTCAGTAATCTCCCATAACCTACATTTCTGAGCGTGGATTTTTGAGTCCAGATTCTTTTAGCTTTCTCTTCTACTAACCCATCCTCCAATTCGCGGATACGTTCTTCTGCCTCGGTGACCCTGGCCGTCAGAGCCTCTAGTTTCGACTGCATTTGGCTCATAGAAGTTTTAATTTCTGCCAGATTCGCTCTCATTTCCGCCCTTAGAGATTCTATATTCTCATTAACATTTTCGTTAATACTTTTTTCAAGTCTACACATCATCTTGACCATTGTTACTGAATTCCATTTCTGATAATTTGGTTATATCCATATCCATTAGTTCTGTGGCAAAGGCCACAGACTCATTGTCTTTTCTTTGCTGGGGGGGACTTCTCTTCGTCATCTGATGAGGAGAGGTTGTGGGGTTGTCCAGAGCCCAAATTATTGACTGGGACCCAGGCCGTGCGCCCCTGTTTTATAGGGCTCTTAGGGATGTGGGCTTTTTGATTTTTCAGCCTGCCTTCTGGGGGAGGGGCCTGCCGCGCTGATACTCAGGCAAGCCTGTTTGGGTAGAGTCTCCATGTCCCCTGCGAGGGGGGATGGGGGTGGGCACGCTGTGAGCCAGTATTTCCAGGCTTTTGTTCTCTGGCGGCTTTCCCTGGCGGTTTGCTGTGCCTCTTCTGAGAGTCAGAGCAGCAGTGGCCGAATCTCAGCCTCTGTCACAGAACAGAGGGATTGCGGACCGTTCTCCACTGATGTTCTGGCCACTTTAACTCTGTTTCTGTTGGTGCTGCTCAACTCTGCGGCATCCCGGGCTGTGCACCCCACACCCAGCATCCCAGCCCTCACTTCCAGGGCCAGCACATCTCTGTCCTTTGTGTTTCTAACACTGCCAGCTGCCAGCCGCCCCATGCAGGTGGCCCGCCAGCGCCAGCCACCAGCCGCCCCACGCACTCCTGGAGCTCCTAGTCTCAGTCTGTTTCCAGTGAGCGCACTGGAGCTCCAGAGTTCCGGTTTTCAGTCTGGAGGCTCATGCTCCCGGCTCACAGTCTCAGTCTGTTCTCTCGAGGGTGCCCTCCATGAGTCCGCCCGCTCCCCCGTGCAGGTGGCTACCGCTTCCCTGCGCCCCAACATGGCGGCCCCCTCCCCCTTCTGTTTATCTTCCGCTATCTATGCGCAGTTTCACGGCTCCCCGCTTCGTACCTCAATGCTCAGCGCTGGAGATGTTCATTTGTAGAGATCCAGATGTATCTCCCTGCATCTCAGGCTGATTCTGTGGATGTTCAGGCTGGTCTGGTAGCTATCCAACTCGACTCAGGGGACCGGCTGAAAAAGGGGTCCCCTACTCCTCTGCCATCTTAACTCCAAGTCAATAAATCTCATTTTCTACATTTAAAATATATCCAGAACTTGATCATTGCTCATACCCATCATCATCTGGTCTCCCCGTTTCCACGGTCAGTCATGGCCAGAGTGATCATGTCTGCCCTTGGCTTGAAAATCACATGAGGTTATTTTATTCACCATCCTGTCCTCACCACCCAGCCTGATTATCTGAGGGAAGGTGATATTAATAAGTGAATCAAGCACCATCGTGTTTTATTTCCTGCATCTCATGATTGTTTGCAACAGTATTTTTTTGTTTGTTTTCTAGCTGGGGCACATCTGTTTATGTTCCCAGCTTGTGTCTCTATTAGGCTCTTGGCATTTTGTTTTGTTTATTTAAACTGTCAGTCAGAAGAACCCCAACTTTTTATTGAATGTAGTTTCTTGAACTTGTCATTTGTCTTACTATTTTAGTTCAGTGTTTTGCTTTTTTTTTTTTTTTGGTCACTTATGGAAGCTTTTAAATTTGATGTAATTAACTATGCTGATCTCATGAATGCTTAATTATCTTAATGTGCTTTTGCTCCTTCACAGATTGTCTGTGATAAAATCTTAACCCCAGACTTCGAGACTGTCTTCCCCTTCTACTCCTTGGCATATGTTGAGGAAAGCAAGCTCGTTTAATAATATTGTTAATGTAGAGTGCTCGTATATATCAGTCAAGAACCAGCTGTGCTGCTGAAAGAACCATCTAATAAAATTCCTTATAAAAGGCAAATGTAGTAAAGGTTTTTTTTAATCTATACTAACAATAAGGTAAGAGATCTCTTGGTTTATTGAGAACAGGAATCTCACAGAAGGAAAGATTGGGTATTGAGGACAAACACACACCAAGTGGAAGAGAGGGTGCATATCTCTGGGCTCTGTTAGTCCAGCCCCACCAAGCTCCTGCTGCCTCTTCTGTTAATAATACAAGCCACAGCTGACTGAGCACATACCATGGGTTAAATACTTTGCATCCATTATCTCAATGCTGTCAACAGCCCTTCTAGGTAAGTATTATTACCTTCCTTTTTCAAGGAGTGGCACAGACAGGATTCCAAGCCAGGTGTGTTTGCTTGCCAAACTCATTCCTTTAACCCCTAAGCTCTCTCTTTAATCTTGGCCCTGCCAGAGGTTCTGGATCTTGGCTCTAAGACCTTCCCTCATTCTTTTTTTTTTTTTTTTAAGATTTTATTTTTTTATTTGACAGAGAGAGAGCACAGGTAGGGGGAGTGGCAGGCAGAGGGAGAGGGAGAAGCAAGCTCCCTGAGGAGCAAGGACCCTGGGATCATTACCTGAGTGAAAGGCAGATGCTTAACCAGCTGAGCCACCCCGGTGCCCCAGACCTTCCGTCATTCATGTTGGTTCCTGTGGGAATCCGTCTGACCTCTGTGCTCCAGAACTGGTCACAACCACCTAGGACTCCTGACCTTCCCCTCTCTTCTTCCCTTCTCTTCTTTTTTTTTTTTTTTTTCTGTTTCCACACATACCTTTTTTTTTTTTTTTGATGTAAAGTTCGATGATTCGTTAGTTGCACATAACACCCAGTGCACCATGCAATACGTGCCCTCCTTACTACCCATCACCAGTCTATCCCATTCCCCCACCCCCATCCCCTCTGAAGCCCTCAGTTTGTTTCCCAGAGTCCACAGTCTCTCATGGTTCATTCTCCCTTCTGATTACTCCCCCCCTTTCTTTATCCCTTTCTTCCCCTACCGATCTTCCTAGTTCTTATGTTCCATAGATGAGAGAAACCATACTAAAGAGAAGAGCCATATGCACCCCAATGTTCATAGCAGCGTTGTCCACAATAGCTAAATTGTGGAAGGAGCCGAGATGCCCTTCAACAGATGACTGGATTAAGAAGTTGTGGTCTTCCCTTCTTTTCTGACTCACTCTCTGGCTCTGCCCTTCCAAAGGGGACAAGAAACAACCAGAACTCTTATAAACACAGGATTGCTTCAGTGGAACACAATTAAAGATGCAGAAAATATTACTCTATGAACTAAAAGTATTCTATTCTGCTCAATATTGTTTTTATGGCAAATATGTATGGTAAATGCCTCCTAACTCTCTGAAAATTGTCAAACTATATTAAAATGCTAGTAATCTTAAGAGTTGTTTACACCCTTAACAATCAACTTCACCTTTATTCCCAGCTCTCTAATGTTGAGCACATTACAGGAATCACCCATTTAATCCTCTAAATAATAGTTTTCTTATTTCCACAGTATAGATGAAGAAGATGAACCAGAGAATCCAATCACTTGCTCTCTCAATAAGTGATAGAGCCAGGATTTGAATCCATGTTTGTGTAACTCTGTGCAGTGCACATTGGCATCCCAGCCCCATCCGGGGTTAATAGCAGCCAAGAAGCTATCATGGGGACTTGACCACACAGGCCATTCACATCAGAAGGCGATTCCTGGTACAGCGACTGACTCTCCTTCCAGAATCCCAGGGATGAACTGTCTTTGACAAACACTGGAAGGCCAATGGCCAATGACCAGAGTAGACCCCACATTCTAAAGAGGAGAAGTTGGAACAGTCAGGAGGATAGTGGCCCCAGAGGTGCTCAGAGGCAAGGCTGAAGCAGTTGGGCTCATTTAGTCTGAAGAGAGGCAAAGGGATTGAGTTATAGCAGTTTTCAGACATATCAGATGTTATTAGAGTGAAAATTGACCAACTGTTTCTTGTCTCTAAGAATACTGTCAGAGAAATCTGTATTAAGTGCCAGAAACAGACAAAAGGCATAACTTCCTCTCTTCACCGCAGAGAAGGTGGACAGACCATGAGGAAGTGACAAAGTCTTGTTTGAAGAAGTGCATTCATCAATTCTTGGAAAGAACTTGTTCTGTGTCTGAATATAGAGAATGAGTGATGTCCTACGGACTCTGGGAAACAAACTGAGGGTTTCAGAGGGGAAAGGGGTGGGGGATTGGGATAGGCCGGTGATGGGTATTAAGGAGGGCACGTATTGCATGGAGCACTGGGTGTTATACACAACCAGTGAATCATGGAACGTGACATGAAAAACTAATGATGTACTGTATGGTGACTAATGTAACATAATAAAAATTTAAAAAAGAAGAAGAAGAAGAATGAGTGATGTGACAATGTCCTTTCTAGTCTATGCCTTCTAAGAACCTAGAAATCTAGAGATGCTAAAAACTTTGTCAGAAATGTAATAATGATGATAAATAAAAACAAATGATGATTCAAGTGGGCAACTATTATTTTCTACCCAGCAACCTGCCTTCTTATGAGGACATCTCTACTTCTGCTGGTTCTTTTGAGATCACCTCCCCTCCCCTCCCATTTTCTTCACATGCCTGCAATGGGAGCAGCTCCCATAAGGAGCTCAGCCTCCGGACACATATGGTTGGTCCAAGAGTTGGGCCAATGAGTGCCTTCCCTGAGATTTTTGGATTTGGAGAGGAGAGACTTGTGCCAGAAACACTGACCTTGGGAAATGTATGAAAGGTTTGGGAGCTGTCATTTGCCATTTATCGCACATGCTGAACCTGGGAAATGGAGCAGAGATGGGAATGGAGGGCACCTAGCTTTAAAAAAGAGAAAAAAATAGACGAATGAGATTCAGGAAGAGGAACACGGATTATTGAATGAAGATCTTAGTACTCTTCAAGTGTCTGGTTGTGATTTCTCCTGAGGTGCAGGCACATTTCCATCTCATGCAATCCTAAGACCATTTGTAATAAATTGTTCTTTTGCTTACGCCTGTCTGAGTTGGTTTTATGTCAGGTAAACCCTAAGAGCATTTACTAATACTGTAATAACAATGATGGTGAGAATCACTGAGACGGTAACCAGCACCAGTGATGTGATCAAAGTTTACATTATCATTTCTTACTTTCTGGCTCTGTATTTTTATAAAATATCCCTTTGTTCTTTGGATACCGGAGATGTCATGTTGGGATAGAGAAGACTAAATTCAATTAAAAATCTCACTAGGAGACGTGTTGGCAGAACTAGAAACGACAAATTAACTCTGATTCTACATGACAGAAGATTCCAACATTTTTGTAGAACACAAAATGATCTGTGGCTTTTACTTTTACTTGAAACCCACCCAGCACAGCACAGCCCCGTATCTTGCTATTTTGTGTGTTGTTCAGGCTGCTGACTCCTCAAATATTCCTAGGTCCACCTGACCCCAAGGTGTTTGTACTGACTGCTCCCTCTGTGGGGTACTTTCTTCTCTTTATACTCATGGCTCATCACCTTCTGTGTCTTCATCAGGTCTTTGCTCAAATGTCAATTTCTAACCCCGGTGATAAAAGAGTTATTAGAACTGATGTATAGGGAGAATGTTTCACACGTCATAAACACTGGGTATTGCAAGGCTATGGTGGCTGTGGGCATTGGGGATGGGGGTGGGGGAGATGTACAATGAGGTTGCAACAAAATAATGATAATAGCAACAAAAGGATAAATTAATTTCCAGCCTTCAACAGCCACATCGCTGTGCCCCAGCCACTCTCTAAATCTTAAATGAATAAATTCAGAGGTCAAGTCCACTTGGGAGTATCTTCCACGTGCTCCCAAACGCAGTCCTCCCGGCCTCCCTCTTTCCCTCTGGCGCCCCCAGGTTGGGATGAGTGCTTAACAAGTTCTTGCAGAGATATTTCCTGCAACCGTGACATGGGCCTCCTGGCTGGGTCCCCAGAAATCTTTGCCAAGGTCAAGATGGGGGAAATTCCTCACTTGCTTGGGTGACTCCTTGGAAATTCGTCACCTGTTCCAGGGCTGCATGGCTGATGTGTGCCCTCTAAACCCTGGGTTCCTTTATTTTCATTTTCCTACACGTTAAAAATCATGTCAAATCTAGTTCATTGAGGAAGCCTTTCCAAACACCCCAGGGACCAAGACTTTGTCACTAGAGCTTTTTTTTCTTTTTCTTTCTTATCTCTATTAGCTCTGTCTTTCCTTAGGTCTGGTAGGGGGAGTGTGGTGATGAGAGTTGTTTGGGGTGGAGGAAAATTTAAGGATGTTCACCGGGCTGCACTCAAAATTGCTTCTGCCTTTCACCCGTGGCCCGAAGCAGCCCGGGTGCCTGGACAGCTTCCCTGTTAGAGTGGGGTTTTGACCCATGAGTTCTGCAGCTGGGAATGCTGATGGGCCCTCACCTTTCCTGGTGTTTTAAGGAGGAGGATGGGGGTGTATTAACATGTGTCCTGTGTCGAGCCAAACACTGGGCTGGAGGCTGTATTTGCCATTTCCTACTCACCATATGCAAGAATGTAGACAACACTATTCCCGTTTCTATAATGGACTAGATTCTTGGAGGGAGCTTGCCCAAGGAAACATGGCTAGGACTGGACAGAGCGGGAAGCCACATCTTTTTCTCCCAAGTCCTAAACTCGCTACACCATGCTGCCTTCTACGCTAGTTAATGTCCTTCCCACAGGTAAGAAAACAGAGCCCTGGAGCATTGCCTCAGCCCTCCAGACGACAGGACACAACAAGGATTAGTAAGCACCCAGTTAAAGAACCTATCTGGTGGGGGCACCCTTTGGCTCAAGTCATGATCCTGCGGTCCTGGGATCGCGTCCCTTGTCAGACTCCCTGCTCAGCGGGGAGTCTGCTTCTCCTTCTGTCCCTCCCCCCTGCTTGTGCTCTCTCTCTCTCTAAAAAAAATAAAATCTTAAAAGAAAAAGAAACTATCTGGTGAATGACAAACAAGGAAACTGAGGCCTGGATAAGGAAGCAACTTAGCCACAGTCTGTTGGCCAGCTAGAGTCTGAGATGGGGTCTCCAGACCTTTCCTCCAGTGTTTGAGTCCCCCCAGAGCCACTACAATGGATGGATTTAGGGACAGTACGTGGAGAGAACATTCCTGTCCCTCTCTCTGAACACTCCAACTCTAACTTCACAAGCTGCATTGAGCCCAGGCTGACACAGTATGGGCACTTGAGTGCCCGCTTTCTCTCCTAATCTGCAGGCTGTGCGCAGCTTCTCGATCTGGAGGAGGGATCCAGCGTGGCAAACGTCAAAGGAAACTACAGAGCAAGCGACCGAGATAAACAAGTGTTTATTTGCTCTTGAAATGACCTTAATTATACCTGTCAAGACATTTCCCCTTGAGCAGATGGAACAAAAACAAAAAACAAAAAACAAAAATCTAGAAGGTGGGTGGACATACAGCACTCCAGCTCTGAGAGGTTCAGCAATCGTGCTCCTGTGTGGCTCCTTTCGCCGGGTTCCGACCAGGCTCGAGTGCTGCGGGCAGCCAGGAGCGGGCAGAGTGACCGTGGGGTTAGGGACCGGCCTCCCTGGGGCAGGTGTCTTTTTTGTACAGACACTTCTCGTTCTGCTCTCCCTCTGACCGTGGGAATCCCTGAAGCTCCGTCCCACAGAGCCCTGAATAGCGAAGGCACGTGAGGATGATCTCATGCAAATTCCAATCCTCTGCTGTCCCAGCTCACGTTATCCCTAACAGATCCCTCGGCCTCTTTGAATTTCTCCAGTGACAGTGAACTCATTGTGGAGCCCCGTCCCTATCAGGCAGGGAAGAGCGCAGAAATGAGGGCTGACTGTCCACCTGAATGTCCCTCGGGCACCTCCAGTGAGCTTAACTTGCTAGTTATCAGGCTGAGCGCATGGAAGTACACCTCGGCCGCCTCAAAAACTCTTTCCCTTGTTTTTCATCTCCTCGCTCCATGCTTGGCTCTGTTGGTAGGCTCACGGTTGCTGGTCTGTGTATGTTTGTTGACGGAACTGATGAATTGCATGTATACATTCAGGGCTAGAATCCAACAGCTCTATCCCAATCACCATGACATCTCTGTGACAGACACCGTATGAAGCACCAGCAACTCCGTGCATCTCAGGAGACACAAAACTTAGAACCTACGAAGGATAAGATGTAATCGTTGTGTGAATGAGTCACACGCACACACAATTGTTAACTGGCATGGGGAGAAGGCTGTGTTCACCAAATCCTGGTTCATATTCCTCCTTCCTTGACCAATGAAATGAGAGACTTCCCAGCTCCTTGTAGTTGGAAGAGGCCATGTGGCTCTTTGTTACACTCTTCTGGAGTGTGACCAGAAGTGACACATAGTTCTTCCAGGTCAAACTCTCCCGTCTTTCTTTTCTTTTGCCATAGGGTGTTGTCAGGTTCAATGTTGAGATGGTAGGGTCTCCAGCAGCGGGGCCCTTGGAGTGTCTCTGTGGTGAGGAGTCCCACATGCCCATCTGCCTTGAATAGGAACGTATAGGAAATAAACATATGCTTGCTTCTGTCACTGATGTTTTAAGGTCTATTCATAGCCACAGCATAACCTAGTCTGTCTTGACTGATGGGGCACTTATTAAGGGTAAAATTGAAGTGGAATAAAAGAAAACATACATTATTGTAGGAAAAATATATGCTTTAGAAAACTCCCCTTCTCAAAGGTCACTCTTCCTCTCACTTTTCCTAACCATATTATGTTATTTTATAACTCAGATTGGTGGTGAAAAGACCAAGCCCCGCAGTGAGGGTCCAGCAATCAGAACCACTAATAAATAGCCAATTAGAACTATGTAACATTTATTTCCTGGGAAACCCAGCATGAAATATTTTCTTATTAATATAGCTTTATACTCCCTGTTCACTTCTTAGACTAAAAATCTGTCCCCTTTGACTTGTGCCACGTGTCATGAGCAATTCTCATCTCCTTTCCCTGGTCCCTCATGGGACTATTTGCTCTAATTTGGATTCATTTCTAAGCACTTCTTTGGCAGTAAAATCTGAGAGCATGTTAAAATATTTTCAGGGTGCAATAGGGTGCAGAAAAAAGTAAGCCCATGTACCAAGCTCCTGTATCAGGCACTTTGCCTCTGTTGTTGGATTTAGACCTTTCTGCTATCAGTGAGGGACATGTCACAGCCCTCAATATACCTACAAGGCAGTTGAGACTCAGTACATTTAACTGACTGACCTAAATGACACAGGCCACAAATGACTGAGACAATATTCCCGTCTGTAAATGTGTGATTCCAGAGCCTTTGAGCCAGGGAATCAAGATTCTGGTTCTTGTTCCTGACTTCACCTCTGACCAGCTATCTTCAATGGCAGGAATCCACTCAATCAGCCACGGAATAAATGTTGATTGAATGCTTGAAATTTAGAGTTTGCAATTCACCCCCCCCCTTTTATTTGATCTTTACAATCTTTCCTTGAATTAGCTTAGTGTGTAGGTTACAATCTTAGGAGGCAAATGGCCTGGCTCTGTCCCTCACTATGAGGGTCAGGCACATTTCAGCATCTCTTTGAACCTTGATTATCCCTCTATTCAATGGGATGGCGGGGTTGGGGGGAGCATTGACTGCATTGACATGAAAAAGTTGTTAGCAGAATTACAAAAGTAATTGATGCGGAGTGCATCAAACTGGTGGTAAAGCCTATAATAGTGCTCATGCCCAGTCGGGGTCAGCGTGTGCTGTCCATGCTGCTTGGTCTGATTTACTGGGGGACAGGGAGACTCAAGGGTAGGAAAAGGCAGGAAAGAAAAGGAAACAAAGATTCGCCTTCAGTGATTTTCCCATACCACATAGAATAAATGGCAAAGCCCAAAGTGACTCAAAGGCAAGTTTGCTCCCTGCTTGTCCCCCATTCAGCCGCCTGACCTCAACTCTATGAGCCACGTGATTCCCATAAGTAAGCTGTGGAGTATGGCACCTGCATTTCTCTCTTGTCAAGACATAGAATAAAAAATAAGATTATATAAGACAAGGTGGTCTAGATTTGCAAAATGTTGGCCGTGTTATGTAATCATAAATTCCTATTACCGTAGGGGAAAGAGATAGCACAAGGTAGCTATCTAGTGGAGTCAGAGAGACGGTGGTTGAATCTCGGCTTTGACATTTACGGTCCATGTGATTTGGAACAAGTTACTTAAGTCCCCTGATAATCAGTTATTTTATCTGGAAAATGAAGATGCCCAGTGGGTGTTATTTATATTTATCTCAGAATTTTTGCAAAAATTAAATGAGAGAACATAGGCCAGTGCTGCTAGACAGAGAAAAGATCTAATAAGGCTTGTAATTTTAATTCTTGTTTTAATGATTCATGCAAAATGCTTAGCCCAGTGCACATTACAACACGAACTAAATGCCAGCCCTAACTCTCAGTAAAAGGTAGGTAATTACCGAGGGGGGTTGGAGACTCAGGCACCCACAGAGCGATGTTTCGTGACAGGCGGTTCACTTTCCCTGGTTAGTTGTAACTTTGTAATAAGTTAGTTATAGGATTAGGAAATCATCATTGTCATAAGCCTATTAAAACCATAGCCTCTATCTCTTTGTGCAAGTAGGTTCTAGAAATACATCCCAATTAGTCTCTGTACCTCTGGCTCTCCATGCATTTTGCTTCTCTCTTTCCTCTTCTTGGGATGCCCCTTGCTTCTTCAATCTACTTTTCCTGCCCCTCTTCGTTCTCACTTGCTGGCATATGCAAACTTTAAGTCCCAAAGTAAACTCCACGTTCCCATGAGGCTGCCTCACTGTCCCCTTGTTCCCCAACAAGAACTGGATGAGTAGCCTCGGGCCTGAGTTTATAGCCCTTTAAAGGGCTATTCATGACAGCATCTCACTTGATAGCACCTCACCTATTTTATCATGACTTTCAGATTAATGCAAGTCATCAGTTGTGATTTTTAAAAAGGAAAGAGAGCAAAAAATCCTTGCAAAATTCCTAAAGAAAGTTCTTGATTTGAGGAGGCACAGAAATGTGAAGAAAGAAAATGGCTAGCTGACACCTTGTTGGAAGTTGGTACCCAAGAATTACATGCAGGTATATGCATATGGGTGTATTTCCTCTCAAGAATTCTGTAAGGGAGTCTGTGAATGTATGGGAGGATTGCATCTAAAATATTCTCTTGAAGGGTACTCAGATTGGATATTAGCCACATACTATAAATAACGAGTTAATACAAATGATAACTGATCTCCCCTAGATTGTAACCACAGATAAAATGCCAACATAGGAAGAGAAGGGGAGAGATAATTATGGTATCCGTGTATTTGGTGGAGAGAGGTTCTAGAAAACATCTTTGGAAGAGGTAGTGTTGGAGCTGGATCTTAATTAATGAATAAGGGGTGTGTGTGTGTGTGTGTGTGTGTGTGTGTGTGT
>NC_048226.1:93877696-93930502 GCF_002007445.2 Ailuropoda melanoleuca | reverse complement strand
CAGATATCATCTCCATTCTACTTACAGATACTCAGGTCCAGAGAGGAACTTTATCACATTGCTACCAAGTGGCGGACTTGGGTTCAAATGCAGGGCACTCTGGCTCCCCACCATAAAAAAGATAGTTATTATTTGTAGAGAACTCTTGGTGGGAGAGCCTGGATATTGAGCTCATGTTTAAGGCTCATAACAACACTGCAAAGTAAAAATTGAAATCCCTCTTTTATGGTAAGAAATTTGAGACACAAAGGGCTTACCAAGCTTTGTCAAAGTCACAATTATGGCTGATGCTCCCAGAATTTGAAGACTGGTATTCCTGACTCCAAGACTTATGCACTTCCCCCCCCATGCCACCCCGCCATATTCCCATTCTTGCATATAATGTATTTCAACAGAAAGATTGTTGGGACTCCTAAGTGGCTCAGTTGGTTAGGCAGCCAATTCTTGATTTCAGCTCAGGTCACATCTCAGGGTCACGGGATCAAGCCCCACATTGGGCTTTGGGCTCAGGGTGGAGTGGGCTTGGAATTCTCTCTCTCCCTCTGCTCTTCCCCCTGCTTACACACATTCTCTCTTTCTCAAATTAAATAAATAAATCTTAAAAAAAACAACAACAGGCAAATTGTCTTTTAAGACCACAGCTGTCCTTTCTGAAATTGCAAGTATTTCTAGCAAACTAGAAGTCTTAAAAGCCAATGCCCCAGCCTTGTGTGTGACCTCAAAGCATTTCTTTTATTAATGATGTCATAATTTACTCCATGACCCTACTTTCTTAAGTTCCAGATCTGATGAGTGAAAAAAAAGATTAAAGCCACTAAGAAGCTATGGCATATAAGAACAGAATGACCTCTTTTCACAGTGTAATTTTGAAAAACAAAAAACAAAAAAACCTGGCATTTTAGAAATAACAAGAAAATAAGAATTATAAAGCCTAACCCACACAGAATGTTAGACAGGAATTTGGAAAACTTGTAAGGGATCTATGCAGACTTACATGGTGGGCAAGAACTAGCCTCCACGGTATGGACCCTCAGTCACACACTTAGCACACTTTCATACTTGACAAGCTGAATTATGAAGATAATAGCACTTCTCTACAATGTCCACACTGGGCCCCAGACAAAATGCTAAGTGTTTTCCATGCTTCGTCTCCTTTAATACTTACAATAACCCTAGGACAAAACTGATACTCAACAAAGTTCGCTCCTTCCTTTCACAGCTGATAAATGGGANGTGATAAATGGGAGAGCTGGGATTTGAACTTGAGCCTGCCTGGCATCAAAGCCCTGCACTCAAAACGCATACACCTGATTCCACCAGTCACCTAAGGATTATTCAGATATTTGTCTTCCTCAGCCCTCCGATCTATTGGCCTAGCTATTAAGAGCATAACGAGTATATTCTTGAGTGAGACGGACAGGCTAAGCAAGTCACCTCCTTCCACTGGACTTCGACTCCCTCATGTATAAAATGGAGGGATTTCACAAGAAATGACCAGCGTCTTCCTCAAGGCAATTCGCTTGAGAGGCACGCGGGTGAAGCAAAGTGGGCACCAATTTTCAGTCACCTGCGAATGAGCTCTACCCCAGCTCTGCCGCTCTCTACCTGTGCGACCCTGGACGAAAGAGAAAGTGTATCTGCATGCCTTCATTTCCTCAGCTTTAAAACAGGAAGGAAAATACCTCAGCCACAAATTACTGTGATCTTAATGAAAAAATGTGTTGAAACTGCACAGTGAGTCTCCCAGGAACTCTGACCAGTGTGTGGAGTGCTTGAAGAGGCTAAGAGCAAAGGATAAGGGAGACAGAAGGCAGACTCTTGGAGGTGAATCACCTAATGCAGGCCATTGGCACATTAAATGTCCCCGGCCTCCTCCCCTGGTTTTATTTCTGCTTTCTCTAAGAAGCAGAAGGAACGGAAATACATGTAGGACAGTGTGATTGAGTGAGGAGAAAGAAACCCTGGAGGAAGATGACGAGGAGAGGCGGCCTCTGTTCCCTCCATTTTGCCCCCCCCCCCGGGGGAGACCCACCCCCCTCAGGCGAAGGCTGCATCTTCCCTGAAGAAATGGTAGCTGGGAACCTACTGAGTGCCAGGCCCTGTGCTGGGTGGGAAGTCAGACACAGCTCCCGCCCTGACCTCAAGGTCACGAGGAGACAGGGATGTGAGCAAAACAAGTTTTCATTTTAGTGCAGTGTGAACAAGTTCCCGTGGAGAGAGAGGACGCCTGCGCTGAGGCCTGCCTCTGAGGGGCCCCAGGCGCAATGGCGGGTAAGCTGAGAGAAGGTGTGTTTTCTCAAATCGAAAATGCAAGACTGTGGAGCCTTTGGCTGAGAACCAGGTCAATGGCTGGCAGACTTGTACGGCGGGGTGTCGCTCTGGATGTTTGATTCAGGGTCCCCTGGGAACTCCAGAAGTCCCATGACGTCATCAGAAGCAGTTGTGGCCACACCATGTGCAAGCAGGCCACGTGCGTACAGGAGGGGTGTGTGTGTGTTGCACGTTCACAAATACACCTGTGTGAATTTGAGAACAAAGTCCGGGTGTACGTGGCGTATCGGGTAATACTTTTATATTGGGAGACCCCACTGCTCTGGGCTCTCACTTCCTTCTCCATCCGGGTCATCTATCCCTCTGTCCTTGGCCACTGTTTGCTCCCAAAGAGTGGTTTCCTCGGCCCTTCTCCTGGAGAACACTTCTTTGTGACTCTGTGCCCGTGAGCTTATTTGCTTCGGCACACGTTTCCAACATCACACTGTCTCACCCAGGGCCAATTTTACTATAGCTCTCTCACGCCTCCCTTTGAAAGCTCTTTCGGGCCCCTTCATTTCTTCCCACAGCTGCGCACAAAGGCTGAAATGGGTGAGGAATCGTCAAGAGGAAAGGTCAGTGGTTAACAGGCACAGCTGGAAAGGTTATATTAAACAGTCTTTTATATAAAGCCCAGGCAGCTTTAGGAAAATGAAAAATGGCCCAAGGAAAAAATGGCCAGGTGTCTCATGCAGAGCCTGCCTCCTGTGGAAGATACCCCCAAACCATGTGCAAAATGGTACCCTCTTCTCTACAGGTTAGACTAAAGCCACAGTATGTAATCACACACACAAACGCATATACATAATGCACATACATATTTTATTTTAATTTAAGTAATGCATGCATGAGGTTTAAATATACACATACACACGTATATCTAACGCATATTTCATTTTTATTAAAGTGACATATGTACGAGGTATCTTTTTTTTAATTTTTTTTTNAAGCCAATGCCCCAGCCTTGTGTGTGACCTCAAAGCATTTCTTTTATTAATGATGTCATAATTTACTCCATGACCCTACTTTCTTAAGTTCCAGATCTGATGAGTGAAAAAAAAGATTAAAGCCACTAAGAAGCTATGGCATATAAGAACAGAATGACCTCTTTTCACAGTGTAATTTTGAAAAACAAAAAACAAAAAAACCTGGCATTTTAGAAATAACAAGAAAATAAGAATTATAAAGCCTAACCCACACAGAATGTTAGACAGGAATTTGGAAAACTTGTAAGGGATCTATGCAGACTTACATGGTGGGCAAGAACTAGCCTCCACGGTATGGACCCTCAATCACACACTTAGCACACTTTCATACTTGACAAGCTGAATTATGAAGATAATAGCACTTCTCTACAATGTCCACACTGGGCCCCAGACAAAATGCTAAGTGTTTTCCATGCTTCGTCTCCTTTAATACTTACAATAACCCTAGGACAAAACTGATACTCAACAAAGTTCGCTCCTTCCTTTCACAGCTGATAAATGGGAGAGCTGGTATTTGAACTTGAGCCTGCCTGGCATCAAAGCCCTGCACTCAAAATGCATACACCTGATTCCACCAGTCACCTAAGGATTATTCAGATATTTGTCTTCCTCAGCCCTCCGATCTATTGGCCTAGCTATTAAGAGCATAACGAGTATATTCTTGAGTGAGACGGACAGGCTAAGCAAGTCACCTCCTTCCACTGGACTTCGACTCCCTCATGTATAAAATGGAGGGATTTCACAAGAAATGACCAGCGTCTTCCTCGAGGCAATTCGCTTGAGAGGCACGCGGGTGAAGCAAAGTGGGCACCAATTTTCAGTCACCTGCGAATGAGCTCTACCCCAGCTCTGCCGCTCTCTACCTGTGCGACCCTGGACGAAAGAGAAAGTGTATCTGCATGCCTTCATTTCCTCAGCTTTAAAACAGGAAGGAAAATACCTCAGCCACAAATTACTGTGATCTTAATGAAAAAATGTGTTGAAACTGCACAGTGAGTCTCCCAGGAACTCTGACCAGTGTGTGGAGTGCTTGAAGAGGCTAAGAGCAAAGGATAAGGGAGACAGAAGGCAGACTCTTGGAGGTGAATCACCTAATGCAGGCCATTGGCACATTAAATGTCCCCGGCCTCCTCCCCTGGTTTTATTTCTGCTTTCTCTAAGAAGCAGAAGGAACGGAAATACATGTAGGACAGTGTGATTGAGTGAGGAGAAAGAAACCCTGGAGGAAGATGATGAGGAGAGGCGGCCTCTGTTCCCTCCATTTTGCCCCCCCCCCGAGACCCACCCCCCTCAGGCGAAGGCTGCATCTTCCCTGAAGAAATGGTAGCTGGGAACCTACTGAGTGCCAGGCCCTGTGCTGGGTGGGAAGTCAGACACAGCTCCCGCCCTGACCTCAAGGTCACGAGGAGACAGGGATGTGAGCAAAACAAGTTTTCATTTTAGTGCAGTGTGAACAAGTTCCCGTGGAGAGAGAGGACGCCTGCGCTGAGGCCTGCCTCTGAGGGGCCCCAGGCGCAATGGCGGGTAAGCTGAGAGAAGGTGTGTTTTCTCAAATCGAAAATGCAAGACTGTGGAGCCTTTGGCTGAGAACCAGGTCAATGGCTGGCAGACTTGTACGGCGGGGTGTCGCTCTGGATGTTTGATTCAGGGTCCCCTGGGAACTCCAGAAGTCCCATGACGTCATCAGAAGCAGTTGTGGCCACACCATGTGCAAGCAGGCCACGTGCGTACAGGAGGGGTGTGTGTGTGTTGCACGTTCACAAATACACCTGTGTGAATTTGAGAACAAAGTCCGGGTGTACGTGGCGTATCGGGTAATACTTTTATATTGGGAGACCCCACTGCTCTGGGCTCTCACTTCCTTCTCCATCCGGGTCATCTATCCCTCTGTCCTTGGCCACTGTTTGCTCCCAAAGAGTGGTTTCCTCGGCCCTTCTCCTGGAGAACACTTCTTTGTGACTCTGTGCCCATGAGCTTATTTGCTTCGGCACACGTTTCCAACATCACACTGTCTCACCCAGGGCCAATTTTACTATAGCTCTCTCACGCCTCCCTTTGAAAGCTCTTTCGGGCCCCTTCATTTCTTCCCACAGCTGCGCACAAAGGCTGAAATGGGTGAGGAATCGTCAAGAGGAAAGGTCAGTGGTTAACAGGCACAGCTGGAAAGGTTATATTAAACAGTCTTTTATATAAAGCCCAGGCAGCTTTAGGAAAATGAAAAATGGCCCAAGGAAAAAATGGCCAGGTGTCTCATGCAGAGCCTGCCTCCTGTGGAAGATACCCCCAAACCATGTGCAAAATGGTACCCTCTTCTCTACAGGTTAGACTAAAGCCACAGTATGTAATCACACACACAAACGCATATACATAATGCACATACATATTTTATTTTAATTTAAGTAATGCATGCATGAGGTTTAAATATACACATACACACGTATATCTAACGCATATTTCATTTTTATTAAAGTGACATATGTACGAGGTATCTTTTTTTTAATTTTTTTTTAAGATTTATTTATTTATTTATTTGACAGAGATAGAAACAGCCAGCGAGAGAGGGAACACAAGCAGGGGGAGTGAGAGGAAGAAGCAGGCTCGTAGCAGAGGAGCCTGATGTGGGGCTCGATCCCATAACGCCAGGATCACGCCCTGAGCCAAAGGCAGACGCTTAACCTCTCTGCCACCCAGGCGCCCCTTATGTTTTTTTATTATATTATGTTAGTCACCATACAGTATGTATGAGGTTTCAATGGACACATGCAAACACAGGTGAGAACAGAGAGCAAGGGCTCTTTGCCCCACACCCTTTACCCCCACCCAGTCCCACCCAGATAAGGACTTTGAATTACTTTAGCTTTCTCTGTATTTTTCTTCTAATAGTTAATTAGCTTTAAATATGTCTATGCAGTTGTTATCGTTTCAAGATACATTCACTTGACTTCAGAGTTCTAGGCTGCTTCTACCATCTTCTTTCAGATTCCTCCTGCCTTCCCTGGCCCCCTTTCCATCTTCTCTCACAGACATTTCTCCTAATTACATTCTTGCCTGTGGAATTACGTTTTGGCATCCACTTCTCGGAAGACCTGGATTATCTTTGTTTCTTTCGTAAATCCTTCTGTGGCTGCCACAGGATAAAGTCCACATTCCAACAGAGCATACCCAGCCCCGTACAATCTCTTACCAGTCAAAGCCAGCATTAAGGGTATCCCTTCACACAGGGAGCCAGGTACCCCCCCGATGGGGACCCTCTCCTCAATTCTCTGTGTTTTACATATGCCACTTCCCTTTCTCAATTCTGGAATTCCCCCTCTTCTCTTGCCCACCAGGAAAACTGCTCATTATTTAAGAATCTGCTTAACCACACTCACCCATCCCCCACCTGCAGGACAGGGATGGGGACGAGGCCCCCCTCACTCTCACTGTGCTCTGCCGATGTCCACTGTAGCCTGACCAGAGTAGGGGTGGCTCTCTGTTTTGTCCTTGACTCGCCACCTGGATGAATGGTGTTAAAAAGTAGGCAGCATCCCCCATATTGCCTCCCACTCTGTCAGTTGGGAACGAAGTGAAGGCTGTTGTGAAGAGACAGACCTAGATTTCTATTCTGGCTTTACCATTTAATTGGCAGCTTGACCTTCACTTTTCGAAGGCTGTTTCTTTCTTTATCAAGTGAGGAAGAACACCAAGGGGGCCATTAGACCTACTATAAAGAGTATCATGCTTAATCTTTGATGTGGAGATTCCCACATATCCCCAAACTCTAAGTCAGGTGTGATGTGCAAATAAATGGGACTTGGATTTCCCCCTTGGCAGGGAGAAGAGTGAGTGTATTCTGTGTGCCAGAAGGAAAGTGAACAAATATTTGGTGATCCAAAGAACTGTGGGCCTTATTAGTTCAGCCCCTCCAAATATTTCTGGGTGTCCTTTTCTTCCCGGCAAATGTCAGGATTGCACTTCCTTGGCCCCTTGAAGGTAGTCTGGCCCTGTCATTTGCCTTGGTCTATGGAATATCAGAAGGGATGTGTGTGCCTGCTGGGCAGAAGTGTGAAGAACTAGTGTGCAATCCACGAGCTCGTTCTCATTCCCACTGCTGAGCAACTGGCGATACCACAGCTGGGGGCAGCTGCTCCATCAGTCTGTTTATAGAGCGAGGCCATTGCAGAACAGGGCTATAGCCAACCCCCGATGGATTTGTTCATCGGTGAGAAATACGTCTTTATTGTTTCCAGTCACTGGAACCGTGGGGCTGTTTGTTACATGTGGTAGAGAGAGTTCTAGATGGCCCCCATACATTTTGTGCCCTGGTGTTACCCCCATGATCACAGTATCTTAGACAGCAAAAGGGATTTTGCAGGTGCAATTAATACTAGTAAGCGGATCAGAGGGAGATTCTCAGGGCAGGTCTAGTCTAACCACACTGAGTCCTTGAAAAGCAGTTTTGCTCTGCCCTGGTGGCAGAAGTCAGAGAGATGTGAAGCATGAGGGAGACGCGGTGAGGAGGACATTCTCTGCTGGACCTCTGGTAGGACCTAGAAGAGCCCCTCGTTGCCTAGAGCGACTCCCAGCCAACAATTCCTTGCTGGTGTTGGATTCTGCCTTCAGTATGAATGAACTTGGAAGTGAATTCTTCCCCGGCACCCCCAGACAGGAGCCCCACCTGGCTGACACTTTGGTTTCAGCCTATGAGACCCTAAACAGAGAACAGAGGCTTGCCCAGATCTCTGACCTACAGGGGTGTGAACCAACGCATGGATGAGCTTTAAGCGGACATGAATTCATGACAACACCATAGCCTAGCTCAGCCAGACTGACACGATTCAGATTTGCAGTGAAGACCAGTCCACTGTGACATTTTTGAAGACAGAAATTGCTCTTCCTCTGAGCCTTTGTTTCTCCAGAGCCTAGAAAAGTGTCTGACACATGATTTTTATCAGACCGAAAAAACAAGATTGGTGTGATGTCTGTAGCAAAGTACCTGACGTGCACTTAATAAAAAGGTTTTTTTTTAAATCAAGTTATAATTATCACTCATGCAAACTGGAAAGTCTATCACAGCTCTGAGAAACTGTTAGAGATGATTACTTTTTTCTCTATTCCTTCCGCATCACATAGAAACATTTGAATAAATAAAGTGGGAATAAAAAGTCTGCCTGCTGGGCAGTCCTCGACCACTTGTGTTTTCACCTCTTCCAGAAGATTTCCCTGAATCCTCAGACGAGGTGGGAGTCTTCTTGTTACATTTGTTCAAAGAATTCTCTGTTTCTGTTTCAAAGACATTTTTCTCAACTATAATCAGATAATTATTTGTATAATTGATTGCTTAAAATCTGGCTACTCTCTTTGAGGACAGAAACCATGCCTGATTGATTGGAGTTGTTTCCCTATGACCTCGCATAGCTCCTAAGGTAAAATAAATGTTCAATGCAAAATTCCAACAGAAAGCAGAAGCAAGGGGCGCCTGGGTGGCACAGCGGTTAAGCGTCTGCCTTAGGCTCAGGGCGTGATCCCGACGTTATGGGATCGAGCCCCACATCAGGGTCCTCTGCTGGGAGCCTGCTTCTTCCTCTCCCACTCCCCCTGCTTGTGTTCCCTCTCTCGCTGGCTGTCTCTATCTCTGTCAAATAAATAAATAAAATCTTTAAAAAAAAAAAAAAGAAAGAAAGAAAGCAGAAGCAAGCCAGGAGGAAACTGAGCCAATCTTCAGTAATATAAATGCTAGAAGGGGAAGGACTTATTGTTCCAAGGAGATGGATACAGATAGAAGAACACCTACCAGCGTGCTCAGGACATGGTATTAGGTTGTCATCCTCTGAAGAAGGTCAAGCAAAAGCTAATTGCATTTCTATAGCACCAATCCAAATAGTTGGAGTTCAGGGGGGCTGAAGGACAAACGAAGAAAGTCCAAATGGTAAATTCCAACCATCAGATTGGGCTGGCACAGTGAGACTCATAGGGAAGCCTGGTTGGGAACCATGTGGGCTTCCAGACCAACTCATTCCAGAGAGCATGGTGTCAAGTCTAGTTGACAACTGGGCCCTAGCACCACAGAAGCTAATTGATATGGGATCAAGGTATCAGGTATGGGTCTGGAGAAGAGAAGTAATTCAAAGACCCATAAGGTACTTGATAACCGTAGACTGCACGTACCTCGTACTGATTCTGGGTTTGGAACACTTGAAACACTTGACATGTGTTGTCATAGCTCATTTGCAGAGATAAGTGCTAATATGATCTCCATTTTAGAGATGAGAACCTGAAGCACAGGTTCTCAAGGTCACAAAGCCAGTGCCAAGGTCATAAGGCCAACTGACGTTCAAACATTGGCAATCTGAGCTCTGAGTCCATACTCCTAACATTATGGAAGCGTGAAGTGGCAGAAGGAAATGCGTGTGTGTGTGTGTGTGTGTGTGTGTGTGTGTGTGTGTGTTGGAGGCCACAGATAGAGTTCAAATCTGACCTACCATTTTGCAGATGGGCCAACTTGAACAAGTTTATTAAACTCTCTGAGCATCAGTGTCTTTTTTTTTACAAAGCAGGCACAATTACACTTACCTCCAGACGTGGTGATGGGGATTATATGATGAAAATCACGACAGGTGTCAGACAGAGTAGCTTCTCGATCTGTATTACACCCCTCCCTTCACCTTTGGCCTCTTTTGTGATAAACGTGGCGCCAGAAAGGCTTTGATCAGCTGTGAAGGTCCTCAGGACTTGCCCCAGCTGGGAGGGTCAGAGAAAGAGAGATGTGAGAGAATCAAACTTGCCTGCCTTACTATTTCTGTGCCTGTTTGTTCTCTGCTGAGTGAAGATAATAGCGCTTAGCTCACAGGGTTTTTATGAAGATCAAATGAAGTCACTTTTGTGAGTGTGCTCTACAAATGCAATGTAAGAGCATGTCAGATATTATTATTCATTCCACTCTGTCTCATTCAACAGAATAAAGGCAGGAAGAATCCCAAAGCCTAAGCATTGTTAGGAGACAGATTTGTGTTTTCAATTGTTCCTCTTGGAAATTCTAAAAGTACTTTCAGCCTGAATGAGTATCGAAGCGATTTCAATTTCCCTTTAAATTCAGAGATGCCAAAACCCTGTGATTTAGGCTCCCAGAGAACACCATTGGAGCTGTCTGCCTGCTCTCAGTTTTAATCAAGTACTGGTACTTAGCTCAAGGTGATGAAATAATGTCCTCGATCGTGGTTAAGCCTTTTAGCAAGAGAGGCATGCTTTCCTATTGAGACGCCGCTATGGTTTGAAAGTCCAAATTCATTAGCATGGTTTCCAAGGCCTTTCAAGCGGGGTCTGAAACTTGTTCTGTCTCTTTCCCTCTGCCCTCCTCCTCCAGCTTCCAGTCCCAACTCTGTATCCTCTGATCTGCTTGCCATCCAATTAATACATCATTAAATTCCAAATCTCTGAGCTTTTATTATACTTTATCCTCTGTCTAGAATGCCTTACCCCCACAAGCTTCCCACCACCACACATACAATGTATTTGTGCTGAAATCTTACTCACCTTTTAGATAGAACTCAAACACTCCTTGTACTATGAAGTCTCCCTTCTCTGTCTTACTCTCAACCAAACTTTATGTCTTCCTCCAGTCTATTTCTCTTGAAGTCATTTATGCATCCATCCATCCCTCCTTCCTTCCCTCTATCCATCCATTCCTTCTTTCCTCCCTCCATTCCTCCCTTCCTCTATCCCTCCTACTCTCCATCCCTCCCTCTGTCCATCCATCCATCATCCAACATCTAAGTGTCTTCTGTATTCTAGGCACTGTCCAAAACTTTAAAGTCCTTAAAAAAGGAAAAGGTAACAAACAAACAAACAAAAACACTGGGTCTCGGTCTTCAAATATCCCTTTATTTAAGGTTGAAAATTTCAAAATATTATGGTTACATTGAGTAAATGTGGTAATGGTAACAGGTGAGGATGGAAAAATGTTTGTTTGTTTGTTTGTTTGTTTGTTGTTTGTTTTTTATGGGCAAATCAAAGAAGACCTCAGATGGGAGGTGATATCCACACTTACCTGTTTCAAAAGATGAATAGGAAATGGCCATATGGGGCACCTGATAGCAGCAATTTTTATACTGTCACATGTTTACTTGTATATGTGACTTCCTACGTCTGTTATTCTGGAAGTCATTGGAGACATAAATCATACACTGTTGTTCCTTCTTAGACCTTTGAGGAATGCCTGGCACATTGAAATGAATGAATGGATAGCTACATGGTGATGTTTTAGGAAGAGGAGAGTATTTTCTTTTTTTGGCATAAAAGAGCTCATGATAGCAAGATAGGAAGAACTCTAATCTTAGAAGCAAGCACTATAAAACCTAATCTCATGCTACATTGTGAAGCAATATTAATTAATGCTTATTGAGCGTGTAATATATTCCAGACATTTGCTGAGTATTTTTCCTGTATTGTTACGATCAATCTACAAAACAATCTTGGCACAGAGGGATTATTATTATCTGTATTTGAAGACTGAAAAACTGGCAAAGAGGTAAAAGACCTCACCCCAAGTCACAGCTGTGACTCTGCTGAGATCCAATTTCTGGTTCTGGTTCCAGAGCCGAAGTTGTTGGCCACTGCATGACCCTACCATACATATGGTCCTTCCTCTTCAGGGGGCCAGCCTTGGGCACCACGGGGGATATTCCACCTTTACATCAGAGCAGGTGCAGCTCTACCTAAAAAATCAGTTCAACTTTAGGAGACACTGTAAATCACTACTTGGTACATAAAATCTCTTCCCTGGGATTTCGACTCATAGCATACTAATGGGTGGCATTCTTTTTTTTTTTTTTAAGAGAGGGACAGAAGGGGCAGAGAGAGAATCTTAAGCAGGCTCCATGCCCAGCACGGAGCCCATCTCATGAGTCTGCGATCATGACCTGAGTCAAAATCAAGAGTCGGTTGCTTAACTGACTGAGCCACCCAGGCGCCCCTGGGTGACATATTCTGCATTGCATTGTGGTTAAGCATTGTCACTGATGCTAGATACCCCAGAGTTCAAATACAAACTCTTCCATGCTTCAGAGATCTCGGACAAAAAAAAAATTCTTTTTAATCTATTCAGTTAACTCGGCTTACATTTCATCATGTATAATAATATTATAATGACACCTAACGTGTTAAAATTATATGAGATAGCATATGTTAAATGCTCAGTATGGTACCTATTGCATGGTTAAAGCTTAATAAATATTGATTAACACTCAATATTAATAGCTGATCTAGATATATATTTTTATACAAATATAAAATGCGGAAATTATAAGTAGTACATTATATGCATTCTACATTATGTATTATGAATATATATATATGTTTTCCTTTCATTTCCATCTCATCTTTTAGTCACTGCAGTACAGTGTACTTACTATGAGTGTAATTTTTGGAGTCTGGCTGCATTTGGTTGAATTCTGTTCTTTCCATTTATTACCTCGGTGACCTTAGACAAGTCCTCAAACATTAACAAGAATGATAAGACTAGTCTATCTCCTTGGCTGTTATGAGGATTAATTGAGACACAAATCACTAAACAAAATATCTGGAATGATACACTTGAGATACAAAAATCAGATTGGTATTCTTAAAACATAGAGGACAGAAGGCAATTTGTGTTACTTCCTTAATGATTTATTGATTTCTTGTAGTAGGAAAGATTGATGCATTTTTGAAAGCCTATGTATCTGGCGGAGAAGTGCCCATTGAGGAGACAAGAGAAGAGAAGGGTTGATCAAGACCATAAGGTCCCTGAGAGGAGGGGAGGCATAACCTTAGCTAGGAGGAAGCATGGAGATTCTGTTGTCACAAAGAGAAGCACAAGACGATAGAGAGAGAAACAGGTAAGGAGAGAAAAGACCTAGGTGCCATGCTTACTAATTAGTATTTTATCCTGGAGGTTACAGGCAGACAATAATATCCTGGTTTTCTCTACTGGCCACTCTGGTGCCCATGCCGAGACTACCCTTGGGACTCAAGAGGGCGCTGCTGCAGTGCTCCAGGTGAAAGAGAGGTGCTCACTGCAGCTTGATAACTGATTGTCTCGGGTGGTGGAGCAGGGGTAGGGGAGGCCTTTGAGGTTGCCTTCTAGGCCCTGCTTTGGGCCGTGGCAGATGGCTATGTCTGGATGAGCAACAGACAGCGGGAAGATGATGGAGATGCCTGTGGGGTACCAGTTAGAGATGCCCCCTCTGGCAATTATTTATATGGGCCAGGAGTTAAGAAGGGTCTGGCCTTGAAATAAAGACTCAGGTGTAATTAGTAAACACATGGTAATTAAAGCCATGCATCTGATGGAGTAGCCCAGAGAGAGGGCGGAAGTTGGCACGTGCAAATGGCGGCGGGAAGGGGCCGCAGAGATGAAGGAGGTGAAGACAAATTGAGAGTAGAGTCAGTTCACTGAAGCAAAGCCCCTGAGAGGGGATGACATTTACAACGCACAGAGCAGTTGAGCTTTCAGGAGTGAGGAGCCAATTGTCTGCCATGACAGAAGGGAATGAGGAAGATACAGATGCGGATAGAGGTGAGATGTGCGGGTGATGCACGGAGACTGAGACGGGAAGGTTTGAAGGGTCAGAGGTTTGAGAAAAAAATGGGTCGTTGAAATGGAAGGGTTCCAAGGCAGGGTGCGGGACTTGGTGAGAATGTTGGGGGGGAACACATTTTAATTTCCGGGTGACTGGCATGTGTGGTAGAGATGACATGAGAGAATTTAGGGTGTTTGGTCACCTGCACCTTCTGTAGTCCATGATTTTAACAACTGTCTTGTGTTAGTATTCCCCAAGAAACAGAACCCATGGGAGGGATATGGATACAGATATGGAAATCCAGGTGTAGATGGAAATTTATTTATTATAAGCTATTGGCTACACAGTTATGGAGACTGAAACATCTCATGATCTGGTGTCTGCAGGTTGGAGACCGAGGAAGTCCAGAAGGGATTGCTGGAAAGCCGATAGGTAGATTTTGGAGTCTGAAGGCTGGAGAACCAGGAGCACTGAGGGCAGAAGGCAGGTGTCGTCCCTCAGCTGTCAGGCCGACAGGGAGTGAAGCAACCTTCCTCCGTCTTCTTGTACTCTTCATGGCCCTTGATGGATGGGATGGTGCCCACTCACACTGGGGAGGGACCTTCTGCTTGACTCAGTCCCCCAATCTGGAGGCTAACCTCCTCCAGAAACACACTCACAGACACACTGAGAAATAACATTTGGTCGGATATATGGCATGTTGTGGTCCAGGTGATACAGAATGTAACCATCGCGTGCCTCATGCAGCCCCCAGGAGTATCCAGCCACCATCATAGAAGCTTTGTGTGGTAATCACACCCACTTCCAGAACATCGAATTCTCATTCCTACTCACTTCCAGACTCCAGCTCCCTCTTGAAGCAGCCCTTGAGCGACATTTATAGGAAATGAGAAACAACAGAGCCATCATGTTGGCTTAATGTGGGTCTTCTTAGTTACCCCCTTAAGTAACGGGACAAGGCTTATCTAAAATTCTTTAGATTAATGCACCACTAGGTTAAGGCTCAGTCATCACGATGTAGGTAATTAGAGGAGTTTAAATTACCTTAAATCCTTATCTCTGTAAAATCAAGAAACTCTATCTTACTATGGTCTTTAATTCCATGGTCAATTAACACAAGAAATTGTACAAGTTCTCTGAGCTTTGTAATTAGCTCTGAGTCAGCATCCCGGGAGTGTTCAGGTAAGCCTTGGAGTACTGTATAAAAGATCAGAAGAAAGATATTTTAAATGTCTACATTAGTACCGAGTAACAAGTACTTCACAATACCTTCTCTTCATAAAAAGAATAAATCCTTCTATAAGGAGGTGATATACTCATAAAAAAATAATGTAAACACCTTGCTTATCTGAGTGAGAAGAGAATAATGTCCACTGGGTCATCATAAAGTGGAGGAAATAGATTTTTCCCCTGTCCTGGAAATCAGAGTTCTGAGGAGACAAATTGAGACTTAATGTGGTGGTTAGCCAAAAGAGAAGAGATGTCCAGCTAAGACTCTTCGGCTGGTCACAGAATCTAGCTAGAGTTGGATAACATCCTCCTCTCTTTGCTGTTTCATGTTTGTTTCATTCATTGTGTTATTTTTAACTTTGCATTTCACTTACGGTAAGCGATTCTTATTTTCCGTTTAAGAGGGCAATTGGTGTTTATAGTAAAAAGGGAGTGTCGTAAAGAAGAATACTGAATCATAGTGTTATGTGCAAGCATTCTGAAGGCAAGGCAGAAATGCCTGATGCTTGGGACGTTCTGGCTCGATGAAGGAGGGGTCTGCCTGCTCTTCCAGCCCTCAGCCACCATGGTCTGCAGTTACAGGGGAGTCCTACGCCGTGCTTGCCACCTTGATGGCAGTGATTGTCAAGGGCAGTGGTACGACTCCTCAAAGTGCATTCGGAGGAGGTCTAGGATGCATTTTTGTTTGTCGCAGGAATTGGGCATAGTGACCCATCCTGGGGGCTGAGGACGCGAGGTCTGTGTTGTCAGGGGCAGTCCCTCTTGCAAAGAACTGTTTTACTGTTTTACATCCCATAGGATTTTCAAAGATCCTGCTGTATAGTTATTAATAAATTGCTGATCCTGGGGCGCCTGGGTGGCACAGCGGTTGGGCGTCTGCCTTCGGCTCAGGGCGTGATCTCAGCGTTATGGGATCGAGCCCCACATCAGGCTCCTCCGCTAGAAGCCTGCTTCTTCCTCTCCCACTTCCCCTGCTTGTGTTCCCGCTCTCACTGGCTGTCTCTATCTCTGTCAAATAAATAAATAAAATCTTTTAAAAAAAATAAAATAAAATAAAATAAAAAAATAAAAAATAAATTGCTGATCCTGATTACACACACTCACGGAGCATGCTTTTCATGGATTTAAGATACAATAATTGTCGAAGAATGTAACTTCCATGTAAAGTGAGAAAAGACCTTCATTTGTTATTTTTAGACTGTTTTTACCAAGGGCTGTTACCCGTTGAGAAAATCACCAAGAGTAATAACTTTGTGATATTTGAGTTCCCTAAGATTCTGTGTACTTGCAGCTGTCACATTCCCAGCCAGCTTATGACACTGGCAACATTGGACAATTTGCTGTCTTCCAGGCTGTTCACATGTCAGTAATTATATATAATACATAATAAATAATAATGAATAACTATGTATATAATAAAGCATTTATAATGTGGTAGTAGGTTTTACTTATTGAATTATAGATTTTATTTTATGGTAAACTAATTTTATTTCTTTTATGTATTACATTCAGGTATTTCTGTTGGCTTTTCTTAAAATCATCTGGAGAGCTGGGTTATATTATCTATGAATTCATGATCATTCATTATCTATCCTTCTCATGATTTTACAAGGAGGACTTACAAAATATTTTATAGTAAGTGGAAGTAGGGGGACAAACAGTGTTGGGCAGCCTGCCTCTCACATGTCTTCCCCACTTTCTCCCTGGGTGATTTCGGCAGCCCTTAATTTCAGAGCCTTCATTCCTATCTGCAAAGAGGGGACTCTATGAGTGGACTGAGGTTATATCAAACCCTAGAAGCGTTTAGCAAAGCACCAGGCACATGTTAAGCCCTCAAAATATGCCAGCCTTTCTTTATACATTGTAACTTTACATGGATTACTTATCCCTCTTAGCCTGGCTTGTAAAATGGGCTAAAAACATTATCTCAGAGGATTGTTCAGAGTCTACTGATGTAATGTTTGCAAACTCAACCCAGTGCTTGACAGAGATGATGGATCTTAAAATGTGAACTTGCTTTTCTTCATGCGTGTTAATCCTAACTGTACAGTCACATCATTCTTGTTCCTAAAACCATGGTCCTGAATAAGGTGTGAAGGACATAGAAGGCCCTCTATACGTTGATCAGATGGAGGAATAGATGACAAATAATGGGTAGGCAACTCTAATGCTGGCTTTTATATTGACAGTTGCATTTCTAAAACCCCTATGATTCTTTTTTGTCTATTTGCAATGGGAAGAGTAAGCTTCAGATGTAAGAATCAGATTAGAGGCCTTCAGGTATACACTGTCTGCATTTTAGGTCATGCATGAATTGAAATGGCAATCCAGAAGGTAATCTCAAGATCTAATGGAAGGGATGTGCATTTTTCCACTCGAGCCTCTCCAGGGCATCTGCATTACTCACACACTTCGCTGGAGCTCGAAGCACTCCGCAAATTACAAACGTGCTTGTACTGTGAAGAGTCTCAGGTCTGCAGTAAGTCATGCAATCGTTCATATCGCACAATTCACCTGTCTTTCCCCCAGAGCTGGGCACTGGTGGTGCAGAGGCTGCCCGGATGACACCAGTGCTGATTAGGGACCCCTGGAGCATAAGAAACTTCCATGATCATGTTCTCTAGACTGCCTTTTCTCCTCCTGCCTCTTCAGCCTTCAAGGCAAAATCATAAAGAGTATCTATTGGGCACCAGGGCGGCTCAGTTGGATAGAGAGTATCTATCCTCGGCTTAGACCTGGGTCTGAATCCTGATTCCAACATGAATTAGCCATGCAACATTGTTCAGGCTCTCATGGCTTTGATTTCCTCATCTATAAAATAGGGCTCTCATACCATTGCTGTAATTAAATGAGATTGTAAATAAGAAATGAGAGCATATGACATACAAACCTTTACCCAAGAAGGTAAGTTATTTCCCTGAATGATTTTTTCTTTACCTTGAAATCCATCCCCTGACAAAGCCAGGAGCAACTGCTTCCTCTTAATGTGTATCTCCAGAAGTTAGCTGCACTTATCATGAGACGCTCAACACTGTCTTCCTGACATGATAGTAATTTCTGTTTCTTCCCCTCAAATTGTCCACAGTAGAGAGGAAGCTGCTCATGGTGACCATGTCTTGTATTTGTGTATTCCTGGCCCTAGAGGTTTCTGGCATATAACGAAGACAAATAAATGGTAGGTATTTTGCATATGTATTGCAGACATACAAGAATAGCAAACCGACACCAAAATTAAATATTCAAAAGAATGCATGTTGGCCAGAAGTATTAGACATCACCTTTAATTTACAGATCAGTGGATGGTCTATTGAAATACTTTTCATACAACTAGTACCACGTTCAGACAAAAATTAATATTTGCAGTTGGTAGAGGGAGAAACTGAGAAAGGTTATGAGCAGATCACCCTGTGGGTCTCCAGCAGTGAAGCTGGTTAGTGGCTGCATCGGTGAGGATCTTTCGGCAGCGAGGTGCAGAAAATGGGATTCAAGCTATCTGCAGGAGAGGGGGAGCAGATGCTCATGGAAGATGCCCAGGAGTAGATCGACTTTACAGGAGTCATGATCCTGGGTCCAAATGATATCACCAGGCTCTACTCGTCCAGGTGGAGCTCACTCACGGGTTCTGCCTGATGACTCCAGTGGCTTCAGGCTTACCCTCATTATGGCATCTGTTCCAGCAGAAGAAACTGTTTGCTTCCCTGAGCGTGCCAACCAAAGTCAGAGAACTGAGTCTTGGTGACAGCGAACAGCCTAACTTGGGTCATTTCTCTACGCCTGCCACTTCAGTCTGTGGCTGCAGGGCTTGAATGCACTGACAACACAGCCTCTTCCAGGCCCCACGGGGAAGGTAGAGTCGGCTTTGTCTACCTCATGCATGTGGACCAAAAAAGGAGTGATTGTTCTCTCATAGTAAAATCAGAATATTACTCTCAAAATAACAGTATTCTGATAAGAAAAAATAATAAAATTCTACTCCAGTGGCAGAATCAAGAGAATTCTGTTCTCATGAGTGGAGATATATATCCAGGCCAACAGAATGGATCAGGGAAAGGACAACTGTACACACACACACACACACACACACACACACACACACACAGGTTTATGCATGTATACAAGAATATACATATATGTAAAGCATGAAAGGACTGCCATTAGGCTGAAAGCATTGCCCAGAATTCTTATACCACCAGTTTCTTTGAAATAAAACCTCAAAGATCAGTAGCAAAAGTGCAAATAAACTGGGTATATAGGGCCAAAAGACTAACTGTTCACCAGAAAATGATCGTCTATAGTCTGTAGTTTAAAAATCCATAGTCTAGGGCACCTGGGTGGCTCAGTCTGTTGAGCGTCTGCGTTTGGTTCAGGTCATGATCCCAGGGTCCTGGGATCGAGCCCTGCATCGAACTCTCTGCTCAGCAGGGAGCCTGCTTCTCCCTCTCCCTCTGCCTGCCGCTCTGCCTATTTGTGCGCTCTCTCTCTCTCTCTATCAAATAAATAAAATCTTTAAAAAATAAAAATTAATAAAAATCCATAGTCTAAAAATGATAACCGAAGATTGTTGAGTGAGGGAAGGACACTAGTGACTACTAGGTCAATACTTATCCTTCCAGGTAAAGAAGGCTAAAGTTTCAATGCCTCACTTATTATTATATAGCTCTAGATTCTGTTTTCCAAGTTACATTACCAGAAACCTAGTTATGAGCTATGTTGCCTTTGTTCGCTGTAGACTTAAAAATTATTATTTATTTAAAGTTAATATTCTATAGAATTATAAGTTAATATAATTTATATTCATAATAGCCATTACACTGGCTTTTAATGTTGAATCAGTATAGATAATAATTGTCTAAGGAACACTTCTGAAATTTCAAGTATCAGGTCCACTGGTTGTCTTCACCCATGGTCCCCAGATAAGACTTGTCAGATTAAGTGGGGTACATTTCTCTATGGGATGAATGACAAGTCAAAGAGTTCATCTTTCATGGAAAATTCATTTGAGTTCCTTTTATTAGAAAAAAAAGTTCTGCCTGATGAAAATGGTATTCATAGTCAAGCTTGGTGTTCACTGTAAGTGGTCATCCACTCATTGAACAAATAGTTATCAAACATCTGAATATGATTTTAGGAAATATGAACAAGGCAATGCTGAAGACTAAAGTCTCTGCTCTGTTGGAGATTTCATCCTGGTGGGGATTAAATAGTTATAAATAAGTACATAATATATATCAAGTAGTAAGAAGCATCTAGAAGAAAAGATGTGCCTAGCCTGGGTTTGTGCAGTACCCACTTCTTCCCTAGTACCTCACTGACCTTTTATAAAGTTTCTCAAGGTTTATCATTACTTTGAATCCTTTGAAGTATAGATTTTTTATTGTGAACTGCCTTTTTTTTTATATTAGTCTTAGCCTAAATGTAAATATCTCCTTAACTTGAACCAAGAAGTTAGATTGGTTCTTACTGTATCCAATATAATGGGCTCACACAGAGTGCCTCCTGTGTACTGAGCATGGGTGCTAGTGGGGAGAGATACAGGGATACGAATAATTGCGATAAAATGTCATGTGCTGTGCTAACCAGAAGAAAGAGGAATTCCAGAGACACGCGAGGGCCCTCTAGGTAGGCAGAACAGCATACCCACAATGCGCTATTCACCTGTGCAGCGCCTTTATCTGGAATACAGGGAGGTGAGATGGGGTGAGGAGCGTTGGAAGATGCTAGAAAGTGGTAGCAGTGACCAGATGGAGATGAACTTTGAATGTCATACTAGCAAGCTGGGGCTTGACCCTGTGGGTTTAACGACAGCAGTAAAACCTGAGTGAATAAAAGGCTAACAGAACTGCATGCAGGCGATGTCAATTCATTGCTCAGTCTGCTCAAAGTCTTTGACTTTCTCCTAGCAATACTCAGCTGTCTTCATCAGCTTTCTGAATCACAACGGACCTGGTCACTTCTCTGCCGAGGGGCCTCCATTTCACATACAGTAAAAACCAAAGGCTTTGTGACAGCTTGCAATGCCCCACATAATCGGGACTTCTGTTACCCCCCCCTTGCTCAGTCTCCTCCTACCACACACACCAAACTGGTACTTAACATGCCAAAGAATCTTCCCCCTGTGCACCAGCCTTTCCTTCTGCATGCAGTGCTCTTCCCCTAGGTGTACACCAGGCACGCTTCTTCAAGTCTTTGCTCAAACATTATCACTCAGTGAGGACGGCCACATCCACCCTCTTTAAAATTACAGCACTCCTCTCCACTCTCTCTCTTCCATATCCTATTTGATGGGCAGCCATAACGCTGATACCCTCTGGCATACTATAAAATTTACTTCCTTTTCACGGTTCTATTCCACCTCGCCCCGCTGGGATCCCAAATCCAGAAAGGCAGGGAGTTCTGCCTTGTTACCTTCTGCTGTACCCCCAGCACTGCTTGGCTCTTGGTAAGAGGTTAACAAATATTTGTTGAGTGAATGAAAGAATAAGTGGATCTCTCCAATTATAATCTTTCCTCACAGTCACTATTCAAGACTAAAGAACCACAGTGGCTTTCATTTGCCCTCCGAAATTCCTATTTCACTGCCATTCATGCTGAGGCTAGTTTTTCATCGCACACAATTTCATGGTTACGTTTTCACCATGGATGACAAAATTGCTAAAGAGAAAGGAGCATGAGAAAAATGGACAAAGGTTTCATGCACACTTTTGAGGTGGGCAATTTCCACTTGAACCATTTGTCCCTTTTTAATCAGGAATTGGTGATGTACAAACGCAATCAACAGATCCAGAAGAACTCAGGGGGTCACAAAAATCAATGTGCCGATACCCAAGGGTGCATTTCCTGTATGTTAATTACTGTCATTTCTTAGACCCTAGAACCATTCATTAAGTGTTCGGTTTAATGGGTCTTTTCCTTTCTCCAGGTTGTGTAATGACTTTTTTCTCAGGCGCTCATCTTCCCCCATGTTCTTGTTTCAAAATGATCTCATGCTTTTTCTCTTTCCAGAACAATGCATCATACTCCCTGTTAATGCTGTCTTTAGTCCCCTCTCTTCGTTTTTGGAGGCAAGTAAGGATATCTTTATTTTAATTCCTCCCCCAGAAGTCGTTTTGTTTTGTTTTCCTTTTACTGTTAAATGTTGATGCTACTTTTCGAATAACTGAGTAAAGGGCATAGCCAATCCCTATCTCCAAAAATCAACACAAAAACCAGACCACACTGACCAAAACAACTGTATCAAGACTCTGGACATGGATCAAAAGCAGACATCAAATTGAGAAGGTTTTATGCAAGAAAAATCTACTACAAAAAAATCCACTAAACCTGGGTAAAAGCAGTGATTTACCTTTCTTGTTTTCCCTTTGTGATCTTTGTGACTCACCTCACCTCTCCTTTCCCTGGTTCCACTAGGCAGAAGGAAAGTCGGTACTTCATCACGTAAGTTTTAATCAGTTAAGAGTTGTTAGCCGAGTTTTAGCTGCCATTTCCACACATCTTACAATAGGGCTTTCCTCTTTTGGCAGAGCCAAAAATAAACAAAATACACTGGAAAACAGTGTATAGAAATGTGGGTCACTTCTGTAAGTTTTGACTTCCTATCATAGTTTACCCACTTTCGTTTACTTTTAAGAATTATAAAGTCACTGCTCTTGAAATTATTCTGGAGTTTTTATTTTTAATTAGTGGAGGGATGGGCTATAGAGCATGTCACATCTCCAGAGCACAACAGAAACTGCTAGATCAAAGGCTGGCAAAATTTCTTCAAAGCTCCGTTAGGATAAACATTTTAGGTTTTGAGAGACATACATGGACTCTGTCACATATTCTTTTTTTTTTAAACAACTCTTGAGAAATGTAAAACATTCTTAGCCTGTGTGTTATTTAAAATATGGATAGGATTTGGCCCATGGTCCATAGCTTGCCAAAACCTGCTTAGGTCTTTGAATTTTTAAAGATTTATTCGTTTATTTGAGAGAGAAAGAGAGAGAACACATGTGTAGGCACTGGGAGGGGCAGAGGAAGAGAGAGAATCTCAAGCAGACTCGACACTGGGCATGATCCTGACCCGGGGCTTGATCTCACGACCACAAAATCACAACCTGAGCGGAAACCAAGAGTTGGATACTTAACGAACTATACCACCTAGGCACTCCAGGTCTTTGCCTGTTCTTTTTTTTAAGATTTACTTATTTTTTTTGACAGAGAGGGAGGGAAGGAGGTGAGGGGCAGGGGAGAGAGGCAGAGGGAGAGAAAGAATCCCAAGCAGACTACCTGCTGAGCGCGTGGTACTCGATTCCATGACCCTGAGACCATGACCTGAGCTGAAACCAAGAGTTGGACATTTAATTGACTGAGCCATCCAGGCACCCCCAGGTCTTTGCTTTTTTAAAATTAAGCTTTTTATTTTGGGAATCACTGTAGTTACATATGTAGCTCTGAGAAATAATACGGAAGAAGCTCTTGTACCCTTTAACCATTTTCCTTCACAGGTAACATCTTAAAATTTTATAGCAGCAAAATCACAACCAGGATATTGATACAATCAAGAAAAAGTCCCAAAGCTTTCTACTCATACTTTTAATATAAATATTTAGAGTTAATTGTTTTCCTCTAACTAGTGTTTGGCTGCATCCTATAACTTTTTATGTTTTGCTTTTGTTATCACTCATTTTGCAATATTTTTTAAGTTTCTTTTTTGAATTCTTCTTTAACCCATGGACTAGTTATATGTATGTTGTTTAATAATATAAATTTGGGGACTTCCTTCAGAATATCTTATCAATAGCTCATTTCATACTGTTAAAGTCAGAGAAAATGCTGTGTAGGATTTTAAACATTCGAAAGTTAATTAAACTTCTTATGGCCCATCATCTGGCCTATCTTAGATGGACATGAACCTGCCATGTGCATTTCAAAGTTGAAGATTCTGTAGCTATGTGCAACTTAACTATGCATGCCGGTTAAGTCAGGTGATTGATACCGTCATTCAGGTCTTCTGTATGCTTCCTGATATTTTTATATATTTCTGTCATCTAAATGAAAGGATAGTAAAGTCTCCCATTATGAGAATGGACCTGATCCATTTCCACTTTTGTCATAACTGTTTTGCATATGAATTCTGAGTCTTTATTACTAAGTACAGGTTACTTATAATTGTTCTTTCTGAAAAAATTCTCCCTTTTATCGTTAGGTGATGCCCCACTTTATCCTCTGTAATACTCTTTCTTTTGAAGTCTGTTTTCTCGAAATTGATACAGCCAGCTCAGTGTTCTAATCAGTGTTTGCGTGATGTATCTTTTGTCAAGCTTTTATCTTCCACTAATTTGTAACTTTTATTTAAAGTACATCTCCTATAGTCAGCATATTGTTGGGTGTTGAGTTTTTATCTAGTTTAACAATCTTTCACTTTTGACGGAGGGTTTAGCCCACATTCAACTTACTTACTGATATGATTGGATCTGTCTACATTCTTTCATTGTTCCTTGAGGTTTCTTCCTCCGTTGCTTCTTTCCTGCACTGATTTGTGTGTCTCTGTGTGTGTGTGTGTGTGTGTTTAGTGTTCCGTTTTCTTCTGTCTCTTAGATTCTCAGCTAGACTTATTTTTAGTAGTCCCCCTAATGTTAAAAATATGCACCCTTAAGTTATCAAAATCTGCCGAGTTAAAAAAATGTGTAATTGTGTAGTGATGATGTTAAGTAGACTTATTGTGGTGATCATTTTGCAAAAGATACAGATACCAACTCACGTTGTACACCTGATACAAACGTCAATTCTATCTCAAAGAAATCTATTGAGCCAACGTTGGGTCATCACAGGCTACACCACAGACTCTTCACACCTGTCATTTACACTATTCGTTTTACAAATGCAATTACCTACAATACTCTAATTACTTTTCCTGCTTCTCCCATCCTTGTGCTGTTCTTTTATCTTTTATATATGTTATAAACCTCACCTGGAAATGCAATTATTTTTGCTTTAAACAGTTAGTTATCCCTCAAGGAAAATATCAGAATGAAAAACAGTGCTTTCTATTTACAAAGTTTTGTGTTATTTCTGGTGACCCTAATGTTCTTCCCTGTGATTGGACTTTGCACATGGCATCAGGGTAACTCCATCTGAACAACATAATTTCATATCACTTGCAGGGCAGGCCAAATGCCAATGAATTCTTTCAACGTTAATTTTATGAAAATATATTTATTTCAGTTTTTAATATATTTTTACCAAATATAGAATTCTGGGTTTCTAACTTTTTTTTTTTTTTCCATTTTAGAGATGTGAGTTCATCTTCTACTGGCTTCAGTTTTTTTTTTCCTGAGGAGAAGGCAGGAGATAATCTTATTACCATTCCCCAGTAATCCTGTTGCTTTAAATTTCTGTTATCCTTGATGTTCAGCAATTTGACTGTGAGGTATTTAGGTAGAGTTATCTTCGTAGTGTTTCCTGCCTGGGATTCACAGAGCTTTTGCATTCTAAGTGAGCATTATTCTTCAAGTATAGAAAATTGTCCATCATAATTCCTTCCTACAGTTCTGCTCTAAGCTTCCTCTCTTCTGCAGCTCCTGTTTTCTGCAGGGAAAACAATTTAATACTGCCCGCAGTTCCTTGCTGGTTCATTCATCTTTCCCCTCAATAATTTTTCTGTTTCTTTTGAGATTTGATGATTTCTACTGCTTTTTCTTCAATTTCACTAGCACTTGATTAAATTATACTTGATATACACTAAAGTAAATATAGTTTGAATGCATAATTGAATGAGTTTCGTCATATCTACACACCCATAAAACCACAGTTAAGAAAATGAATAGATTCATCACACTCAAAGTTTCCCCCTTCCCTTTTACCCATCGTTTCTTCCAAATCTGGTACTCTCTCACTGTCATAGCAGTGCCTTTGAACGATTAATTTTGATGAGAGTTTTAATATACAGATTGTTAATAGTTCAAGCATTCTGTGTCATTTATAAGATATTTTTCCTACTCTCAAGTTACTGAGATATCATCCTGTTGTCTTCTAGAATTTTTGTAATCTTGGCCCTTACATTTAGGTATAAGATCCACATGGAGTTATTCTCTCATATATGGTGAGAAGTAAGATTTGATGACTTTTTTCCACATAGGCTCCCCAATTTTGTCAAATGCTTTCATGCATCTCTTGAGATGACTTATGAACTTTTTCCTTTTGTCTCTTAATATGGTGAATTATAGGGGCGCCTGGGTAGCGCAGTCGTTAAGCGTCTGCCTTTGGCTCAGGGCGTGATCCCCGCATTCCGGGATCCAGTCCCACATTGGGCTCTTCCACTGGGAGCCTACTTCTTCCTCTCCCACTCCCCCTGCTGTGTTCCCTCTCTCACTGGCTGTCTCTCTGTCACATAAATAAATAAAATCTTAAAAAAATATATATGGTGAATTATATAGATTTCCAAATGTTAAACCAGTCTTGCTTTTTTAAATTATTATGATTATGTTCAATTAGCCAACATAGAGTACATCATTAACTTTTGATGTAGAGTTCAACCATTCATTAGTTGCATGTGACACCCAGTGTTCGGAGAGCTCCTACACAGTCAGGGTGCATTACCCATTTTGAATATTCTTTCATTGGATTTGCTAAAACAAATTGTTAAGAATATGTACATTTGTGTTCCTAAGGGATATAAATCTATAATTTTTCTTGTAATTTATCCTTCTTACTTTAGTATAGACTATTTTTTCTGCCCCTACTCCTCTCTTCTTCTGTAATTCAATTACATGTATATAGACTGAATTTATCTCATGGTTTACTTTTGCATTATTAATATTACTAGACTCTTTTTTTCTCTGTGTTTTTCACTTCGGGTACTTTGTATTGCTGTGTATTGAAGGTCGTTAATCTTTTATTTCTCAATGTCATATATGCTGTTAATCGTGTCCAATGCCTTTTTCATGCCTAGATATTTGATTTAGATGTTATTTTTAATTTTTTGAGGAACCTCCATACTATCTTCCACAGTGGCTGCACCAGTTTGCATTCCCACCAACAGTGCAAGAGGGTTCCTTTTTTTCCGCATACTCGCCAACACCTGTTGTTTCTTGTGTTGTTGATTTCAGCCATTCTGACAGGTGTGAGGTGGTATCTCATTGTAGTTTTGATTTGCATTTGCCTGCTGATTAATGACATGGAGCGTCTTTTCTTGTGTCTGTTGGCCATCTGTATGTCTTCTTTAGAGAAATGTCTGTTCATGTCTTCTGTCCATTTTAATTGGGTTATTTGGTGTTTCGGGTGTTGAGTTGTACCAGTTTTTTTACATATTGTGGACACTAACCCTTTATGGATATGCCATTTGCAAATATCTTCTCCCATTCAGTGGGTTGCCTTGTTGATTGTGTCCTTCACTGTGCAGAACCTTTTCATTTAGCTGTTGTCCCAATAGTTTGTTTTTGTTTTTGTTTCCCTTGCCTCAGGTTTTCCTCTATTTTCTTAAACATATCAAACATTTATGAAAACGTTTCAATATTCTTGTTTACTAATTATATCATCTGTGTTACTTTTGTGTGTGTTTCCACTGATGGGCTTTATACTCTCATTGTAGGTTATGTTTCCTGCTTCTTTACATGCCTGGAAATAATTGACTGCATGACAGACATCATTAATGTTACCTGGGTTGGGATGGAGTATTTTCTTTTGCTTTATTAAACTATTTAGAAACCATTTGACTGTTTGAAGCTTGATTTAAGGTTGTTAGTTGACTTAATCCTTTAATCTGTGGCTAATTCTGTCTGACTACTGAGGTCTCACTGAGGCTATAACCTTCTGAGTGGTCCATTTGATATCCTCTATGTTATAAATTTTTCTTAGTTTAGTTGATGGGGACATGAACTATTATTTCTGTGTGAGTTTTGGGTTTGAGCTTTCTGCTTGTTCTTTTCCAGTGATTCTTTCTCAGGCCTTGCCTTTTTTTTTCTCTCAAATATGTACTTCTTGGTTCTCTGCTAAAGGCAGGAGGATCCTTTGAGATCTCCAGAGCCTCTCTCTGTGCAATTCTCTCCTTTCATTTCAGATTTCTTCTCTCCTGTACTCTTACAAGACAATCCTAGCGTTCTTGGCCTCCCCAAATCTCCAATTCTCTTTGCTGAATGCAAGGAATCTGCTGGGCTTTCGGGGGGGTTCCCATTCCTTGAGCTGTGTCCTTGATCCTGTCTTTAGGCAGTGAGCCAGAATACTCATAGCACTTACCTTGTTTGTTTCCTTTCTCCAAAAGTTTACTATCCCGTGCCGCTATTGTCCGGTATATGGCTACCATATAGTGTTGCATATCACTTGTTCAGATTTTCAGTCAATGCAGGTGATGAGTACATCTGATGCCAATTACTCCACCAGAGCTATAAGCAGAAGTTTACCAAAAATCAAGGACATTGTAATTTTTTTTAAGTCAAACCACTAGTTAGGGCTAAAGCTTTCACCAGTATTAAAGAAAGCAAGGGACTGATTACTATTTAACTTAACTGAAGGGAATTTGATTCCTTTTGATGATTCAGAAAACACTGCAGTGTTTTTCCTCAATGTTGCTTGATGAACATTAATTATCATTGTATCGTAGCTGTGAGGAAAACTGGCTAGGAATATTATGTTTATGATAATGTTGGGTAAGAAATTTAACTTCATATATTCTAACTGTTGCCCATCAATGAAAACAAATTAGTGCATTTGTGTTCTTATTATTACATCCTTAATCCAATTATGCACTTGGTGCTCAGAAGAGTAAAATCACAAGGATGTGAAATAGAGAGGCAATCTTAGGAACTGCTAGCTCAATTGCTACAGGAGTTTCCTCTACATAAAAAGAGAAAAGTCAGGGAATACATTAATTTTTATTAAGTGCCTACTCCATGCTACACATCCTTGGATGTATTATTCCTTTGCAGCAAATTATTACCAATTCAAAACATAGAAATGTGCTCAGGCAGAACTACATAGTAATAGATGAAAGGTATACATTTTATTTTATTTTGTATTGAGAATTTCTTTATTTATTTGAGAGAGAGAGCAACAGTGAGTGTGAGTGGGGGGAAGGGCAGAGGGAAAGGGAGAGAGAGAATCTGGAGTAGATTCTCCACTGAACAGGAAGCCTGACACGGGGCTGAACCACATGATGCTGACATCACGACCTGAGCCGAAGTCAGGAGTCAGACGCTTAACGGACTGAACCACCCAGGCACCCTGAAAGACATATTTTTTTCAAAGATTTTATTTATTTATTTGACAGAGAGAGAGACAGCCAGCGAGAGAGGGAACACAAGCAGGGGGAGCGGGAGAGGAAGAAGCAGGCTCCCAGCGGAGGAGCCTGATGTGGGGCTCGATTCCAGGACCCTGGGATCACGCCCTGAGCTGAAGGCAGATGCTTAACGACTGAGCCACCCAGGCGCCCCAACAGGCATATTTTTTAATCTATAATAATTATCTAGATCATTGCAACATATGGAAATAAAATAAAATAATGAGTTATTATTTATCATAACAAACTCAAGAGGTATCAATTATTATTTACTTTGGGAATGCTTATTCCTCATTATGTTTTCATGCGAAGAAAATTACACTGGAATCACACTCAAGAATCTTTTTTTTTTAATTGATAATCTGATTCTAAAAATCATATAAAAATGCAAAGAACTTATTAAAGACAAAACATCTTTAAAAAGAAAAACAAAGTGGAGGGCAAACACTACCTGGTTTCAAAACGAATTACAGAACTACAGTCATCAAGAGAGTGTGGTTCTGACATCGAGACAGACAAATACATCAATGGAAGAAAGTAGAAAGTCCAGAAATAAACCCACACATATATGCACAGCTAATTTTCAGCAAAGATGCAAACGTAATTCGGTGATGAAAGGACAGTATTCTTAATAAATGGTACTCAAACAATTAGATATCCATATGGAGGAATATGAATCACGATTCATATTTTGTGCCATCTATGAAAAATAACTCAATAGAGGTCATAGACCTCAATGTGAAACCTAAAATTGCCAGCAGAACACAGAAGAGGAATCTGTTACTTTGGAAAACCATGGCAGGTAGATTTTTTTTAAAATTGGTCCTTATAAAATTAAAAACTTCTCTTCACCTCTCATTAGCCAGAACTTAGTCACATGGCTTCACAAATTTGCAGGAGATGTTAGGAAACAGAGTTTCAATTCTGGGATGCAATGTGCCAGATAAAAATTCTATTACAGAGGACAAAGAAATGAGTGGATAGACACAGAACTGGCAGCCTTGGTGCCAAATACTAAACATGAATTAAGAGTAAGGAAGACAGCAAAGTGATGACGTTATTCTATATGAATTCTTAAATACTTTGGTTGAAATATTAAGATAGTCTTTCTGTTATTTAAAAATTCATTTTATATCTAACTTAAAATTTAAAACGAAACAAAAACCTGACAATACTTTCCCATAGTAAGAGCATTCGCCTCTTTCGTCATGTAACTTGAGTATTGAAAGAAGAGATGAGTCTTCCGCACAGTTTGAAACATGTGTCTCCTCAAGGCTTTTGGGATCTCAGATGTTAGGAGCGCTGTTCACACACCTCTTCTTCTGACCTTTGAGTGCCATTCCTGCCTAACTAGCTTTGCACAGAACCTGGCACAGAGGATTTGCTCAACAGATATTTTTCTAGTAAGAGCATGAACGCATCTGACTGCCAAGAGCGAAGCAATGGTTCAAACAGAATTGTTTAGGCATCCACTCCATGGCAGACATTGCCTGATATATATTACAAAAGGAAACTCATATAACCCCACAGAGCAACTCTAAGTTAAATGCTATTGTCCCATGCTATAAGTGAGACAACTGAGTTTGAGAATGCTTTCCTTACTTGACCAAGTCTGCCATGCTAATAAAATGTGGCAGTCAGATGTTACTGAAAGAACATTGACCCTGGAGAACCTAAGTACCATAAGTGGGTGAATTTGGACAAGTCCTTTTCTTTATCCGAACTTCATTTTGCTCACCTGAAAAATGAAAGCTAAGGACTGTGCGGTGTATTAACTCTATGACCATTTGCGACCAGCCAAAAAAAAAACCTAGGGCTTTCAGCTTTTCCCATTCCATGTGACTTAGCCTATCGATGCCTTGAGAACTCTGCAAAAGGATCTTTCTTTCATTCATCTTAAAAACCTCAGCCTTGGGGCGCCTAGGTGGCTCAGTCGGTTAAGCATCTGCCTCTAGCTCAGGTCATGATCCCAGGGTCCTGGGATCGAACTCTGCGTTGGGCTCCGTGCTAAGCGGGGAGTCTGCTTCTCCCTCTCCCCCTCGCCTGCTTGTGCGTGCGCGCTTTCTCTCTCTGTCTAAATAAATAAATAAATAAAACCTTTTAAAAAAAAAGAAAAGAAAAGAAACCCCGATCTTTTGTTCTCCATCATCCACATCTTCTCCTGCATCATGGTTCCATAACGATGTGTCCCTTACTCTCTTTTGCACAATCTGTGGGACATTGTGCGATCAGAGCTCCTAACACCTGAGAACCCAAAGCCTGGAGCAGAGACATGTTTCAAACCGTGCAGGGTGAAAATAAATCTTTCCATTTTAAAAACTGACTGCAAGAAACAGCCTGGGAAGAATATAAGGGCGACAACCAGTCTGATTCTACGTAAAGAAGCAGATAGGCCCGTTCTTACCCCATTATTGGATATGCCAATAGGACCCTCGACCACAGGCCAGAAAAAAAGAAACAATAAATAATGCGATGTATTGTGAAGCTGATGGCCTTGATAAAAAGCAGCATTGTGACATTTATAAAAGGTTCTTTTATTTATTTTTTATTACCTTGGAAGGAAAGGAAATGTCCCTGGTTCCTCTTCTTTTTTGAAAGCATTTGTACAATGCCCTTCGGAGGTGTGGCAAACAGGGGTGGGGCAACCCAGGAGTCTACCTTTGACTCGGCCCGTTGTGGTTCTTGGAACTGTTACAATCAGATTTTTTGTTAAGAGCCTCTGAGTTGGAGCATACAATGTTTGTGAGTTGGATAGGAATCAGATTAGCAGAAGGACAAGCACACAGGTCTGATCCAGAAGGGGACTAGAACCACAGAAAGAGCTCGGGACGTGGCATCAGAAGACGGTGGCTGGCTCCTGGGCTCTGGGGACTTCTAGGACCACGAACAAGTAACCTAATTAACTTCCCTCAGCCTCTGCTTGGGGAAGTGTCCATTGGAAGGACACTTGGAAGTCAGATACCCTGAAATTTTGGTTTATTAAACATAAAATAAGTTCATATGTATTTTTTCTTGTAAAGAAAATTTTAGCACTGATTAAGCCCTCACGGCATGCCAGATATTAGGCTAAATACATGTATTGTCTCATTTTTTTCAGCTTTACTGAGGTATAATTGACAAGTAAAATGGTAAGATATTTAAAGATACCGTGTGACAATTTGATATGCATATACATGGTGAAAAGACAACCCTCATCCCGTTAATTAATACATCCACCACTCCCATAGCTACCCAGTTTTTGGTTTTGGTTTGATTTTGGTGAGAACATTTAAGTTTTCCTCCCCTAGCAAGTTTCAATGATACCCTAGTACAGTGCTTTCAACTATGGTCACCATGTTATACATAAGATCCTCAGATCCTTTCTCTTTTACCTTTAACAAGAGTAAAACTCTGCACACTTTTACCCAACTTCCCCTATTTCTCCCAGCTCCCAGCAACCACTTTCTTACTGTTTCTATTAATTCAACCTTTTTTTATGTAAAGATTCCATATATAAGGGATACATGCAGTTTCTGTCTCTTTCTGCCTGGCTTATTTTGTTGGCAACATGTTGTCATTTCTGTGTAATTTATTGTCTCATTTAATCTTCTCAAGAACCCTGAAAGGTAGGTATTATTCTCAGTCCCTCATGTTAGTGATGAGACTGGGGCACAGAGAAGGAAGTAATTGGCCCTAAGGTCACACAGCGAGCCAATTGGTGGGACCTAGATTTGGATCCAGATAACCTGAGTGAGCATGAAAGGGTAACTAGGAGACTCCTCAGACCGCTATGGGGGACAGAGGAGGGAGGCCTAACAGTATCCCGCAGAGTGTGTCTTGACACCCGTATGTCCACACCAGCTTTTCTCGAACAGCGCTCATTCATTATGTACCTCCCCGTGTTTGCATTTCCTCAAGTTAACCAGGTCGTCTTGGTGATGCTGGGGGTCTGCATAAGCATCTTAAGACTGCATTTTCCTGGTCCCAAGTATTAATATCTGTACAATTAGGGCTTAAATATGTATAGGTATAAATATTTTTTTAATTTTTTAATTTAAATTAAATTTATTTAACATATAGTGTATTATTAATTTAAGGGGTAAAATTTAGTGATTCATCAGTTGCATACAACACCCAATGCTCATTCCATCAAGTGCCCTCCTTAATACCCATCACCCAGTTATCTCATCCCCCCAGCCACCTCCCAGGTATATATATTAAAAAAAAAAAATTGAATAGAATTGTTTAAAAAACCAGTTAAAGCATACCCATCAAAAACTGTCCTTCTACCAAAAATCATCTTGGATATAAGCTCTGTGCTTTGTGGAAGCCCCAGACTCACTAGTCATAAGCACTCGATAAATATCTATTAAATTGCTTTGAATCCGTTGTGAATTCCCAATGAAAGAATTTTGGCCCAAATTCAGGATGTATGTTGCCTGCTCCAAGTTACACTCTCTCCCTCACACACTCCATGGGAGAGCGAGCTAGACAGAAAGAAGGGGTCAGATGCTGAGATCATGGAGGGACAGGTGTAACCAGAAGTTGACCTCGAGAGCAGAAAGCATTTTTCAGTGAAGGTGGGACAGGGAAACTGAAGGAACCTCATGGGGAAAAAAAATGTTTTTTGGCTCCTTTCCTGCTTCTAGTCTTCCTAGGATCTGCACCTGCTTCTTAAACACGCCTTAATGTACAGCCTCCTCGTCAAGGTCAAGGAGTTAATGATGTCTTTGGAGTCTTCCAGCACTATACAGAACCTCTAAGGAGTGACTGGGTGGGTTGTCATGGACATTTGTCAAGACCACTGAGCTTAGACCCCTTAATACCAAGACCCCTGGCTCCAGGGCACAAGTGACTTATAGAGGACACCTGAGCCCTTGTCCTTGTTTACGCCAGTTCCTGAATACCTGACAGGACATGTCTATCAGTGTATCATCCTCAGTAAAATCCCCAGACCCTAAGCAAAAACGAAACTCTCTCTCCTTTCTTTTCTGAGTCCCCCAGACACTCTATCTGCACTCTCTATCTTTAATAAACTCTGCTCCCACTTTCTCTCAGCTTGCGTTTGATTTCTATCCTGCGGGAAGCCAATGACCTCTTGGCTGCTCCTGCGGGACCCCCTCTGCGTCCTTGAACCCAGCCAGCCTGCATCAGAGTGTAACTAAGAGTCAGCCATTTGCTAGAGTTATTGGAAGAAGTGACACTCCAATCACAAAGCCAATTAAAGGTGAGCATTGCCCAAGTGGGCAAGTGGAGACAAGGCTCGGTGTATCTTGAAGAAGTGACTTTCCAGAATAGACCAGCAAGGGCAGAGTGAGACTGAAATACAAAGAGCTGATTCATTGTACCCGGAAGATGTCAAGGTGGCTATCTTGAGAAATCAATCGTCTGCTAATTCCTTAAGGAGGGGTAGCTCTTAACATTTACAGCACGTCATCCCATGAAACCTTCGTATATGGGTCATTAATATTTGCCTACATGAACCAAATACGAAGATATATTGAGCCTTCATCCCAGAATGTGGATAGCAAAATCTTAGTTACTTTTTATAAACTCTGGGATTGAAGAAACCCTCAAGGCATCGTAGACAGATATGTCAACTGAATAAAATGTAACCTCATTGCAGACAGACTTGGTTGCAGTGCCCAGAATTACATCAGTTAAGAAGTTCCCTGATATTAAAGAATAAGACTATTTCTCCCTGGATTTGCCACACAAAGCCCCAATAGGGTAGAAAGTACCAAAGATATAAGAACAATTTAAATGTAGGGGCACTTAGGTGGCTCAGTTGGGTAAGTGGCCGACTTGGTTTTGGCTCAGGACATGACCTCAGGGTCCTGGGATCGAGCCACACATTGGGCCCCTGCATTCAGCAGGAAGTCTGCTTGCGATTCCCTCTCTCCCTCTGCCTCTGCCCCTCTCCCTGTTCCTACTTGCTCACTCTCTCCCTAGCTTCTTCTCAAATAAATAATTTCTTTAAAAAAAGAACATTTTAAGTGGAAGAAAAAGGAAAAGAACTTTTATTTGACTTTGATTTACACAAATTGAGAGAAACTAAGTCAGAAAGCGCTGCTTACAAAGTCAAGATTGGGAGTCCAGCCTGGTGCGTTTCTGACTCAACCGTAGATTTACTACCTGATCTTCACTCATTACTGAGCTTCTCCAAACCCCAACGATCACAAAATAACATCCAATCCCACAGAGTTCTGGTGAAGTTTAAAAGAGATGACAAATGAGATGAGATTCTTAGTAGAGAGCCAGCAAATAATCATCACCAGCTAACCACCCATTAAATGCCGAGGTTCTTTGACTTCTGCATCAGAACACTTTGGTCCACATTCTGGATCAAAATTCCAGAGCAGCTTAACATGCAAATCACAATGGTTGTTGTAGCAATGAAGTTCTATAACTTTATAAACAGCAGTGCCTTCTCAGGTAACTTTCAGAATATTTGTGAGAATCACAAGGAGGAATCAATGACAGCAAAGATGATACAACATTGCTTTTTACCTGTTCTTACATTTCAAACCACTTTCTAAAAAGATTTTGTTTATTTATTTGAGAGAGAGCAAGAGCACGAGCAGAGGTGAGAGAGGGAGAAGCAGATTCCCCGCTGAACCTGGAGCCCGACATGGGGCTCGATCCTAGGACCCCAGGATGGTGACCTGAGCCGAAGGCAGACACTTAACCAACTGAGCCACCTGGGTGCTCCTCAAAGCACTTTTACACCTCTTATTTAGAAGGATTTCAAATAAATCAGGAAGCGTGGATCAGGTTTGATCCTTCCACTTCGCAGATTATATAAGTTGATTCAAAGCGCATATAAAGTCCGGAAACTCAAAAACTCAAAATGACCCACCAAAAGCTACTATCAGTAAACGGTAAAGCTGGAGGTGAGATAGAAATGAGAGGAAGACACTAGCAATTCCTCTGAGCTCGTCTAAGAATCCAAGTTCCATTTCACAGATGGGGCACTTGAAGCTCAGAGAGGATAAGCACAGTGTTCTGGTCTCTGGAGCTGCTCTTCCTGGGTTCAAATCACAGCTGCTACTCCTATTAGCTGCATGACCTTGGACACATAAATTTAAATTCATGTGCAAACCGGAGATAAAGTTAATCTCTCTGTTCATACACTGCTAGGAAGCTTAAATAATTTCTTTTTTTTTAAAAGATTTTATTTTTATTTATTTGAGAGAGAGTGAGAGCATGGGAGCACAAGCAGGGGGAGGGGGAGGGACGGAGGGAGAAGCACACCCTCCCACTGAGTAAGGAGCCCGACAATGTGGGATTCAGTCTCAGGACCCCAGGACCATGATCTGAGCTGAAGGCAGATGCTTAACTGACTGAGCCACCCAGGTGTCCCTAAATGAAGTATTTCATATAAAACTCTAGAACAGCACTGGGCACATGGCAAAGGTTTCATAAACATCAGCTGTTGTCAACGTCACTTTATTCCCAGTGCCCATGGCAGGTCTTCCTTCTAGAACACCAGTTCCGAGTGCAGTCTGTGGATCAGCAGCACCCACATCATCTGGACACTTGTCAGAAAGTTTAAAAACAGCAGATTCTTAGCCCCATAGCAGATCTATTGAATGAGAAATTCTGGGGTAGGAAGCAGTCTGAGTGCCAAGAACTGTACAGGTGCTAAAATTTGAGGACCACTTCGAGGGAAGTCTGAGCATCTTCCTAGATGCCTTCATTTCCCACCTGTAACTGGAAGGAGGAGGCAGGTAGAGGGCCCTCATCCATGTACCTAGTTTAATACATGGATTGAGAAGTCTCTGTAGATCCAGCGTCCACACGCCTCTCCAGACATGCCTATGTGTACAAGATCTTGATTTATAGTTGGAGAAATTCTCCAATCTAATTTCTATTTATCATAAACTTGCCCAGATTCATGAAAATTGATACATTAATTCTCATTTACCAACCGTATTGGGCTTTATGCTATATCAATAAGACTGTTGGAGGAGAATGGTAAATATCTAACACAACCTCATTAATATTTACTATTCTTTCATTCCTCCTGGCAATGCTTCCCAGGGGAACAAGGCTTTAACTACTCTCTCTGGTCTTCTTCCAGGAGGGTGAAGAAACACATATATTATTCCATTGAAAATGCCCTCTGGACTTACAAGAAAGATCTCACCTACAGACAAGTATAAAGAAGAGATATATATCACCTAATTAGAAAGCACAATACAAGGGTTTTGGGTTTTTTTTCCCAATAAGTTTTTTTGGGGGACGGGGAGAGAGAGGGAGAGCAGGAGCGGGAGGAGGGGCAGAGCAAAAGGGAGAAAGACAATCTTAAACAGGCTCTACACTCAGGACAGAGCCTAACACAGGGCTCAATCTCACTACTCTGAGATCATGACCTGAGCCAAAATCAAGAGTCAGGTGCTTGACTGACTGAGCCAGCCAGGTGCCAACTGCCCAATAAAAATTTTTTAGATGGAGACTAAAAACTTTAAGTGAACATACAGACAGAAGGCAGAGGTCTTACTATCGGATGACCTCAAAAGATATTTGAAGGAAAAACCACTTCAGAATTCAAGACAGATCTGATTTTCAGTCCCATCTCCAGCACCAAAAAACTTTGTAACTTTGAGCAAGTCAATTGTCCATTCTGCTCTCCAGTATCCCTACATATAGAAACAGGAATTCTTTTTTTTTTTTTTTAAGATTTTATTTATTTATTTGACAAGAGATAGAGACAGCCAGTGAGAGAGGGAACACAAACAGGGGGAGTGGGAGAGGAAGAAGCAGGCTCATAGCGGAGGAGCCTGATGTGGGGCTCGATCCCACAACGCCAGGATCACGCCCTGAGACGAAGGCCGATGCTTAACCGCTGTGCCACCCAGGTGCCCCAGAAACAGGAATTCTTAAATTGACTAGTAGCTGTTGCCGAACTTCTAAGGAAGAAGTGAAGTTATAAATGACAGGAATAACAAAATACTATCAAAATGTAGAATTTTATTATCTATTTCAGGAAATTGGACAATAAGAAAGGTTTGTATGCAGTAGAAAGATTATAAAGTTTGGAGTCAAACTTAGGTCCAAGTTCTGGGTTCATCCCAAAGAACCATGTTATCTCGTAAGTCATTTAACACCACTTAGCCTTATTTTTCACAATATTCCAACACCATTTCCTGGAGCTGTTATGATGTATTATTTGATGGGCTACAATTGTGTGAGGCCCAGAGTGGGTACTCACTGAAGATTAAGTATTATAGAAATGTGTTAAATGTAAATAAAAGACAATATAATGTAAGGTGAGGTAAATGTTAAATGTAAGGCAAGGGAGGCAGAATGGAGAACTAATGCCATAATCTTATTTGTAAGAACCTCACTCTCCTTCTTTGAGGAGTAGATTACTTATTATGGAGAGGATCATGAACTGGGGGATGTAAAAAAGAACCTGATTTCTTAATACTTAAAAATGATCTCCTAATGGTATAAGGCAAGAAGTGTTCCTGTTTAAACAAAATAAAAATTATTAAAAAAAAAAAAAAGAAGTGTTCCAGTTTAAAAGCTAACACCCTCCCAGGGGGGGAAAAAAAAAAAAAACCTAAGAAATGTGAAAGAGTCCAAGACACTGATCTTGGGAATAATGAATTGGGTGACCTTGGGGAAGTTCTTTAAGCTCTTTGAGTCCAATTTCCTTTAAATAGATACTCTACCTGCCTCCAAAGTTAGATGTGTAGGTCACATATAATCATGTTTTTATAAGGTCTGAATATAATGGTGAAAATCCTAACGTTATTGGGTTGCTGTGGTGGTGGTTGTGTGGCTGTTGCTATTTTGACTATTGCCTTAAGAATTCTATAAACAGAAGACAGGACAACATTTCGCCTATATTTATAAATTATTCAAGAAGCCATAGCCACTCTCTCTAGGTTGCCATGATTAGGAACCATAAATCCTTCAGATCTAAACAGATTATATATTAATAGAAGAAAAATAAATAAAAGTCACAATATACTTTTGTAAATGAATAAGATAAGCCCACGAGCCTAGTGGAATCACAGACTCCATGGGATGGGAGCAAGAGTGTGGCCAATTATAAAAAGTGGCCTGCATTTTTCACTTTTCCACCATCCACACCCTTGCAGTAAGAGTCTGCAGTTCCTCTTATCCAAGACGCAGAGTCATTTTCCCACCCCTCGAATCTTGACTGGCCTTGTGTCTTATCTTGTTCAATGAGATGCAGTAAAATTTCAGTTTTAGGAATAGGACCCAAGAGGCCATGAGTTCCTTTTTTTTTTTCCTAAAGATTTTATTTATTTATTTGACAGAGAGAGAGACAGCCAGTGAGAGAAGGAACACAAGCAGGGGGAGTGGGAGAGGAAGAAGCAGGCTCGCAGCAGAGCAGGGAGCCTGATGCAGGGCTCCATCCCAGGATCCTGGGATCACACCCTGAGGCGAAGCAGACTCTTAAAGACTGAGCCACCCAGGCGCCCCAGGCCATGAATTTCTTGTTCTCTTACATCCCTACCAACACCACCTAAACAAATCTGAGCTAGCCCACTAGAATATTAAAGACCTCATGAATGAGCACCAATTTGTCCCAGCCAGTGATATCCTCAACCAGACTATAGCCAATCACTCCCAAATATATGGTAGTGCTCAGTCCAGGTCAGCAAAGCCCCTGCACCATTCGGCTGTCCCCCAGACAATGTGAAAAATAATACATACTTAAAGCTTCAAGCCATTGAGTTTTGAGATGGTTTGTTACACAGCAATTGCTAACTGATACAGGAACTTAAAAACTCTAATCCAATCTCCCACATGGTATCAGAGACCCATCTCCAGCATAAACGCTTATCTTGCCTTTGTTAGACTATGACTAGCAACATGTCTTTTTTGATGTATGGGTTTCCTCTCGATATACATCATTCCATCTCTGGGCAACTCTGACTTACGTAAGGCTTTCTTTTATGTTGAAAGAAGAAACTTCTATCCTTGGACTTAGTTTTCCCCTTGAGGTTGCCCCAGTGAAGTGGAATGGCTGGCTCATCTATATTTCACCTAACTGAAAGAATTCTCGGTTAAGATTACAACTAGAAGTGTTTTGAGCCAACCCCATATCCCTGGAGGATGAGGAAAGTTTGCTTTGTTGTGCCTGTTTTCACTTTATTCCACTTGGTCTGGTTTCCGCTGTGAAAGGAAAATTAAAACATTCCGGAAAGTGTTTCTTTTACTGTTGAAGCCAAGAGATGTGCGAATCTTCAGAACTAAATCTGTCCTGGTGAAAAGAAGGAAGGCAGCTTCCTATGGATCAAAGATGAAGAGCCAGTAAAGACAATTAGTGAAGATAACCTGACCCTACTGACCTTTGAGAGGTGAGCGGGCCATCTAGACTGCTAAGGTTCTTCAGTAAGCTGCTTTGTGGACCTGGGAGAGAGGAGACACAAGAAACGGTAGGGACTTCTGCTGGCCCATCCAGTGACCACTTCCTGAGCTATGCTAACCAAGGCAGCTCCTTTGACTGTAGACCCAACCTTACTGACCAATCGTTCCAGTGTTCTTGCACTGGGTTCAGCTCTGGACATTCCCTCATTCCTTACCTGGACTGGATAAATTCTCATTCCTTGAATTCACTTCCTGTTCATTCAGTTGGATTTCTGCCTCAGTTTTCTGTCTAGCATTCTACTTTACAATCCTCAGCCTACTTTGCTTCCCTCATACATGGGACCTGGTTTTTTCCATCTTCATACCTATAGCCAGAGCTAGAGTCTGCTGCCAGTGAATACATATTTCTAAATTAAGACTTCTTGATGATGTGAGTACAACTTCACCAATATCTGGGAACACATCTGCCAGCATTAATGTAGAGTGATTGAAAGTAACAGGATATGGAGAGAAACAGAGAAGTTTCTACCACATTTATGTTACCTGTGGCAAGCCACTTGATCTCTTCAATTATTCAAATCCCTCCTTTTTTTTAAGATTTATTTACTTATTTATTTATTTATTTATTTATTTATTTATTTATTTGAGAGAGAGCGCTCGCTCAAGTGGGGGGTGAGGCAGAGGCAGAAGGAGAGAGAATCCTCAAGCAGACTCCCTGCCCAGCAAGGAACCTGACATGGGGCTTGATCCCACGACCCATGAGATCATGACCTGAGCTGAAACCAAGAGTTGGATGCTTAATTGAATGAGCCATTCAGGAGTCCCAGATCCCTCTTTTGTTAAGTAAAGATCATAATTACTTATTCATGAAGACACAGTAAAGAGTAAATGTGATACTGTAGGTAAATCTCCTTGTAAAGAGCAATAGGTATTTAATATCTGAGAGCTGATGTTGGTATCAATATTAGAATTATTATTAATATTGATATTATATGGATTAACCTTTCACAAATAAATCAAAACTATTTATTTTTTCAAAGATTTTGTTTATGTATTTGAGAGAGAGAAAAAGCACTGGGGGGGGGGCAAGGGAAGAGAGGAGCAGACTCCCTGGTGGGCATGGAACCTGATGTAGGGCTTGATCCCAGGACCCCAAGATCATGACCTGAGCCAGAGGCAGCCACTTAACCAAATGAGCCACCCCTAAATCAAAGCTATGTATAATCCCAAAGCTTTCAGTCCTGGTTTTTTGATTTTTTAAAAGGCTCATATACCTAAGACTGTCTCAAAACTGAGCTCATTTGAGTCCCCGTGGAACTTAGTGGATGCAGGGTATACATGGAGAATGTCAAGCCCCTATAAAGATACCACATTGTGTGGAAGTAAAGAAGTTAAGGGCTACTTTTCCCCAAAGTCACTCGGAGTCCTCAGTGAGTCACAATGCAATACTGCTGCAAGACCTTGAACTTCAGGCTTTCCAAGAATCAGGAATGTGCAGAACAATAGACATGCCCACAAGAAGTTTCATCAAATTAAAACTCAGTCATATAAGTGGTGGATTTCCAGCTTAGCAACCCATATTAACTATAAAATTTATATTGAGACATGCCTGAAGACACCTCAAGGACTACAGGGAGACCTGGGAGGGAGCTATTTGTTGAAGAACCAAGAAGCATCATGGAATATAATTTGTCTAGAGGAAAAAGAGTGGGAACATATGTGTCTGCTCCAAGGCAATGGGGCAGTGACAAGGGATTGCAGTGATTCCTGAATACAGTTCAAGAAATATTTTAAAATGTCTGACAGCCTTCCTTTCATGAACACACTCCTGTCTTTTATTTAAAAAAAAAAAAAAAAGAACTGCAATTAAAGAAAGAAACCTGCATAGACCATTGGAAGAACAAATACCAAGAGCACATTCACCAGTTTCTTGAGAAGGGGTGCCTTCAGCAGAAGTGGGAGACCCCCAAGGCTTCCCTCTGCATCCCTGGCCACGTCCCTGATAATGCAGGTATGTGACTTCTATTAGTAAATTAATAGTAATTAATTAGTTAATTAATGCTTACTTGTGGTAATCATTTTACAGTACATAAATATATCAAATAAACATGTTATACACTTTAAACTCATACAATGTTACATTTGCGTTAATCATTTTTTTACATATCTGAGGTGATTACCTACAGATACCTTATCAATAATATAACTGAATACTATAACTTTCATTACTTTTTTCCTGATTATATGAACAACACATGTTCTTTTTAAAGTTGTAAGAATAAAGAAAATTATAAATAAGTTGGTTGGCATTTTTAAATTTGCTTTTAAAAGTAATATGAAATTTTTCTGTGTAAACAAGATAGAAAAGACTTCCAGAATTACAATACAATGACCAATAAAATTTAAAGTAAGACAACCATGGGGCGCCTGGGTGGCTCAGTTGTTAAGCATCTGCCTTCGGCTCAGGTCATGATCCCAGGGTCCTGGGATCGAGCCCCGCATCAGGCTCCCTGCTCAGCGGGAAGCCTGCTTCTCCCTCTCCCACTCCCCCTGCTTGTGTTCCCTCTCTTGCTCTGTCTCTCTCTATGAAATAAATAAAATCTTTAAAAAAAAATGAAAATTTAAAAAATAAAGTAAGACAACCTTTATTTTTAGTAGAATTTCATAAATAGTAATGTCCACATACCAAAAAAGTTGAGTATTTACAAGATAAAGAAAAAGCTAGATTGGATTGAAGAAAGTGTCAACATGGCCAATACTTTGCCACATTTCAAGAAATGAGATGCTTAGGAATTGCAAACAGGGTCCCACATGATCTGAGAGAAGCCCTCTAGCATTCTCTTCATGGAAAATATACAGCCCTCAGTGGCAGAGAGGGAGACAAAGAAAAATCAGGGACATGAGGAAAAATACCATAGTCCAAAAGATTCTGAAAATGGATAATAAGGAGAAAAAGGAGGAACTTTCCACATCGTTAAATTAATCTTTTCAAGAGTCAAGAGGACCTAAGAGGTGCCTGGGTGGCTCAGTTGGTTAAGCATCTGACTCTTGGTTTTGGCCCAGTGATCTCAGGGTCCTGGGATGGAGCCCCAGAGCAATCTCCATGCTCGGTAGGGAGTCTCCTTGAGGATTTTCTCTCTCTCACTCTCCCTCTGCCCCTCCCCCCACTCACACTTTTTCTCTCTCTCTCTTTAAAATAAATAAATAAATAAATCTTTTTTAAAAAAGAGTCAAGAGATCTTTAAATCTTTAAAATAAGAGCTTTCAGTCATAAAAAGGAAATAATTTCATTTCAGGAAAGACTAAAGGAGGTGAAAAGCACATTAATCAGAGTAAAAGAAAAATGGAATTAGTAAACGTTAGTTTGGACTGAAAGAGAGAACGAGTCTACAAATTGTGCCCAAATTCAAATTCAGAAATAAAATCAAGATGGAATTCACAGTAGAACACAAATTACACGAAAGACAGAAGAAAGTTAATAATTTTAATGATAAAATAATAATAATGATAAAGAACTTCCCCAGTTTAAAGAAAAATACAAGGCTTGCACATGAAAAGTACACACCAGGCGATATTAATAAAAGGACACTAATCCCATAACACAACTTGTCCTGATTCCTTTTAATTTCCATATATAATTAAGAAAAATGTCCTTCAACCACTTAGGAAGGAAAAAACAAAACAGTTTCTCTACAGAGGAACACAGGTTGATTTGACCTCAGAAGTCACTTCTAGCACAATTGAACTTTTATACATTTAAATATAATATAGTCTTCAGTCCTACTTTAATTATGCATGATTTCCAGTCACTCAGCTCACCTCTCAGAGAATTGTTAGAGCTGGGAAAACCCAGGATGTCTCAAACAGTGTGAAAAGTAGTTGGCATGCACAGCGGAACAGTGCCTATCTTCCTCCTCAAGGCGTTCACGGAAGACTGGGAGACGTAGAAACAGACAAAGATAAAACCAAGGGCGGAATGCAAGGAGGAAGGTAGGCTCAGGTGGTCAATGGGATCCAAAGTAGTGGCATCTAATCAGATGGGCCTGGGAGTGGGAGGGTGGAGGGAAAACTCAGACGCAGGTGATGCCTGAGCTGCATTTAAAAATTGGTAATTAATTAATTAATTAATTAAAAATAGGTGTGAAGGTTAATCAGACAAAGAGAGCACTGGCAAAGGGAGGGCAGCCCACACAGAGGAACAAGCGTGAGGGCTACTGGAGGTTGATCTCAAAGAAGCAAGCAGTTTGATGGAGGGTTCTTAATTATGCCCCAAATTCACCAACCCTCTCTAAGCCTCCATTTCCTCATCTGTAAAACAAAGGACAATGCTGGTATTTTTGTGAAAATAAATGAATGTAACCTTCTTAGACCAGTGCCTGGCACTTGGCAAGTATCTGATGCTCTTAGAGTGATGGTGGGGTACTCTTCATCTCCATCATCAACATCTTCATCGTCATCCTCACCTTCCAGTCCAGCAGCTGTAGATAGATATATTTGATAAATTGCAGATGATTTTGCCCACTTTGTTATTCTCATTTTCTTTTCATTTTAGAAAATTTTAGCATTTCCACTTCCTGGTTAACTTTAGCAAGTTGATCTATTTCTCTGTGTCACAATGTCCATCTTGAACAGTATGGAGGTTCCTCAAAAAATTAAAAATATGGGGCGCCCGGGTGGCACAGCGGTTAAGCGTCTGCCTTCGGCTCAGGGCGTGATCCCGGTGTTATGGGATCGAGCCCCACGTCAGGCTCCTCCGCTGCGAGCCTGCTTCTTCCTCTCCCACTCCCCCTGCTTGTGTTCCCTCTCTCGCTGGCTGTCTCTATATCTGTCAAATAAATAAATAAAATCTTTAAAAAAAATTAAAAATATAACTATCTATGACCCAGCAATTGCACTACTAAGTATTTATCCAAAGGATACAAACATAGTGGTTTGAAGGGGCACCTGCACCCCAATGTTTATAACAATGTCCACAATAGCCAAATATGGAAAGAACCCAGACGTCCATCAACAGATGAATGGATAAAAAAAGAGGTGATATCATATATACATATATGACATATCATATACACACACACACACACATACACACACAATGGAATATTACTCAAGCATCAAAAAGAATGAAATCTTGCCATTTGCAAGAATGCAGATGGAACAAGAGGGTATTATGCTAAGTGAATAAGTCAGTTGGAGAAAGACAAATACAATATGATTTCACTCATATGTGAAATTTAGAAACAAAACAGATGAACATAGGGGAAAGAAGGAAAAATAAAATAAGATAAAAAGAGGGAAGCAAAGCATTGAAGGACTCTTAACTCTAGGAAACAAACTGAGGGTTGCTGGATTTGGGGAGGTGAGTGGGGGGATGGGGTGACTGGTGATGGGCACTAAGGAGGGCACCTCATGCAGTGAGCACTGGTGAATCACTAAATTCTACCCCTGAAACTAATAATAAACTATATGTTAGCTAAATTGAATTTAAATAAAAAAATTTCACTATGAGGTGAAAATCGAAAAGGCTTACTATTAAAACTAACGTTAGAGGGGAGGGAGCCTGGGTGGCTCAGGTGGTTAAGTGTCCAACTGTTGATTTTGGCTCAGGTCATGATCTCAGTGTCTTGGGATCGAGCCCTGCATCAGGCTCCACTCTCAGCGCAGAGTCTGATTGAGATTCTCTTCCTCTGTCCCTCCCCGCACTGTCTCCCTCCCCCCATCCCCCCCCTCAAAAAATAAATAAATAAATAAATCTTTAAAAGTAACATTAAGTATCCCCACAGTATTGTTTTCTGTGTTCTTTCTCCCCTAGAGCTGTTATTTTTTCTCTAATAATAATCATCTTTCCCTTGCATTTTGGTAGAACTGCTCAAGTTTGCCTCCCACATTTTGTGTGTTACCATCACTTTGTCCCTTCACTATCTCCAATAAGGATTTTAGCTCTGCTGTTGAATTGCTGGTTTCTCTGCAGCCCTTCACTGTCTTGGCTCTCTTGTCTTCCCAGTCTGCTGTCTTTGTATGTCAACTAGTTCTCTGCTTAAGCCTTTCTGCTCCTGCTTTACAGNATTGTCCTTTGAACCAATGGACTACGGTGGGGACAAAAATCACAGAATAACCCTGCTAACAAATGTCTTTTTCTGTTCCCACCCATGAGTCTTTACTTGAAGTGCTTCATCTTCCAAATACTATATATCACTGCCAATTGTCTTTTTGGTTTTTAGCTGTAGTTGTTTTTTGTGGGGTTTTTTGTTTTTAATGAGTGAGGAAATGGGTGTAGTCCAAGAACAAAGCAATGTTGAGCACATTACTGTCCCCTAGGCTCTCTGTTATGGATTGAAAACATCAAGATGAACACAATAGACATAACCCCTACCCTTCTGGAGCCCATAATTTACCTAAGATCTGGTTATTAAACACAAGCAAATGTGACATGTTCCACCTATGCTAGGAAAAGCTAGCTGCAGACAAAGAAGAACAAACTGGGAATGATGGGAATAGCAGCTTCATGGTGACTGCTTTTAATAGAATATTCTACATAAAAGAGAGAGCTCCTTTTTTTCCATTGGTTTAAACTTTACATTTCAGAGCCACAGACCATAAACTAAAGAATTTTCTCCTATTTTTTGTAGAAGGGTAAATTTGGTGTGTTTCTATTGACTATACAGGGACCTGTTAAAAATATGTTTTTCTATTATTTTAATCTCTGGTAATTTGTTAAAAGTGATTTGGATTCCAGTAATTTTTAACAGTTTTAAAGTTTGATGCTGTTGACAAGTTTTGTCTTTTTTAAATGCATTTTCATAGATATTTTTAGTGAAAAATTGGAAGTAACTGCAGCAAGGAGTGATAGCTAGAATCCATTTTAAAATTAAAGTGAGAAGTCATTTCAAGAGATGTTTAAGAGGCCGATTCTACAGGGACTGGTGATAGATTAAATTGAGAGAGGGAGCAGTTTAACAAGACTCAGGTTTTGGCAAATAGATACAGGGATGTAAGCTCTAGGAGAAAGCCTACACTGGAAATAAGAACTTGAAAGTCATGTCCCGGTCAGTTGCCATCTGAAAGCTGAAAGTCAAGAGAAGACCCCAAAGCATTTATTCTCCTCACATGCTGAGTCTTGAAATATGTCAAAAAACAATCAAATTTTGTTCTTTGTGTCACGACTTACCCTTTTTAAAATAACGGTAATGATTGAATTTCTCNACTTTTTAAAATAACGGTAATGACTGAATTTCTCCCATCCCTTCCAAGGATCTCTCACATCACCCATTTTTTCCTTAACCACAACCCCTGCTCAAATAGAATCCCATTCACCTTGAATTCTCATGTGCCTTATTAATTTGGAATAAGTCGTTTGGTTTCCCAACATTATAAAGTGGGGACTTCAATGACGAGGTGACATTGTAGGAGAGCATGGTGCACAGCATAGGGCTCTGGGACTCCCGTCCACTTCTCACCACCCTCCTTCCCTCCTTCCCTTTCATTGTCAGAGTCTCATCTCTTTGCACCCTTATTATTAAGACTGTCTCTCATTGGTCTCTCAGAATCTGGCTTTACTATTTTATTTTTTAAGATTTATTTATTTATTTGAGAGAGAGAGAGACAACACGAGTGGGGGAGGGACAGAGAGAAAGAATCTTTCAAGCAGACTCCACGCTGAGCATGGAGCCAATGTGGGCCTCTATCGCAGAACCCATGAGATCATAACCTGAGCTGAAACCAAGAGTCAGATGCTTAACTGATTAACTGACTGAGCCCCCCAGATGCCCCTACTCCTTTCTAATCCATTCTTCACCACCTATTCGATTTGCTCATTTGTCTTTCCTAAGGTGGAATAATGAGCTCAAGGCTTGGTTCTCACCTTAACCATCAGGGAAAATCACAACCTTCCCCAGGGTCTTCGTCCACAAAAATGGGGAAAATTAGATTGCCTTGCCTTGCATCCTTCATAATAGAAAAGAGTAAAGGAGACAAAGCATATGCAAGTAAACACAAATTCCACACATAGGATGGTACGTTACACTAATTAGAGTAACACTTGCAGTGTAAGAGAAACTCGGGCATCCTAAGAGCTTATCAAAGTAAGATTTATTTTTCCCTCCACAGGGTAGGACTTACACTGATCCAGGATCCCTGGCTTCTTTCTATCCAGCCTTCCCCAGTGCCTCATAATTCTTCACTCTGCCAGCAAACAAGAAAAGGGACAGGAAGAATCACCCGTGGGAGGCTTTTAAGGGCAAAGATTGCAAACCATGTATATCACTTCCAATCCAGGTGACTAGAATTCAGTCACATGGCCATACTTCACTGGAGGTTGGGAGATTTTGTTTAGCTGTTTACACAGGATGAGAAAGAAATGGACTTTGGTGAACACACAGCAATCTGCCATTTCATGACATTCTTATAATTCTACTGGGTGAAGGGGGTACCAATATAATAAATATCTGTCTTAAAAAAAGTCTGTCATTGGGATGAACCAAGCATACAAATGATCAGCTAGAATTTAAGATAAAATAAATGCTAAGTTTGAGGTTCAAAGTGCTGAGGGCTTGGAGTACAGCAGAAGTTACTAAGAGCCTACTAATGGCCACCGCCATTACTGTGTACTTATGTATTATATACCATCCCTCTATTTATAGAAGGGAAACAGCCAGGTTCAATTAAGGTGGATTAATCACCAAAATCCGAATGACTATATATAATGGCAACTCAAGCCCAAGATGAATGAAGGACCGATTTTGCCTGGGGATTTGAGGGAAGAATGTTTGATGGAAGAAACTTTTCAAATTGGTCCTGAAGGACGAGTACATAACTGACAGAGTGAAAAATGTTTAAAGTAAATCAGAACTTATTACTCCCAGCTTAAAAACCACTGATGCTTCCATCACACTGGGAATGCAATCTGAACTCTGCTTTCATTGACTTGCAAAGCTTCTGTGTCTGGTTTGGGACCACCCCTATGACCTCAACTTGTCCCCCTCCCCCCCTCATCATCACCATTCCAGTCCCTGACCCATTGTAAATAACTCAGTTGAGCCAATAGTACCTTAAGGCCTTTGACATAGCTGTTTCCTTTGCCTGGAATGCTCTTGCTCTTGACCTTAATGTGTTTCAGAGAGCCTTTCCCTGACACTTCATTGTTCTCTATTATCTCCCTATGCTGTGATTCTCTTCCCAACATTTATCATTATCTGATATACCCTGCTCTCTCCCCCTCTCTACTTCCTCCCTCCATCCCTCCCTTCCTTCTTTCCACCCTCTGCCACCAGAACGCAAGCCCCTTGAAAACATGAAGCTTCCCTACCTTGTTCACTCCCAAACCAAGACAATATGGCTCAAAATTATTTGCTGAATAAATGAGTCCTATTTTGACAGGTTGAGAAATGGGGAAAATAAAGATATTAGAGATGAGGGTAGCTTCGAGAGCCAAGGCAAGTTATATATCAACATAAGGGGTTACGTGCTTTCAAACCTCACATTTTTCTCTTAAATCTTAAATATGACATATTCTCCTGTTTTATAAGACCTGGGTGTCTGTTGGTGGAAGATTGTGTGCAATATCTGGTACTTGTTCTTTCAAAAAAGACTTAATGATGCTTGGGATGTTTCTAAAAAGGGCAAGGGCCAGCAGAGGCTGCTGTAAAATTCCAGACTAAAAATATCAGGATTGTTTTGCCTTGAAATATTAGGTTGAGAAGAGGTGGGAACAAAATCTGAAGTGATTTGGAGGAAATAAACATAGTTTTATTCAGTAAAACCCAACATCCTATTTTTCAGGCTCCTATTAAACCTTGAGAGAAGGCACATTTAGGGCAAAGAAAATATCATAACCCTTCATTTGCATAACACTACGTTGATAAGATTTTTTCTCTTCTTTTTCCTAAATATGCACCTAACATCTGTATGCTGAGTATAATTATCCCTATTCTATAAATTGAGGACATCAAGGCTCTGAGATGTAGTTTGCCTGAATTTCTTGAGGGAAAGAATCCTGGCTAATTTATCCTTTTAGTGTTGTTTCTAAATTTAAAAAAGAAAGAGGAGGAAGGAAGGAAGGAAGGAAGGAAGGAAGGAAGGAAGGAAGGAAGGAAGGAAGGAGATCAACAAATGTCTATTAAATTGAATTGGAGATGAATCAGAAATAGGTTTCCTAAGAATGCCTTGCCACTGGGTACCCATTTCTTCATCATTAAAGGTGAAGAGAGATAATTTAGTTTTTGTTTGTTTTGTTTTTTTTTTTTTTGCCCTGAAGTCCAAAAGGCCCTCGGCCCTGAAAAATAATGAGCAGAATTAACTCAAAAATTTAAATTGCAACCAAAAAGGTGTTAACATCTCTAAACTGAGTCTGGAGGAAATTAGTCTTAGAAGGAAAGAAGATGGAGAGCTCCTTGTTTCAACATCTTGACAAGATGATGGAATAACATGAGATCCTTTTCCTCAAATCAACCCTGTAAAATCTAAGCAAGAAGAGGGAAGCAGCAAACCCCAAACTGTTAGTTTTGGTTCTGGCCAAGATTGAGTAAGCACACTTCGTCCTGTCTCTCCCACTCCATGCAATGAAAAACCCTGGACAGAATGCACAGAGTAGCTATCTGAAGAATATTTATAAAAATAAAATAAAAGTGGTAACAGGCAGATTGGGGAAGGAAACCAGAACTCGAAATAACACCAAACCAGTGATGACTTTCCTCTTTTTCCTCCTCCGGTATTGCTTAGCCTGGATTCAAAGAGCCTAAAAACTCCTAAGTATACACCAGATGTGAGCTCTGTATTAGTTGGCTAGAGCTGCCAGAACCCAGTACCATAAACTGGGCACTGGGAAAAAAAATCCATATTTATTATCTCACAGTTCTGGAGGATAGAAGTTCAAAATCAAGGTGGCAGCAGTGTGGGTTCCTTCTGAGGGTTGTGAGGGAAGGATTTCTTTCAAGCCTCTCTTTAGCTTGTGGATGGCTGTCTTTTCACATCCTCTTCCCTTTATATGTACTGATGTCCAAGCTTCCCTTTATATGAGGACACCAGTCATGTTGGATTAGCAGGCCACCCTGCTCCAGTGTGGCCTTATCCTAGCTGAACTAATTACATCTGCAATGAGCCTATTTTCAAATAAACTCCTGTTCTGTGGTGTGAGGGTTAGGACTTTGACATAGGAGTGGAGGGTGGGGTTATGATTCAACCCATAACAAGATTTTTTAAATGAACNTGAGGGTGGGGGTATGATTCAACCCATAACAAGATTTTTTAAATGAATAAAACAAAAACACCTTTTCTTTCTAGTCCGAGGAGCAGGAAAGAAGGTTCCTGTGGGTCAGAGAGAATAGTAGAGTCCCTGCTTTCGGTTTTGTCTTGTTTTTCCTTATCTCCCACCCCAGTCTCTAGGCAATGTCATGGCCAATAGTAGTGGGAAGACTGGCAGCCATGCCAGGCAGATACCTATACCTTTAAGGGAATAGAATCTGTACTGACCAGAAAACTGTGGCACTAAGGGGGGGGGGTGTTCCTTCTTATTATTCCATATACCCCGGCTCTTTAGCTCCTGATGTAGACTCAGTCTCAGCAAATACATGGCAGAACTGGGAACCTACAGTGGCATTTCTTAGACAGAAAACAAAGGCAGGGGTGGAGTGAGCTGAATGGATGGATGGGATGGATTTTGGGAGACAGAATTATCAGGAAAATCACCAAAAGGAAATAAAGGGGTCCCATAAAGTCTAAGGACTCTTGGTCTCACCTTCAAGCTGTGCATTCATGAAGCTTGGTCCAAAATTGCATACAAAAGTCTTTGAGAATTGAACTATGGGGTCAATCCCCATCCAGGTCCCAGATTAGACACCACATGATACACGCACAGGACAGATTTAAGTGAGCCTCCAAAGGCTTTGCCTGCATTGAACCACAACCCAGAGAGAAGACCAGTAGGAATTTGTGGCCTTAAACTAGGATAATTCCCTGCTGAAACAAACAAACAAAATTCTCTGTAGGATGTAAATAAGGCTCAGAACCTTGCAATATTTAAAATGTCCAAGATATTATCCAAAATTATAAACGTGAAGAATGAGGAAACCATAATATCTTGAAAGAAAAAAAAAAGTCATCAACAGATATTAACCCTGAGATGATAGAGATGTTGGAATTATTATAGACAAAGGCTTTTAAG
>NC_048226.1:93868082-93874650 GCF_002007445.2 Ailuropoda melanoleuca | reverse complement strand
ACCAGTATATATATATATATATATATATATATATATATATATATATATATATGTATGCGTGAAGATATCCTGGGTGTTCAAAGTATTTTTTTTCACTTGTTCTGCAGTACATTTCATGTTTATTTTCCACTTTATTCACTTTCAAGTGCAATGAGATTTATCTATACTGTGTTACCGTGCTGTGTATCTATACGCTAAGTGTTTGCCAGCCCTAGTTTCCAGGCACTGTTCATTTGGGTGATGGTTAAATGTCATCCTCAAAAAAAAAAAAAAAAAGGAGATTATGCACCTCTAAAGCCACCTGTTGGTCTGCTCGACAGAGACTGCAGTTTTTCCTATGCCCATTATCTGGTTCATTGTCCTTTGAACCAATGGACTACGGTGGGGACAAAAATCACAGAATAACCCTGCTAACAAATGTCTTTTTCTGTTCCCACCCATGAGTCTTTACTTGAAGTGCTTCATCTTCCAAATACTATATATCACTGCCAATTGTCTTTTTGGTTTTTAGCTGTAGTTGTTTTTTGTGGGGTTTTTTGTTTTTAATGAGTGAGGAAATGGGTGTAGTCCAAGAACAAAGCAATGTTGAGCACATTACTGTCCCCTAGGCTCTCTGTTATGGATTGAAAACATCAAGATGAACACAATAGACATAACCCCTACCCTTCTGGAGCCCATAATTTACCTAAGATCTGGTTATTAAACACAAGCAAATGTGACATGTTCCACCTATGCTAGGAAAAGCTAGCTGCAGACAAAGAAGAACAAACTGGGAATGATGGGAATGGCAGCTTCATGGTGACTGCTTTTAATAGAATATTCTACATAAAAGAGAGAGCTCCTTTTTTTTCATTGGTTTAAACTTTACATTTCAGAGCCACAGACCATAAACTAAAGAATTTTCTCCTATTTTTTGTAGAAGGGTAAATTTGGTGTGTTTCTATTGACTATACAGGGACCTGTTAAAAATATGTTTTTCTATTATTTTAATCTCTGGTAATTTGTTAAAAGTGATTTGGATTCCAGTAATTTTTAACAGTTTTAAAGTTTGATGCTGTTGACAAGTTTTGTCTTTTTTAAATGCATTTTCATAGATATTTTTAGTGAAAAATTGGAAGTAACTGCAGCAAGGAGTGATAGCTAGAATCCATTTTAAAATTAAAGTGAGAAGTCATTTCAAGAGATGTTTAAGAGGCCGATTCTACAGGGACTGGTGATAGATTAAATTGAGAGAGGGAGCAGTTTAACAAGACTCAGGTTTTGGCAAATAGATACAGGGATGTAAGCTCTAGGAGAAAGCCTACACTGGAAATAAGAACTTGAAGGTCATGTCCCGGTCAGTTGCCATCTGAAAGCTGAAAGTCAAGAGAAGACCCCAAAGCATTTATTCTCCTCACATGCTGAGTCTTGAAATATGTCAAAAAACAATCAAATTTTGTTCTTTGTGTCACGACTTACACTTTTTAAAATAACGGTAATGACTGAATTTCTCCCATCCCTTCCAAGGATCTCTCACATCACCCATTTTTTCCTTAACCACAACCCCTGCTCAAATAGAATCCCATTCACCTTGAATTCTCATGTGCCTTATTAATTTGGAATAAGTCGTTTGGTTTCCCAACATTATAAAGTGGGGACTTCAATGACGAGGTGACATTGTAGGACAGCATGGTGCACAGCATAGGGCTCTGGGACTCCCGTCCACTTCTCACCACCCTCCTTCCCTCCTTCCCTTTCATTGTCAGAGTCTCATCTCTTTGCACCCTTATTATTAAGACTGTCTCTCATTGGTCTCTCAGAATCTGGCTTTACTATTTTATTTTTTAAGATTTATTTATTTAGTTGAGAGAGAGAGAGACAACACGAGTGGGGGAGGGACAGAGAGAAAGAATCTTTCAAGCAGACTCCACGCTGAGCATGGAGCCAATGTGGGCCTCTATCGCAGAACCCATGAGATCATAACCTGAGCTGAAACCAAGAGTCAGATGCTTAACTGATTAACTGACTGAGCCCCCCAGATGCCCCTACTCCTTTCTAATCCATTCTTCACCACCTATTCGATTTGCTCATTTGTCTTTCCTAAGGTGGAATAATGAGCTCAAGGCTTGGTTCTCACCTTAACCATCAGGGAAAATCACAACCTTCCCCAGGGTCTTCGTCCACAAAAATGGGGAAAATTAGATTGCCTTGCCTTGCATCCTTCATAATAGAAAAGAGTAAAGGAGACAAAGTATATGCAAGTAAACACAAATTCCACACATAGGATGGTACGTTACACTAATTAGAGTAACACTTGCAGTGTAAGAGAAACTCGGGCATCCTAAGAGCTTATCAAAGTAAGATTTATTTTTCCCTCCACAGGGTAGGACTTACACTGATCCAGGATCCCTGGCTTCTTTCTATCCAGCCTTCCCCAGTGCCTCATAATTCTTCACTCTGCCAGCAAACAAGAAAAGGGACAGGAAGAATCACCCGTGGGAGGCTTTTAAGGGCAAAGATTGCAAACCATGTATATCACTTCCAATCCAGGTGACTAGAATTCAGTCACATGGCCATACTTCACTGGAGGTTGGGAGATTTTGTTTAGCTGTTTACACAGGATGAGAAAGAAATGGACTTTGGTGAACACACAGCAATCTGCCATTTCATGACATTCTTATAATTCTACTGGGTGAAGGGGGTACCAATATAATAAATATCTGTCTTAAAAAAAGTCTGTCATTGGGATGAACCAAGCATACAAATGATCAGCTAGAATTTAAGATAAAATAAATGCTAAGTTTGAGGTTCAAAGTGCTGAGGGCTTGGAGTACAGCAGAAGTTACTAAGAGCCTACTAATGGCCACCGCCATTACTGTGTACTTATGTATTATATACCATCCCTATATTTATAGAAGGGAAACAGCCAGGTTCAATTAAGGTGGATTAATCACCAAAATCCGAATGACTATATATAATGGCAACTCAAGCCCAAGATGAATGAAGGACCGATTTTGCCTGGGGATTTGAGGGAAGAATGTTTGATGGAAGAAACTTTTCAAATTGGTCCTGAAGGACGAGTACATAACTGACAGAGTGAAAAATGTTTAAAGTAAATCAGAACTTATTACTCCCAGCTTAAAAACCACTGATGCTTCCATCACACTGGGAATGCAATCTGAACTCTGCTTTCATTGACTTGCAAAGCTTCTGTGTCTGGTTTGGGACCACCCCTATGACCTCAACTTGTCCCCCTCCCCCCCTCATCATCACCATTCCAGTCCCTGACCCATTGTAAATAACTCAGTTGAGCCAATAGTACCTTAAGGCCTTTGACATAGCTGTTTCCTTTGCCTGGAATGCTCTTGCTCTTGACCTTAATGTGTTTCAGAGAGCCTTTCCCTGACACTTCATTGTTCTCTATTATCTCCCTATGCTGTGATTCTCTTCCCAACATTTATCATTATCTGATATACCCTGCTCTCTCCCCCTCTCTACTTCCTCCCTCCATCCCTCCCTTCCTTCTTTCCACCCTCTGCCACCAGAACGCAAGCCCCTTGAAAACATGAAGCTTCCCTACCTTGTTCACTCCCAAACCAAGACAATATGGCTCAAAATTATTTGCTGAATAAATGAGTCCTATTTTGACAGGTTGAGAAATGGGGAAAATAAAGATATTAGAGATGAGGGTAGCTTCGAGAGCCAAGGCAAGTTATATATCAACATAAGGGGTTACGTGCTTTCAAACCTCACATTTTTCTCTTAAATCTTAAATATGACATATTCTCCTGTTTTATAAGACCTGGGTGTCTGTTGGTGGAAGATTGTGTGCAATATCTGGTACTTGTTCTTTCAAAAAAGACTTAATGATGCTTGGGATGTTTCTAAAAAGGGCAAGGGCCAGCAGAGGCTGCTGTAAAATTCCAGACTAAAAATATCAGGATTGTTTTGCCTTGAAATATTAGGTTGAGAAGAGGTGGGAACAAAATCTGAAGTGATTTGGAGGAAATAAACATAGTTTTATTCAGTAAAACCCAACATCCTATTTTTCAGGCTCCTATTAAACCTTGAGAGAAGGCACATTTAGGGCAAAGAAAATATCATAACCCTTCATTTGCATAACACTACGTTGATAAGATTTTTTCTCTTCTTTTTCCTAAATATGCACCTAACATCTGTATGCTGAGTATAATTATCCCTATTCTATAAATTGAGGACATCAAGGCTCTGAGATGTAGTTTGCCTGAATTTCTTGAGGGAAAGAATCCTGGCTAATTTATCCTTTTAGTGTTGTTTCTAAATTTAAAAAAGAAAGAGGAGGAAGGAAGGAAGGAAGGAAGGAAGGAAGGAAGGAAGGAAGGAAGGAAGGAAGGAGATCAACAAATGTCTATTAAATTGAATTGGAGATGAATCAGAAATAGGTTTCCTAAGAATGCCTTGCCACTGGGTACCCATTTCTTCATCATTAAAGGTGAAGAGAGATAATTTAGTTTTTGTTTGTTTTGTTTTTTTTTTTTTTGCCCTGAAGTCCAAAAGGCCCTCGGCCCTGAAAAATAATGAGCAGAATTAACTCAAAAATTTAAATTGCAACCAAAAAGGTGTTAACATCTCTAAACTGAGTCTGGAGGAAATTAGTCTTAGAAGGAAAGAAGATGGAGAGCTCCTTGTTTCAACATCTTGACAAGATGATGGAATAACATGAGATCCTTTTCCTCAAATCAACCCTGTAAAATCTAAGCAAGAAGAGGGAAGCAGCAAACCCCAAACTGTTAGTTTTGGTTCTGGCCAAGATTGAGTAAGCACACTTCGTCCTGTCTCTCCCACTCCATGCAATGAAAAACCCTGGACAGAATGCACAGAGTAGCTATCTGAAGAATATTTATAAAAATAAAATAAAAGTGGTAACAGGCAGATTGGGGAAGGAAACCAGAACTCGAAATAACACCAAACCAGTGATGACTTTCCTCTTTTTCCTCCTCCGGTATTGCTTAGCCTGGATTCAAAGAGCCTAAAAACTCCTAAGTATACACCAGATGTGAGCTCTGTATTAGTTGGCTAGAGCTGCCAGAACCCAGTACCATAAACTGGGCACTGGGAAAAAAAATCCATATTTATTATCTCACAGTTCTGGAGGATAGAAGTTCAAAATCAAGGTGGCAGCAGTGTGGGTTCCTTCTGAGGGTTGTGAGGGAAGGATTTCTTTCAAGCCTCTCTTTAGCTTGTGGATGGCTGTCTTTTCACATCCTCTTCCCTTTATATGTACTGATGTCCAAGCTTCCCTTTATATGAGGACACCAGTCATGTTGGATTAGCAGGCCACCCTGCTCCAGTGTGGCCTTATCCTAGCTGAACTAATTACATCTGCAATGAGCCTATTTTCAAATAAACTCCTGTTCTGTGGTGTGAGGGTTAGGACTTTGACATAGGAGTTGAGGGTGGGGGTATGATTCAACCCATAACAAGATTTTTTAAATGAATAAAACAAAAACACCTTTTCTTTCTAGTCCGAGGAGCAGGAAAGAAGGTTCCTGTGGGTCAGAGAGAATAGTAGAGTCCCTGCTTTCGGTTTTGTCTTGTTTTTCCTTATCTCCCACCCCAGTCTCTAGGCAATGTCATGGCCAATAGTAGTGGGAAGACTGGCAGCCATGCCAGGCAGATACCTATACCTTTAAGGGAATAGAATCTGTACTGACCAGAAAACTGTGGCACTAAGGGGGGGGGGTGTTCCTTCTTATTATTCCATATACCCCGGCTCTTTAGCTCCTGATGTAGACTCAGTCTCAGCAAATACATGGCAGAACTGGGAACCTACAGTGGCATTTCTTAGACAGAAAACAAAGGCAGGGGTGGAGTGAGCTGAATGGATGGATGGGATGGATTTTGGGAGACAGAATTATCAGGAAAATCACCAAAAGGAAATAAAGGGGTCCCATAAAGTCTAAGGACTCTTGGTCTCACCTTCAAGCTGTGCATTCATGAAGCTTGGTCCAAAATTGCATACAAAAGTCTTTGAGGATTGAACTATGGGGTCAATCCCCATCCAGGTCCCAGATTAGACACCACATGATACACGCACAGGACAGATTTAAGTGAGCCTCCAAAGGCTTTGCCTACATTGAACCACAACCCAGAGAGAAGACCAGTAGGAATTTGTGGCCTTAAACTAGGAATTCCCTGCTGAAACAAACAAAATTCTCTATAGGATTTAAATAAGGCTCAGAACCTTGCAATATTTAAAATGTCCAAGATATTATCCAAAATTATAAACGTGAAGAATGAGGAAACCATAATATCTTGAAAGAAAAAAAAAAGTCATCAACAGATATTAACCCTGAGATGATAGAGATGTTGGAATTATTATAGACAAAGGCTTTTAAGCATTTAGTTTAACCATGCACTGGAAAGTAAGGGTGAACACTTTTGAAATAAAAGAAAGAGGGGCGGGGCGGTTGGGTGGCTCAGTCGGTTAAGGGTCTGACTCTTGATCTCAGCTCAGGTCTTGATCTCAGAGTCCCGAGTTCAAGCCCTTTGTTGGGCTCCATGGAGCCTACAAGAAGGAAAGGAAAGGAGAGGAGAGGAGAGGAGAGGA
>NC_048226.1:93867191-93867970 GCF_002007445.2 Ailuropoda melanoleuca | reverse complement strand
GAAAGGAAAGGAAGAAAGATGAACATATCACTAGATAAATAGAAGTTATAACAAAGGATCAACTGGAAAATGTAGAACTGAAAAATAACACTTTTCACTGAATGGGCTCAGTAGCAAAATAGAGATGACAGAGGAAAAGTCAGTAAACTTGATGATAGATCAGTAAAAATTATCCAGTTTGAACAACAGAGAATGAAAATGACTGAAAAAGAAATAGAACCTTAGGACTGGTGAGACAATACCAAAAAGTCTAAGAGTTATGTCATAAGAGCTCCAGATGGAAAAGAGAAAGAGTGTGGGGAAGAAAACTCTAATAAGAGACAATGGTTATTATCTTCCCAAGTGTCGCCAAAGACTTAAACTTAAGTAATAAATGTAGCATTGAATTGTTTATTATCGTTGTTATTGCTGATATTTATTGAACACTTTGTTCTGGGAATTAAGTCCTTTACATACTGATTTAGTCTTCAAAGAGTAATACATTGAAGTTCTTGCCCAAGGTCCCAGAGGTATTAAGTGGTAAAGACAAGAAGCAAATTCAAGAAGTCTGTGTCCAGTGAACNAGAAAGAGGAGGAAGGAAGGAAGGAAGGAAGGAAGGAAGGAAGGAAGGAAGGAAGGAAGGAAGGAGATCAACAAATGTCTATTAAATTGAATTGGAGATGAATCAGAAATAGGTTTCCTAAGAATGCCTTGCCACTGGGTACCCATTTCTTCATCATTAAAGGTGAAGAGAGATAATTTAGTTTTTGTTTGTTTTGTTTTTTTTTTTTTTTTCCCT
>NC_048226.1:93822950-93865566 GCF_002007445.2 Ailuropoda melanoleuca | reverse complement strand
GAAAGGAGGAAGAAAGATGAACATATCACTAGATAAATAGAAGTTATAACAAAGGATCAACTGGAAAATGTAGAACTGAAAAATAACACTTTTCACTGAATGGGCTCAGTAGCAAAATAGAGATGACAGAGGAAAAGTCAGTAAACTTGATGATAGATCAGTAAAAATTATCCAGTTTGAACAACAGAGAATGAAAATGACTGAAAAAGAAATAGAACCTTAGGACTGGTGAGACAATACCAAAAAGTCTAAGAGTTATGTCATAAGAGCTCCAGATGGAAAAGAGAAAGAGTGTGGGGAAGAAAACTCTAATAAGAGACAATGGTTATTATCTTCCCAAGTGTCGCCAAAGACTTAAACTTAAGTAATAAATGTAGCATTGAATTGTTTATTATCGTTGTTATTGCTGATATTTATTGAACACTTTGTTCTGGGAATTAAGTCCTTTACATACTGATTTAGTCTTCAAAGAGTAATACATTGAAGTTCTTGCCCAAGGTCCCAGAGGTATTAAGTGGTAAAGACAAGAAGCAAATTCAAGAAGTCTGTGTCCAGTGAACGAGCTCTTAACCACAATGTAACATACTGTCTGGCTCATATACTGGATCAGTCTCTCCTCTGCACCCACATTCTCGATGGCAGTTACTTTATTGTGCTGTACTATGATTTTTTTTTCAAGTATGTGTAGTTCTTGGTGTAGTATCTAATATATGGAAGCTTAAAACATTTGAGGGAGAAAAGAACAACTATAATACAAGGTTGTCTTAGTCTGTCTGGGCTGCTATCACAAAATACTACACACTAGATGGCTTATAAACAATAGAAATTGTTCTGGAGGATGGAAGTCCAAGATCAGAGTGCCAGCATGGTTGGGTGAGGGTTCTTTTCTGATTGTAGACTTCTCATTTTGCCCTCACGTGGCAGAAGGGGAAGGGAGCTCTCTGGGCCCCTTTTTATAAGGGTACAAATTTTATTCATGAGGCCCCTAAACTCATGATTTAAACCCTTCTTGAAGTTTCTACCTCCTAATAACCCCACGTTGGGCATTAGGATTTCAGCATATGAATTTAAGGGGGGACCTAAACACTCAGGCCATAGCAAGGGTGAAAGTTATTTGTGAAGTGATTTACTATCTAATAAGACTAATTATTTTTAAGATGTATTTATTTATTTATTTATTTTAGAGAGATTTGAGAAAGAAAAAAGGGCACATGAGCAAACAGGGGAAGGGGCATGGTGAGAGGGAGATAGAGAATCTAAAGCAGACTGCATACTGAGCATGGAGCCTGACGTGGGGCTTGATCCCATGACCCTGAGATCACAACCCTAGCCAAAATCAAGAGCAGATGCTTAGCCATGTGAGCCACCCAGGTACCCCTCTGCTGACACTCTTATATCCCAAAGTATCTAGAATGCTTCTGGTACCTATAGCTGCTTAATTTTAAAAATTTTGTAGTTTGATGAACTAGGCATAAGACTACACCTTCCATAAAAAAACAGTGTTATCTAAAGATGCGCTGCCTCTAATGGTAACTGATTTCCTACCCTTAAGAAAGTCACTTAACCTTTGGAGACTCAGCGTCTTTTCTAAAAACAAGGAGAGAACGTTCCAGCGCCCAGCAAGTGTAGATTGTGGAGATTGATGGGGTCTTGTATGTGAAATGCTTTGGAGAGCACTGTGCAAATGACATTTCGTTTGCTTCAACTCATCTCAAGGCAGACAGGAGTAAAGGAAGCTCACTAGACAAAAGAGTTTGACAGGCTAGGGGAGGGAGAGACTAATTCCAGCTGGGACCATTGAAGGTATGTGGGGAAAGACTCAAACAAGCCAGGAAGGAGTTGTTTCATAGCAAGGAGGCCAAGGCCAGACTTACAGAGAGCTGTGTCCTTGCATGGCGAGCTCCCACCTCTGGAACTTACTTCTGACCTCCGCTTTCTCCCTTGAGCTTGGAAGAGTTATGATCTCAGGGAATATGCTCAAAATTGCGGCAAGCATTTGGAACACTTTGTAATCAGGAGAGAGAGCGAGAACACCACTCAGATGAAAAGCAGGAGATGAGGGAGGTTTGGAGATCAGCAGACTTTTGATAAAACGTCTTTGATTTTTTATATTTTTTTTCATTTTGGGGGGACTTTTCTTCTCCAAACTGAACCAAATTAGATTCTAGTCCAGTTGGGGAAACTAACAGTTGTGTCTTCCACTCTGTGCTTTAGCACGGATTTCATGCCAGTGTTTTTCAAACTTCAGTGTGAATAAGAATACCTTGAGCAGCTTATTTAAGGGGGCGGAAAAAAAAAAAGGACTCCCAGGCTGCATCCCCAGAACTGTTGATGCCGAGCCTACCTAGAGTTGGACCACAGTTCTTCCTTTTGACATGTGACCAGGTTGTCTTGATGTAGATGGTTCATTCTCACTGTGGACAAGACCAAAAATCGGTCCGTGCCAAAGCTGAGCACGTACTATTCGGCACTCGAAGCAGTTCCAACATTGCTTAGACTCCCTTCCAAACAGCAGCTTTGGGACGTCCGGAGAGCGAGATTTGAAATCCATGTTGGACTTTTCCAAATTCCTTTATTTCATTCTTTGCATTTTCGTCCATTCAGAAGCAAGAGTTTAAAAAACCAGATCTTGGCTTTGCAGATGCTGCTGGCCCAGAGCCACGTGTACCGCCCTGCCATAGTCAACCCAACCCCGCTGAGTTCTTTGACATCCCCATGGATGGTGAGCCCTCAGACCACATCTCCCTTTGAACTGTTTGCAGACAAAGTTCCCAAGACAGCAGCAAACTTTCATGCTCTGAGCCCTGGGGAAAAAGGACTTGGTTATAAAGGATCCTGCTTTCGCAGGATTATTCTGGGATTTCTGTGCCAGGGTGGTTACATCACACACCATAATGGTACGGACTGCAAGTCTGTCTATGGGGAGAAAGCTGATGATGAGAACTTCATTCTGAAGTATAGGGGTCCTGGTATCTTGTCCGTGGCAAAGGCTGGACCCCACACAAATGGTTCCCAGGTTTTCATCTGCACTGCCAAGCCCGAGTGGTTAGATGACAAGCAGGTGGTCTTTGGCAAGGCAAATGAGACAGGAATATTGTGGAATCCATGGAGCGCTCTGGATCCAGGAATGGCAAGAACAGCAAGAAGATCACTGTTGCTGACTGTGGACAAATCTAACAAACTTGACTTGTTTTATCTTAACTACCAGACTGTTCCTTCTGTAGCTCAGGAGAGCATCCCATCACCCCCATCTGCTTGAAATATCCTGTAATCTTTGTGCTCTTGCTGCCATTCTCTGGGTTCCATGTTTTTTCTTACTTCCCTCCAAGTCTTAGCTGGATGGCAGAATTAAGTTTATGATGGTGAAATAAAAACTAAACAACAACAAAACCAGATCTCATTAGTTAATTTTTACTTTAAACTCACTTAAGACCTTGGCCACTGCACCACCCAGTCCGGGAAGCGGTATAACGATGGTCTTTAGAAAGCAAGTTGAGGACACAGTTTTGTTTTCATACCAAACCAAATGCAGTATGCAACAGTCTCTTTTTTGACCTCCCCCCGGAAGAAAGAGAGGAAGAAACAATCAAGAACTAAACAAATAAAATTAAAATTACCTCCCTTTTATATTTTGGTGATGAAAAATGTTTCAAAGCCAAGGAACACTCACGGAAATGATAATTACCTTCTGCTTTCCTGGGGTAAGCATGGGGACATTTGGGTTGTAATGGTCTCATCAGAGTTGTATAAACTGCAGCATAAGCAATAAAAGTTCCCTGAACATCTGGGCTCTGTCTACCCTTTAAAGAGTTTGTGAGCATCAGATAAAGAAGACGTTAGGATGTTTTTATTTCAGGCCTTAGGGTGGTAACAGTGGTCCCATAATGCAGTTACAGCAAGTCTGAATTTCCGGAAGAAACCTATGAAAACTACTCTTCAAGAAGCTATGGCCTGAAGTCAAAGATGCGCCCAACTGAATCATGTCTTTCCAGAAAAAAACTAATTTCTCAGCCCTACAGCTCTGCTTACTCCAGTCCTCCTTGTGGAGAGAACACCAATACCAAAGAACATTTACCTGGGGCCAAGGAGTGTGTTGGGAGCTTTACAATCGTCATACGATTTCATCCACCCTACAGACCCCTGGGGCTGCCATTACTACCTCTATTTTATAAATGAGAGAACCAAGATTCAAACAGGTACGTAACTTGCTGAATACATATGGGTAGTAAGTGGCAAGATAATAATCCAGAATTGCCTGATTCATGCCCAAACTGCAAAATTCCACTTCATCATCACCTTGCAGGAAAGTCTATTTAACCCTGCCCCCCTCAATCTGAGTAGACAGTCCTTTTTTTCCCTCATTATAGTATCTGTTTTTGTTTTAACTTTTTTTTTTTTTAAGTAGACTCCATGCCCGGTGTGGAGCCCAACACAGGACTTGAACTCACGACCCTGAGAGCAAGAACTGAACTGAGATCAAGAGTCAGATGCTTAACCGACTGAGTCACCCAGGTGCCCCTGTTTTACATTTTTGAGCCACAGTTGTCTCATATGTAAGGTGGGAATAATGATCCTGCCTCACTGTATGTTTTAAGTGAAAATATATGAAATGCATCTAGAATATACTTGCTACGTAGCACACGCTCCACAAATAGTTTCCTAGCAACTTCCTTTACTGACATAGTGCTGGCAGCATAGCATGGATTCAGTAGGGGCTGTTGTCTGACAAATACATTCGTATCGGGGAGCTGAAGGGACCCAGTAATCAACGTTCTTCTTTCTCACACAAGTTCTAAACCAAATGAAGTACAAGACAAAGGAATGAAGTTCATGGAGGCCAAAACCCCTTGCTTAGTGATAAGAAGATGCTATTGGACAATTCAGCTTATATGTTTAGGGCAGGCGGGCTTAGACTGAACTTAGACTGAACCCCGAGATCAGGTACATTTACTCACTCTTCCACAGGCAAGTTGCAGAGCCACAGGCTTGCCAGGCCGAAGGTACAGTACAGTCCCTACAGGAGGCAAGAGAAAGGGGCTGGCCCATTTGTGTCCAGCTTCTTTTCCAAGCCCACTGATCAGGTAACTCTTCCGTCCTCGCTAGTGGATGAGCAAAGAGTGGGTCATCATCTTGAAATATCCAGGAAAAGCTTTTCTCATGGGGACCACGAGGGCAGAGGAAGTCTGCAGCCCAACAACCCAAATGACTGCATGAATGCCCGCATCCTTCCAGTATCCCTGTGTCTCCCTGCTTGCTGGACTCTTGGTGCCCAGACCCCACCCCACTCTCCTTCACCAACCTTCTCAGTTGGAAGAATTTCAGGTGCTAATGTGGGAACTCAAACTACCCTTGTAAGGCCTGACTCTTACCTTGTGACTCAGTCACTGGCCTCAACTTCTGTCCTCCTAACCAAGTTCTCACTCCATGTCTGATTTTGAATAATTGGAACGCTATTCCCATGACTGAGACCCTCTCCTGCTCCTTTTTATAACGGCTCCAGTATTCCCAGGCTGGGGTGGTACTTGCTGATGTGAAGCCTTCATGATGTTAATGCTCCCCCAACCAGGGGCTCTTAAAGCTGGAAGAGAAATGAAGCAAAGACCAAGAATAGAAGAATCTACATAATGAGGGAGATGTATGCTGGAACTCAGGCTTTCTGGCATCCAGGTCAATGTCTTTTGAATCACCGATTTAGAAGTAAACGGAAGAGAAGGTTGGGCCTCATTCCCACCATTTGTGCAGCCTGATAATGGAATTCCACCAAATCCCAGGTGATGTCAGCAGATATGAATACTGACCAAGCAGGAGACTTCTTAATAAAAGAAGGGTTCCTGAGCCTAGGGCCACTGAGGACAAAACATACAGTGAAACAGGATTATTTTCCTATTTTACATATGAGACAACTGTGGCTCAAAAATGTAAAAGAGAGGTGCCTGGGTGGCTCAGTCAGTTAAGTGTCTGAGTCTTGATCTCAGCTCCAGTCTTGATCTCAGGGTCGTGAGTTCAAGCCCTGCATTGGGCTCCACACTGGGCATGGAGCCTACTTAAAAGAACAACAACAAAAAAAGGTAAACAACAACAGAGAAAAAGTTGTGCCTGGTAAGCATAGGTAGTAAATGTTGTCTTTAAAGACACTCCAGTCTAATAGAGGAAACCTGGCACTCATTCATTCATTCACACATTGAATAAATATTTATTGAGTGCTGTATGTGCCAGGCACTTTTGTAAGTACTGGTCACTTAACAAAGATGAGGCCAGACAAAAATCCTGCCCTTATGGAGTCTGCATTCTTTCAGGGGAAGACAGACAATACACCAACACAAGCCTAATATGCTGTAATATCATAAGAAGCATGGAATTATAAATAGGGAGTTCTGAGAGCAGTGGTGGTTATTTTATTTATTACTTAATTTTAGTCCAGGTATCATTAGCACACAGTGCTATCTTAGCTTCAGGTGCAGAACATAGTGATTCGACATGTCCACACATCCCCGGGACTCATCATGACAAGCGTGCTCCTTGACCCTCATCAACTATTTCAAGGGGTGGCTACTTTGAATAGACTAATCAGGGAAGGACTCTGACATCTGGACAGAGACCTCAAGGTGTTGATGGAGCAAACGCTGCAGATTCCAGGGAAAGGAGGGAGGGTTCTAGAAAAAAAACAATAACAAGAACATAGGCTTGGAGGCAAGGGTGCTTGATGTGCTTTTGAAGCAGGAAGAGAACTAGTGCAGCTCTAAGAGTGGCAGAAGACTGGGTTAGCATGGCTTCGGAGTACAGACATAACCTGGGCGTGGGAAGACATAGGGTGAGATAGGAGGGTCATGAGTTTCACACCAAGCAAGGGAGTAGCAAAAGCAAAGGTACTAGTTACGCTCTCTAAAAAAATCCTGAACAGGAATTAGGAGACTCCACAACTGTGTAGTTTGATGATCTTGGGAAGGCATTCTCCCTCTCTGGACCTCAGCTTCCTCCTTAAAATAAACAATCACAGGGGTGTCTGGGTGGCTCAGTCGGTTGGGCATACGACTCTTGATTTCAGCTCAGGTCATGATCTCAGGGTCGTGGGTTCCACACTGGGCATGGAGCTTACTCGGGATTCTCTCTCTCCCAATCTCCATGCCCCTCCCCCACTCCATAAATGAATAAACACATAAATAAGCAATTATACAAGCACATCTCCAAGTTCCCTTCAAATTCTGAACTTCTAAAACTCAATACTTTCACCATTCCAGCTCAGACAGAGGGAGAAAAGGCCAGGAAGTGAACAAACATTAGGGAAAGCATCCCCAAATGTTTTGCAGTTTCTTAGAAATAGATAAGTAGAATTCAAGCTCTGAAAACAAATTAATACCCATCCCCCACCCCCAGCTCCAACCACTGCCTGAGGGATCTCAGAAAATTAAAAACAGTATGTGTTCCCCCTTGGATTTATTTTTAATTTCTGAATGCAAATATTTGAAAGGAGAGGTTGAAAAATACAGCAACGATCTGTAAATCAAAACCCTTGTCTTCAGCAGGGTATGGAAGAGCAAGTACTGTTGATATACTCTGATGGCTGGTATGAGAGAGGTAGATAGATAGATTGACAGATGGGTACATGCCTGAACAGGCATTCCCTGACTTAGGATGTTTCCCCTTGGGATTTTCAACTTTATGATGGTGCAAAAGAGACACCCATTCAGTAGAAGTCATACGAGTTTGGATCTTTTCCTAGGCTAGCGACATGCAGTACAAACCTCTTGCAATCAGCTAGCGATTATGAGTATAAACAACTGATACACTTACAACCCTTCTGTTTGTCACTTTCAGTACAGTATTCAGGAAATTACATGAGATAGTCATGTAATTTATCAAATAGACTCCATGTTAGATGATTTTGCCCAACTGTAGGCTAACGTCAATGTTCTGAGCATGCTTAAGTTAAGCTATGATGTTTGGTAGGTTAGGTGTCTTACATGCATTTTGGATTTAGGATATTTTTCAACTTATGGGCTTATTGGGACATAACCCCATCATAAGGCAGGGAAAATCTGTATTTCTATAGAGAGAATGTGTGTATTTGTGTGTGAAATTTTGCTGCTCCAAGTTACCCCATGTTTGTCCTGGTTCCATTAACATCCAGCTCAGCTGTGAAAGACACTAATTGTCCCTGCAGACACTTCTAGTATTGCTCTTACTGTAACCTACTGAATGGACATTCTCACTTTGATGCCACTCAGACTCCATCCATGTGTACTTTGCTCTTACAGCTAGGCTTCCGTATCTCACTAGATAAGGTGAGGTGTAGCTCACGTGCCTATACATTAGAAGAATACACACATATGTGCACCGACGCCTTTCTACTTCTCTCGTACTTGACTATAAGAAAGTCAAGTTCCCCTGGTACAAGTTCCTGTGGTACAAGGCCCATGGGTAACTATAAAGTTAAAACCCCTGCTGGCTGAAATAGAAGGCAGTGAGCCAGTCATTTATTGAGAACATCTCAAGTTTTAAGTACTTGGTCCTATGTTGTTGCATTTAAACCTTAAAAGAGAACTGTATGGTCTTCCTGGACTGAAGAAGGGCATTCCAGTCCATAAGCACATGTAAAAATCCCACATCTGCAAAGACCAGATGAAATAAAGTAGTGAAGTGCCTGACACACAAAAGGACCCCAATAAACACCAGTTTCCCTAAAGCACACATTCTCTTTTACGGCCATTTAGCCATTTAATCTTGTTTTATCATTAGAGTCTTTACCAAAATTTTCTCCAGGAGCCACTTGATACCTTCCAAACCATCCTTCAGTAACACAAACAACTGGTATTCTCAACCTGGAGGGCTGCTCCCCCAATTCTAGAACCATTCAGCTATAGTCAGAAAGCTTGCATCAGTGGAGGAGGGCAGGACCATTAATTGGCCCCAAAAAGGAAAATTCTGGTGGAATCACTTCAGCTTCAATTATCATCTGTATGGCCGACTCCCAAATCTTTGCTTCAATCCAGACCTCCGTTCCACATTCTAAGACAGTAAATACCAACTACCTCCTTGACATTTATACTTGAGAGCCCTCAGGTCCTTCACATGGATAAGGTCCAAAATACAGCCATCTCCCTACCCCATGCAGTGGAACTGCATCTCCCCACCACCCTGTGTTTCCCACAAGGTAGATGACACCGTCATTCTCCTGGTTGTCTCAGTTACAAGCTCACACCCTAAGTAAGACACTAGAAGTCAGAAAGTTCCAGATGCTTCCACCTGCAACTTCATAACCATTTGTTTAACAAAAATCTATTGATCACATACTGTGTTTCAGGAATCGTGCTAGATGCCACGGGAAGTGGCAAGAAAAATAGTTATTTCATGAATATCCTGAGATGAGGCTAAAGATAAGGAATGGGCTACTCATGGTTTGGGAACCTCATTGTTTCCCAACACTGGGAACCTCAGTGTTCCATTGGGAACAATGGAATGGTTTGAAGAATTGAGTTGGGAAGGGGTGGGGGAGAATGAAATACTGCACCAGTCAACAAGGGGTTAGGAGCTCAGGGTGTGTATGACGGAGGAGAAGACAGGCTTGGACTTCTTCAGGGGCAGAGGTAGGCAAGAAAATGAGTTCTGAGCATCTCATGGAGGACAGTGTCCAGCCTTCCTCCTGCTCTGAGACCTAGAGGTCTAATCTAGAAGCTTCACAAGAGGAACAAGGCAGCATCCTACCTGGCTACTCTCTCAGGCAACTCTCTGGGGCACCTGTCATTAAATCTGCCTCCTACAACTTCCAAATCTCTCCACTTCTCTCCAGAACAACTACTCTACCCCAGATCATATCAGCACTTGTCTATGATGGGGTTCGGACAGGCTGCCCCCTAATATGCCACTTTGGCATATTGGTTATTTTGAATTAAAGTTACTTAAGAAACAGCTAGTACAAGAAGGACACACTGACCCTCCTTTGTCCTTCTGAAAGCAGGAAACAAGTTTCCCATGTGAAAGGTGCCCTCCCTGTATCAGGAGAGAGAGAGAGAGAGAGAGAGACATCCTTGTCACCAGACAAAGGGAATTTAGGGCCAAATAGGCTGTGTAAGCAAACCTTGTTACTTTTTCACTAATTTGCTACTCCAAGCCCAAACTTCTTTGTCTTGTCATTCTTCGCAAATGTATTGTTTCTCTGGAAGGTATAAAAGCTGCCTGCTTTGTTCATTGCTTTGAATCTCAGGTTTCTATGAGTCCCTGTCAGTATATTCGCACTCCAGTTATTCTCATGGGACTGTGCTTTTAAACCTGTGTCTCCTTGAGATCTCTAGTAGTCTTTCATTTTAGTCACTTTTACTCGTCCTTCAAGTATCCACTGTGACACCACTTCTTCCAAAAACATCCCTTATAGGTGACATGCTCTGTGTTTCCCTTTCATAATAATTGTCATTCTGTATTCTAATTGCCCATCTATCCCTTCTTAACCTACTATTACATTGTGAGAACCTTAACATTCTTGATGCCTAGAAGTATATCTTATTCACTGTTGAATGGCTGATTGCTAACACATGGCCTGGTGACATTAGAGGTGCTCATAGCTATGTGTTATAGTTATTTGAAGAATGATGGGATGGGGCTGTCACGGATGGTCACACAGCTGGCATTGGAAATTATACTAATATGGAAATTATATCAATCTTATTTTAATCCCAGCATCTTTATTCATAATCTGGATGCATTTGGTTAAGCACTAAGCCCTAGTTTTCTTATCTAGAACCCTCATAGGGTCAGCATGAGGATTTAATGAAGTAATATGTATTAGGCATCTTGCAATAATTACTGTTCAAAATCAGGCAAAGATCTTTAATTTTTTAATTTATTTTTTATTTAAATTCAATTAGCCAAGTTATAATGCAGCATTAGTTTTAATATGATGTTCAATGATTCATTAGTTGAGATAACACCCAGCGCTCATTGTATCTTGTGCCCTCTTTAACGCCCATCACCTAGTGCCATATTCTTAAATCTGAGATCTTTTAGATTTCCTAAGATCTTTCCACATTTGTTTTCCTTTTAAAGATTGTTCTTGCTTTTAATTACAGTCAGATTTCCCCCAAATAACCATTTGGATCAGAGTCCTGGGAGGTGGAAAATGGGCGGTTGGTGTGATTTGCTCCTGGAATAAAGAGTCCCGATACTAAATAAAATGAAGTTAACTTTCTCTTGCCTCTTGACATAGTTGTCACCGAGATTTCTGTCACCCTCTCCAAACTCAAGCTACTTTGTTCCTCTAAGTTTTAGGAAACTGCCTCTGGATCCAGGAAATGCCAGTGGCATCAATGTCATGTTAGGAAGCCTAGGACAATGATATATGACACATGAAGTCAGGCAGCCTCTGCCAGATGGATGAGGGGGAAGCCTCTTGTTAACACGGAGGGCCCTTGGTCTGGCAGTCCCTCAGGGCCGGTTTCAAGGGCACCATAAAGACAGACAGAGGCAACCAGACAAATGGCTTTGGACAGAGAGGGCAGTCCTTCCCTGGTAGAGGCAAAACAGGCCCAGCATGTGGAATCAGAAACTCTAGGTGGATGAAGGAAGGCAGAGCTGCGGGTTCTGAATCATCCTGAAGATTTGGTATTTATGGGAGCCCTGGGCCATTTTTCATATGAAATATACAAACCCTGTAGAGGCCATGGGAAGTGCAGATCGGAGGAGAGTATCTAGAGGCAGATGGGCCACATGATCTCTATCTAAGGCAACAAACGACAGAGTTTGGTAGAGAGAGTAGGAATGGAAAGCGGGGTTGGGTAGGAGAGAGAAGACAAAGAAAGAATCAACAGAGGCTGAAAACTGATTAGAGGTTGAGTTTAGAGAAATGAAGCCTCTCCAACTAGGAGAAAGATGGAACCAACAAACAAGGGCGATCAAGGTCAGGAGACACATCCATACCAGTCACTATACTAGGAATATGCTGTGAGTTGACAACAGAAGGACAGGAGGTACTTCCATCTCCCTTGGGTGGCCACGGAGTCACATGGGACGGCGTCCACACAATGTCTCGACATCCAGTCAGTCTGCTCTAAAATTCAGTCAAACCCTCCGTGTCACCACCTGTGGAAGCAAGAGGCTGACAGGATGAGCTCTGTACTTCCTCATGATTTCTCCTTGCCTGGATTTATGCATCCTGGCTGTCGGAAAACGATAAACTGAGTCACAACGATGGCACAGGACCTAGGGGCAGCATGGAGCATGTCTGTTTCTCAGGATCTCGACTTTAGGTGTATCAAAGGCTCACAGGGTCGGGAGGAAGGGCGTTAGAGAAAGAAAAACAGAAAATCTAAGAAACCAAAGGGTGACATCCATTGCACTCCCTGCAGCAATGGGTCTATTTTTACATCTGCCGCATGGGGCAGAGGGCTTATGTTGTCATTTCAAGCACCACTTCCTCTTGACCAAGGCAGCATTACATGTGACAGCCCTGAAATCAGAACATCTCTCCGGGCAGCAGAGCAGACTTCTAATTGTTCTGGGTATCCAAAGTTACAGCAACCATCCCAGCTTGTCCCAGCTGCCTTGCAAAAGAGAGATCATTAGTCCCCTAGACAGAAAACACTGAGGTTTCAAAAAATGAATAAAACACCCTACAAAACAATGCCTTCATTGTGATACAGTCTGCTTGTGTTATAAAGGAGCTCAGGTCAGCCTTCGCAGATACTAGAATGATCTCTCCATTTTTTTTTTAAGTGTCAGTAGAAAGTAGGATCTAAGAGAGACAAAGAAAAATGTGTAAGACCAATATCTTGGGGCACAGAAAAAGGATTCTAAAAATAACAATGGCTGCTTTGTGTACATTTCCTTTATTTCTCTATCCCCAGTGCCTGGTCCCAGGTCTAGAACATTAATAAGTGTCTGTAGGCTGAATGGGTTAATAAAGTAATAATAGTCAACGTTATTCCCCTACCTGGAATGCCCTTCTCCCCTGTTTCTTTAACTAGAAAATTCCTATTCCTATTTTTTGTCATATTACAAATCCCATGTGAAATATCACTTCCTGGGAGAAATCGTTTCTGTCAACGAAGATGGGAAGTATGTCTCTCCATAGTTACCTCTAACCCAGTGTTGGTTTACTGGAGGCGCCAGTATGTGAGCTGTGTTTTATCAGTTCTCTTATTTGTCTCTGAGAAACCTAAAGTCAAAAACCACTTCTTTTTCTCTTACTCTCTCTCCCTCTCTCAAATGTCTGGTATAATTTGGCACATAGTAGGTTCACAATACATTTGGGTTGACAAACTGCTCTGAGAGACATTGGGGAAAAAATCCTGTCAGAGATTAATAACAGATGGAAGACAGGGACCAGGGAGAGGGAAAGGTCAATGATAAATAATCCCCGACAGTGATTGCTTCTGCCTTGCAACACAACATTTCTTTCCTTGACATCAGTAAGTGATCCACGCATTCCTTACAAGCCCGATAGAATCTGTCAGCCATGATTTCCTGCAGGAAGGCTTTCTGCCACGAAGTTGCAAATAAAAGATAAAAATGTGAACGATGTCTTCAGTATGGTAGCTGCCTTTTTTATAATCTTCCCCGATTGTTTCTAAAGCCCAAGTTTGTGGGTGGTCTTCTGGAGACCAGCTTTCCTGTCACAAGTGGGAACAAAGCTCTGAATACCCTCCCCAAAGGGAATCGTTCTGTGCAGCCAATTGGATCCTATTCTAGGCTTTCCTGTTTCCTCCTAAATCACCATATATTTTTTGAAGTTTAATGTGCTGTCTAATAGACGGAGGACCACTCCCCTTCCATAAAGCAAGTGAATCAAGATGCAGATTTTTTTGGCACTTTTCCCTAAGAAAAGTCAGTCACATGCATGGACTTGCTTTGTCTTTTCCAGGGAACAACCCCTAGATCTGTCCGGATCTTCACGTCAGTGTTCCACCTTATCTTCCCCCACTGGCACATTAAATTCCACACATCTAATATCTAACAACATCTCCTTCCTCTACCCTGCCAAATCAGCTTCCCGTGCGGACCCCCTTATTCTCAGGTGTGATGACAGCTCTCTCCAGTCACCCAAGCTCAAAGCCAGGGGCATCTCATGTCAGAGTGGAGCCTTCTAATGGATTTCTTTGTCACTAGTCCCTTGCACATCGCCTCCAGAATTATAGCCATGAAGCTCCATTTCTTTTAGTATAAATTCCAAACTACTCAGTCTGGCCTTCAAATCTCTGCAAAATTGACTCTTAGTTACCACTCCAGGCTATTTCCTGAAAAATCCCCCAAGAACATTCTACTGAGTCACCAGTTCCTGTTCCTGAAACAGACCCCAGCCCTCAGATTCCTCATCCCGGATTCAATTGCCTTTATGGTTCTGGTTCTTGTCCCAGTGCCTGGGCTACTTAAGGCCTTGGGTCTGATTCCACTTAAAGCCCAGATGCTGGTCGCCAGTGTTTACCTTGACTCTATACTCAGAAGCTCACAGGCCAAGCCAAGGCCACTTCCAGCCCTCACTTGATTCCCAGGACCCAGAGCAAGGCGCGCTGCCCAGGGTCACTGTTTGTCCGGATAGAAAGTTCAGAAAGTAGCCAAGTGAGGGCATCCTGGCATCTAAAGATGAAAGTGAGATCATCAAATGAAGAGAGAGTAGCCCATCATAAGATGAAAAGACATGAAGGAAAGATCTCAGATGCATTGCTCCATCTGGGTGAATCAATGGGTACTCTTTCAGTTACGATTGACAGAGATCCAACTCCAACCAGCTTGAGCCATAACAGGAAAAAATTAGCTCGCGTCACTTAAAAATCCAGGGATATATTTGTCTCCATATTTGGTTGAATATAAGCGTGCAGGTCATGTCCTTTGGCGTCTTTCTCTCTCCATTGTTAGGTTCTTCTCTTCACTGTGTTCTCCAGGCAGGACTTCTCCCTGTGCGAGCAGGCTTTAAGCTCCCATCCTACCTGTTCAGCAGCTTCAGAGAAGAGTGCCTCTTTTACAGCAGTTGTATCAAATTCAGGATTGTTTCTCAGTGAAATGCCTGAAACCCAATCCCCCTCCCTGAATTAATCACTGTGGCCAGGGAAAGAAATATACCGCCAGGAAATTCAGAGTACTGTAAGAAGGGGGAAATACTAGATGCTGGGTAGTAAAAACAACCAACGTCCACCATGATAAGAGAATCTAGAGGATACAGGACGCGGTGCATGTTGGAGGCCTGAGTCTTGGGGATTGGAGGTGGTTCTCATTGCTTGTAGATCCCATGCTTGGTCTCTCTCTTATGCTTTGGTCCATGTGAGAAGGGTCATGGATGATGATGAACCAGAGAAATACAGCTTCCCTATCTCCATATATAGAGCACACACACACACACACACACACGCACACACACACACACATCTGCTTCTAAGTGGAACACATCCTATTTAGATCAATATTCAGAAGAAAATCTATGCACTGATCAACTCTCTGGGTCTACCAATAAAAAACTCTATCGTAGTCTAGGTGGAAGGTTAGGAGAGTGACACATGGTTATGAAGGAACAGCCTCAGAGAACTTTAAAAGGCAAAAGGCTCTTCCATCCAGGTTGTGAAAGTGAGCCCACCGATTCACCCCAAGCAACTTACTTACCTTTCAACAGATTGAGCTTCGTTAGGGAGTTCTTCTCACTCCAGCACCTTCTGTCTGGGTGTGACTCCTCACTGACCACAATCTAAAGACTTTCCTGCTCTGTGCTGGGGACTAGGATTGAGGCACCCTCTGATCCCCCCACCCCCAATCTAGGCCCTAGGTTAAACACATTCCAAAACGTTTCTTCAAGGCTCAGGTCAAATTCCTCTCTCTCCCACAAATGTTCCCAAGACCCTTATTTTAAGTTAGTTTCTCCCTCCCCCAAACTCCATGGCATGTTGTGTATTCTGCTCTGACAGCACTTATCACAGTCTGTGTTTGAATTAACGTTATTTATGTATGTGTCTGTCTTCACTGATAGACTGTGAGCTCTCAACAGGTCTGGAATAGCTCTTACTCCTCTCCGTATCCCCCCCCACCAGTGTCAAATGCAGCCCTCTGCACTGAGAAGATCCCCAACAAATGTTTGCTAGGTTGCTGAAACCAATCGTGTTGGCTCCTGGCACAACATTTTTCAAAGGCCTCACATTAACTATAGCACTGCTTCTAACTTTAAAAAAATCTATGTTCCCTTTAAGAACTAAAAATCTCTTGCTTTCGGTTGGGATCGGAGGGGTCTGATAAATAATCTGTTCTCCTCTCCACTCATGTTCTGAACCAGTTAAAACGTTAGACAAGCATTAAAACAGGAAGGGATTTAAAGCAGCTTTATTGCTGATAAAAACTGAATTAGGAAGTGGCTAAGGTAGATGCTTCCTAAGTCTAAACATGGGCTCATACCCTTTTGAAATGCAGAGCAGAACATGAGCAGAGCAATAATTTGTGTGTATTGTGGATATGGGACTCCCAGGAGGGAGGCTGAGCTGTGGATGCCTGTTCTTTCTTCTCCCACGGTCAACAAGCCACTCTTCCACCTATGAGGAGGAGTGACAGAATGGTAAAGACATGGTTTGACGGTCACTGTCATGAAAATTCTCTTGCGATGGAAGGAAACATCAGGAGCAGTGATGTGGTCTTCAACAAACACCTTCCTTCTTTAGTTCGTTCACTAAATTACAAAGTAAATGACTGTTCATCACCTACTTTGTCCCAAGTACCATGCAGAACTTGAGATACAGTGGTGAACAGGGCGGCACAATTCCAGGGTCCAGGAGCCTGAAAGCGTGGAGTAGTAAGACCCGATGGCAAACGTCGCCATCACAGGGGAGCTGTGGAAGTAGCCAGACTGAGAGGCACAGGAAAGCCTCCTGCAGTTGTGCCATTTTGGCTGGGACTTGACGAATGAAGGGTTTTAGAGCGGTGAAGGAAACAGGAAGAGTGGAGACACAGGAGGAAAAAGGGAAAGTAGAGGACAGAGTTCCAAAGAGAGAGAAGAGAATATACAAAGAGCTTGAGGGTCTATGTCTATGTGGGCTTGACAAACTCCATTCCATAGAAAAATCCCATGCAAAAAAAAAAAAAAAAATCCTCAATATCCTGGCTATTTTACCTCCAAGTTCCAACTTCCCCAAATATTTCAAAACTACATACAGAGGCCCACAATGTACTTAGTATTGGATTTTCATGTTCCCCTCACTCTGCCTCATGCTAAAATAAAAAGCAGATTGTCAAAGTACCAAGTGCTATGGTGGTTGGAAATATAAAGGGGTTAAGCGACAGACAGACAGTGATTCTAGAGAGAGTATGGCTGAAAGAGAGAGCCAGGGAGAAAAACACATAATCATGAGGACTGGAGGCGGGAGTATCAGCCCTAAAATAATTCTTAAGGGAAAGAGATAATTTAAACTTGTAGACATCCTTCATAAATCCAGCCAAATTCAAACAAAACCCACTTGGAGGTTTTGGCAGTATTTTTATTCTTGCTCTGGAAAAAAATAAAAAGTCTCCGTTATCAAAATCTTAATTATCAGAAGTATCTAAACATGAGACGGCAGAGAGACCAAAAAAGGCTCTGTTCTATTTCGCATTCCACTAGCTCCAACTAGGCTGACCCTAATAGCAGTGATGAGTAGGCCCCATGCACGCACCACTGCTTGGGAACCCAATTCCCCAAATCCATCAATAAAACCTGGATAACAGGGGTGCCTGGGTGGCTCAGTCGTTGGGAGTCTGCCTTCCCGGGGTCCTGGGATCGAGCCCCACGTCGGGCTCCTCCGCTGGGAGCCTGCTTCTTCCTCTCCCACTCCCCCTGCTTGTGTTCCCTCTCTCGCTGGCTGTCTCTATCTCTGTCAAATAAATAAAATCTTAAAAAAAAACCTGGATAACAACCATGACCCTTCAAAGGCAACTGACCAGGCAACACAGATGGCAAATGTGAACTCCTCCTACCCTGCCCCCTCGTTTGCACTCTTCCATTAACGCCACAGTGTATCAAAGCTAGAAGAAGCCTCAGAGACCATCTTGTCCTACCTCTTCATTGTACACCTAAGTCAGTTCGAGCCCAGGGAATTGATGTGATCTCCCCAGCACCCCGCAGCATGCCCGTGGCAGGGCCAGATTTAGCACCCAGACCTCTGCTCCTTGGTCAGTGCTTTCATACTCGTTGGGTTCCAGTCAGTGCATTGAAAGCAACTTCAAAGCAGGCAATACCTAAAGAGAACGATGTTAGTTGCATCATGGATTAAAGCCACATTTGAAGATGAGTAGTCAAGTGGGCTTAGTAACATTCCTCTGAAATGAATTTAGCTCCTAAAACTTCAGACTTTCCTTGCGGGGGGGTGGAATCTGTTCCATTAAGGTAGCTACTGGGTAGAAGGTGAAGGTCAGAAGGCTTCCCTACGGGAAAGGCATGCAGATCCCCAAAGGAAAGCCAGAGAAAGATAAGCCATTCATGCCAAACTCCTCCCAAATTCATCATTCAGATAGGTCAGCCCTTTTCTGATTCAGGTGGAGATGGGGAGCAATGACAGTGGGACAAGAGGCCAAGAACATTATTCTAATGGAGATCCTGTCATAGAAAACAGAAGGTCAGGATAAAAAAGGTCTCCCCCTAACATGTCAAAGTGGTTTTTTTTTTAATCTTAACTCACAGAGCTTAAACATTAACTCAGGATCCCCAAAATATAGTCAACCCTTGCAAAAGAAGACGAGCAATCTATCAATCAATCAATTCTTGCTTCCTTTCTTCATGAAGCCATTCCTTCAATGCCTGCAGGTAAGCTGTAAACTAATATGGACCATTATACCTGCGGGTAAGCTGTAAACATTTTGTTTCCAGTATAGGTCAGACAGCCCTAGAATGTGTAAGACAGACAGGACTTAAATGAACTCCAAGGCCATGTTGTACGTAAAACTGAAAAATTCATCCTCTGTTCTACTCAGTGATGTCCAGTCTCCTAACCTACGAGAGCTCGTCAGAGGTTCCGCAAGGTCAGATAGCAATCTAAAGGCACCTCCACTTCTACAACAAGAAACCAGTGTACAAAGATCAAGTATCCTTGGGGCGCCTGGGTGGCTCAGTCGTTAAGCATCTGCCTTCGCCTCAGGGCCTGATCCCAGGGTCCTGGGATCGAGCCCCGCATCGGGCTCCCTGCTCTGCTTGGAGCCTGCTTCTTCCTCTCCCACTCCCCCTGCTTGTGTTCCCTCTCTCACTGGCTGTCTCTATCTCTGTCAAATAAATAAATAAAATCTTAAGAAAAAGAAAAAGATCAAGTATCCTTGCACGTTAAAGTCCAAAGGAATTAATTCCTAAAACAAAGTATTTGTCATTTTAAGATAAAGTTCGAAGCCCAAAATGTTTTAAGTAAAATCCAAATAAACTGAAATGCTTCCTCATTTCTTTTTCTTCACAATCTCTCTAAAGACTCGATGCCTGGAGAAGGTCGGGATCCCTTTAGCATTTACAACGTGGTCTCTTTCATTGTAATGAGTGTATTTCTGTCAGGGTCTTAAAACTTGTGTAAGTTCGATCCCAAATCTCTCATAAGCACTCTTCATAAGGAATCCAAAGACTTAATAAGGATGAAAATACTATTTTGGCACCTGTAACACACCCATAAAATTTAGAAAGCATAAATATCTAGTCTCAAAGTCACTTAATTATGTTCTGGTTATTTAATTGCCCCAGGGGATAGCAGAGACCCTGAGAAGAATGAATGGCAAGCTCCCAATGAGGCGGGTCAATCTATTTAAGCTGCCCAGAGTCTATGACCCTGAACTCAAACTCATTTAGGAGAAATCTTCCATCAAGTGTTAATGGCATATTTTCCATTACAAGCTGTGGGACGGTGGGGGTTAAAAATCCTACCAATCTGTACCACCCACCTTCTTAAAGGGCTGCATTTATGAAACTCCTATCTTCTACCAAAGTATAATATCCACTGCGAGAAGCTCCTCTCTAATTCAGAACCTCTTCAGATGCTCTTGATGCCAGTGACCATGTTGAACTCAGTGTTTGGCACCCCAGACATTGGGGTGGAACTGATATCACAGCCTCTTCACTGTCTTTGTGAGCAAGTGTTTTCATTTATGACGTGGTGGTTCTTGCTCCTTGCTATGGAATTCCTTAGGTCTTAAGAAATCTGCATCCTCGGTTTCTCCTCATCCAAACATTTGTTTCAGTTCAATACTCACCTTCAACATAGTTCAGAACCATGGTTGCTGCTGATGCTTCAGAAATGTTTGTTCCGAGGACCTAGTGAGGACCACGACCTCTGCCACAGGGCCCTCAAGCCATGCTTATCTCAGCCTGAATGATCCTGGTCTTGAACAGCATTTCTTTCTACCACATCCTCTTACACTAGTAATCCATGCTTCTGGTGTTTCTGATGCTTCTTTTCTCTCTGTTTCTGCAGAGTCTCACGCGAATGCTCAAGTGAGTTTCTAACTACTTAATCTGCTTCGTAGCGTGGTCACTTTCCTTCTGCAACGGTGGCGTCCTGCTGCTTACTGGAATTGAATTCCTTTCTTCCTTCCTTTGAATTTTTTCTCTGTTTTCTGGCCAAGATATGTATTCATGCAACACCACCCTTTAAATGTTATCTAATATAGTTTCCCACAATGACAGATATGAAATTAATAATTTCTGGGTCTGCAGAAAGCCTCTAACACAACAAATCTGGTCTGTTATCATTTCCCAAGTTAAATCATCCCACCTGGGACATAGTATCCCATCGATCTGTATCTCACCCAGGCTGGATTTAATCTATCATTATTCTGCTTAGATTCCCTTTAGTATGTGCTGTGGTATGTAGAACTCAAAAACAGTCCCCAGATGGGGTGCCTGGCCGACTCAGGTGGCAGAGCGTGTGATTCTTGACCTCGGGGTTGTGAGTTCTAGCCCCACAGTGGATACAGACATTGCTTAAAAATAAATAAATAGATAAATGAATGAACCTTCAAAAGAAAAAAAAAAGCAGTCCCCAGATATCCCACTCTAATCCCTGGGACTATGAATATGATATCACACTAGTGATTAATGTTACACTACACGGCAAAGGCTTTCTGAAGATATAATTAATGTTACTCAACAGTTGACATTGAGTTAATCAAAATAAAGATTATCTGTACTATCATGTGATTAATTTAATCACTTAAATGCAGAGAGTTAGCTACGGATGGTAGCCTTAGAATCCTAAATCGAGAAATACACCAATCATGTTTCCTAATGGTTTGGACAACAGCTACCAGCCCACCTGTAACATCCACGTCACCATGAAATTGATCCAATAGTTCTTTTGAGTATATCCTATTGATTTCTCTTGTCTAACTTTTTTGAGTCACTTACATGTCTCTCCTCGTCTTCAGGGGATGTTTCCTGGTGTCAATTCTTTACATGGTCGCCTTCAGTGATCCCAGGCATGCTGGCACATTCATTCCAGGCTGCCTTCCAAGATTTTGCCTCTTTGCCTCTGTTATATTTCTTTGTACACCTGTCACATTTTCTGACCTAATAACGAGTAAAAGGGCATCTTTTCAAATGCTCTCTTTTAGAGCAATTACACCTCGATGCAGCTATTTTACCATTTGTATCTACTTATCATAGCCCTTAATATCTCATTTCCCTTTCATATCTGCCTGAATGTTCTTCCGAGATGTTAACATTGTTCCTAAGGAGTTGTCTCTCTGCTTTAACACGGTTTCCTGTGCTTGATTTTTGTTCTTCCACTGCTCTCGTCGAGATGGTGAGATTAAAGCAGGCTAGGTAAAATATTCAACTTCCTCCTTGGTTTCCTAAATAAAATTCTTTCTAGATGCCAAATATTCCAGGCACAGGCAGTCTTTTTAATTGCCTCCCTAAGCTCCAGACTTTTACTAATTCCTCCTTATTTTTCTTTATGATAAGGCTCTCCTTTCATTTTACCGATTTACTAATAAAGTTGATCACTGTTCCATGAGTAAAGCCACAGTTTTGGTCTTGAGAAACTGAAGCTCTGGTCAGAACCTCAAAACGAACAAACTTAAGACCACGTAGTGGAGAGAAACTCTCTAGAACCTGTCGACAAGCTCGTGTTTACAAGAGATTAGGACTCTGCGTTCCTCCTTTTAGCCCCAGTGCAGCAGAAAATTTGGGATAGCAAGTTTAGTGCTGCTCCCTAGGACTGTAATAACATTTTAAAGTGAAAGTTTTACCCATTAGGGTCTATCATCTACGTAGAATGTAACTGCCTTTGCAGTTTAAAGTGACCACTTACAGACCTGACCCTTGGCTGAGGACCTCAGGAAAAGCAGAAGTTATGTGCCATTTATCAAGATCAAAAAGTGCTAGTATCTGTCTCAGCCTTGTCTGAGATCCTCACGGAAGTCCCCTCTGTGAGGTTTAAGGTCCAGTTACAGCAGCCCGAAATGAGCGTCTAAATGGCCAGCATACTCTGAAGTTTGTCCTTGATTATAAAACAACAGCCACTCATCAGTAGAAAAAGCCTCCAGCAGGTCAACAGCCCAAGTATAAAACCAAAACCTTCCCTACAGTACGAGTCAATGCAAACTAGCCAGAGTCTCCACTGGCACCATGATCCAGAGCTCTGGGCCCAGAGCCATGTCCCCGGCCCACAGACCTTCTATCTCAACACCTTTCATTTTGCCTCCAAATGTCATTTCTCATCTGTGGTTCGAGATCATCTGCTTTTACCCGATGACAGGATTTTTTTAGTCAATAAATAACACCTCATTTTTTTCTAATCGTGGAGCCCAATGAGATGTGAACTCAGCAATGGAGAGACAGAGACCAAGATGTCAGCTTCACTGTGGGTAAAGGGTGGATTTATTGACATGGCTTCCACGTATGGCCAATGGGCTTGCTAACACCCTGTAAACTGAATCCCACAAGACACTATTTCCGCCTTTGACATATGAGGACCACCCCACTCAAATTAGTGCATAATGGAAAGAGTAGACCAGAGGCTTACTCTACAGACAGGAACATGTCCCCCAAAAGAGTGAGGATGGACTATGAATGAGTAATTCATCAATCAATTAAATTATTCTTTCTCTTCCTGAGGATGGTGATGGAGAAAGAGGTCAGGATGTTACTCTATATGAAGCACTTTTTACATGAAAATGAAGACAAGGAGGAAGCAGATTTGCCTCCAAAAAGAATGATATCAGTTTAGAGTGTTTCAAAGAAATTTAATAATCATATAGATAGAGCTATACTTATTATTGAAAGTCTGCTTTTAAAATTCAGCAGTATGAGAAATTAAGAAACCATTTAACCATTCATTCATTCACTTGAGCAAGACTTACTAAAGCCAACAATATAGAAAGTATGGTACAATTCTCTCTTCTTCAACCAAGGAAGCCCAGGACTAGAGAGAGAAAGCAATTTGATGTCATCCAGCACATCAGGGATAGAACTCAGACTCAGACCCATTCTTGGAAGCATCCCGACAGGAACAGACTAAAATGTCCCATCAGAAGCACTGCGCTCAGTGTGAGCCACCTCCTCGGGGTCATTGACAACAGCTGTGACCCAGAAGAAAGAAGTCAGAGGAGTAAGGGAAAGAGTGGAAAATATGTCATGTGAGAAGTGGGAGGAAGGAAGCTGTGGTGGAAACATCCTTCCCCTGGTGTCAGATGACCTGTTTTTGAGACACAGATTCCATCCCTGATCTTCCTGAGCCTCCATCCTCTTCTCCGTAAATTGGAGATGACATTAGCATTGCTGTCATTGTCATAGACCTTCCATGAGGACTATACGTGATCATGGACCAGGATGATTTATGTAAAGCTGATGTAAATATTTATTATTTTTTTTATTAAAAGCTAATGGAGCTAAGAGTGTTTAGCAAAGGCAAAATGAGACTGAGTTGAGGGATATTTGAGGTACTGTCTCTTATGACAAAAAAAAAAAAAAGAAAACTCACTAGCCATCTGTTTCTTAGACACTTCTCTAAGTCCTCCCTCTTTCTCTGCCCCACTCTAGGCATCCATACATTCTAGAATGCAACACAGCTTGGAGGGCAGATCAAGGAGATAGATCATGAGCTGGGATCAAACTTGAGTCTGCCTGGTTGGCTCAAAACACGGCTAGGTTTCCACCACCGGGGCAAAGACCAAAGTGGTTGGGGAGATGGGGGCTCCTTAAGTTTGCACCTGGCTCTGCCCCTAGGAGCTATGTGACACAGGCAGGGTAATTAATCTCTCTGTGTCTCCTGATCCACATTTGTAAAACGGAAATAATCATAGGCGCACTTTGTCAGGTCATTATGTGAGACCACATGAGATACTGCATGGGGGGTGCTTGAGAATGCATGGCGTAAATACCACTATTATCGCTGGATGCTTTGTCAGAAGAGAGATTGCACCAGGTGGCATTCTGTTTCCCTTCCAAGCCTCAGATCCTAAGTACACTTTTATTTCCCCCTACCCCACGCATTTGATCAAGCAAAGTCCTCCTGGAAGCGTCCTGGAGCTGAGCCAAGTACCTCGATCAACACTAATTTTGATCATAGCAAAAGGAATTTGGAAAAGAACATCAAAGTGTTAGGTACAAAAACTGATTTTTTAAAAATAGCCATACTAAAGCCAGTTCTGAGATTCTGCTGTCTACTTCATATATTTAGGGATTTTTCTATCTCTTCTTTTAGACTGATCAAACATTTATTGCCCCATCCAAAGAGGTCTGGGTGCCAGGAAGCCCCAGCTGAGGCACGCCAGACAGCGTGCCATCACACCCTGATGGTGGAGATAAACCTCGTTTGGGGTGTGAGGAGGGGATAAGTCTTGACATGAAGTTTTGACAGGGAATATAAAGGAGAGAGGTGATTTCTTTTCCATGTTCCATGGGGATTGGGTGGAAGTGTTGAGAAAAATCCATATTTCCCCTGAGCTGCACACTACTCAGCATTAACATGGCTTCAACTTAATTAGCAGTGACCTCCTCTTTAAGATGCTAAGTATTTTTATTATTAAAAACAGTCATCACAGCTACGAAGGGATGCAGCGTGGCTGCTCTTACAGAATATTGATGAAAAGGTACATCTTTTTGGAAGGTAACAAGGTCCTATATACGAACTTCCCAAATTGTATTTTAACCCCTGAAGCCTATTTCTAAATAAATAATTCAGCATGTGAAGAAATACCAGGGTGTACAATCAAAACGGCCTTGTATGTGACAGCCAAAGCTTGTGACCACGGGAAAAGAAATGTTCAGAAATGCAAGACCAGTGAAATAAACAAAGGCATGTCAATAGGACGGAAGAGCAGGTATTTATTAGATGGATAATCTAGGAAAAAATAATGATACAAGAAGTCATTATGAGCACTTGTTCAGGGAAATGAGCAGGTTGTTAAAGAGTGTGAGCTGCGCGGCCGTGATGGTGTACGTTCCTTTGCATGGAAAAAACAGAAGCCTCAACGTTTGGGTGCATGGCTAAAAAACACAGCAGTCATTAGGGGGAAGTGGGAGTCGGGCAGTTATGTCCTTTCTCGTGCTTGCATGTGCAGTCTAAATTATTTCAAATAAATTTCACAAGTACCACTCCATAATGAGCAAAAAAAATCAATAGCCAATTTTTATAAAGGCTGACCGACAACTACATTTTGTGGGCAAAGGAGAGACACTGTGGATTTGCAGGGGAAGATAGACATGCGTTATCCAGTAGCCTCCAAGAGCCAGCTGGGCCATCTGTATGCTCTAACTTCATCCCTGTTCCCCATGTGGTAGAAGGAGACGGGGTTCTGAAGAGGAAGGTAGTAACCAGAAGCCCCAAGTCACCTCTGCCCCTTGCTGACCATGTGATCTTAATCTGGCTAAGCTTCAATTTCCTTCTTCGTAACATGAAGATCGATAGTTCCAAGCTTTGCTGTAGGGACTCACTGAGAAGGTACATTTGGAAGCAGCTGGACAAGACCTTGCTCACCGATCTAAAAAAATGGGTTGAGGTGACATTCAATGAGATATGGATGGAAACGCAAGTGCGTGGTGGAGGACCCGGACAGCGAGCACCCTGAAGGTTGGTTCTTCAGCTACACCTGCACAAAGCCTCTGTTCCCTGCTGCCTGGATAGGACATCAGGAGGCAGCATCAAAGAGCACCCCCGGGGGGTGGGCAGGAGGCAAAAGGGGGAGGTGGGGAGGCTGCTATTGTGCCTGGGGCTCCAGGAAGACACCACCTTGTCTGTGCTCCAGGGACCAAGAGGCGGACACTTCACCTGGTCACTCCACGCAGGCCAGCTCGGCACTGCGGACGATCCAAGGCTGGAAGCTGCTCCAAGGAACGTCTCCTGGACCAGGCTTGCTAGCTGCAGCAGAAAGCCGGCTTCGTATTCACCCCCGTCTTCCAAATCTCAGGGGAGCACCACCGCCCTGGCAGAAACTCAATTTAGCTGAACCCTACCTAAAAGGGAGCGGGGGAAATGTACTTTATAGATGACCAATTGTGCAAAAAAATATAAATAAACTAAAGTATACTGGGGAGGGTTGGAGGGAGGTTGAGGGCTGACCTGCCATATGCACCAATACCTCCCATGGGCCCTGGCATGAGGTGACCTTGCCCTGAACCCTATTTGTAGAGGATCCTGCATATCACAAATACACATAAAAAGGACATATATTAAAGTGCAGTGTGTGCACCCTTGTCTCTCGGGATCTGATACCCAGCAACCGCACAGCACCACCCGTAAACCCAAACATTAGCTGTCCTGTCTAACACCGCTCGGGCCTCGTGGGAACGTTCCTCTTGCCATATATTCTTGAAATGAGAGATGCCAAGTCCAAATGCCGTGAAGATTTGTGAACAGAGGTGGACGCAACTTTGCATGAAGGCCCCGAGGGGTGAAAATGCCAAAGGAAGGCAAAAGATAAATTCAGTATGACAGTTTTTCCCCTCATGAAGGCAATAGTCTTTGGTCATAATCAGGCATCAGTTGTCCCAGGAATGCCAAACATTCATTTTGGGGGATCTCTTTGTACCCCAAAGTATGGTTTCAGAGATACTCTGAAATTTACCGAGTAAATTTCACACGTCAGCAGAGAAACAGTTTGCAATATTAAATAATGCCCTTCCTGCCTAAAATTGTATACTCTTAAGCTTAGACATAACATACACAGAGCATTACGTTAATATTTTATATTGGCAGCTTGACGGGCACCGGATGCAAGAAATGTGAATATTCTGTTTTCATACATATATTTAATACAATTCAATCACATTTAAAAAATAAATGACCGCATTTGAATAATTTTCCTGAAAATTTTTGATACTAATCAATTCTAATTATATTTCCCACTTTAATTTTAAAAAGCAACATGGAATATTTTATAAGACAACATTTCAGAAACATATGCAAAATAATGTTAACTTCTCAGATGTGTACAGTTTATGGAAATGTAATTTACATTTGAGCTTGCATTTAGCTTACATTTTTCTGGAAACATATTTTAATTTTATAGACTTTGAATAGAACTCTATTTTATATTTTAAACTTATAATGTATTTTTGTCCACAGAACACAAATACCATGAAAATTTTTATTATAAAAACATAAAGAATTATCTTGCTGAACTGAAGTCAAGTAAAATAAATTTCATGGAAGAAACATATACTTACTTATAAATTATTCATAATTGCCAGCTGATATATTGCTGACTTCTTCTCTTTGTTCTACTTCCATTTTGGGGGGTCATAGAAAAGACACCCACGCTTCACTGTACCTGACAGGCCCTCCAATGTTCAAAGACAGTGGTGATGAACCCCGGAATCTTCTCTTGCCCAGGTCTGATTCAGGCTCTGCCAAATACTTTTCATTCATTGAAGTCTGTCACTTCACTGCTATTTTCAGTGAGAAGCCTTCAGGGACCATAGGAGACGCTGAACAGTAGGGAACAAAGGGAGGGTTGCTGGAGGGGAGGTGAGTAGAGGCATGGGGTAACTGGGGGATGGGCATGAAGGAGGGCACTGGATGGAATGAGCACTGGGTGTTACATGCAACAGATCAATCACTGAACTCTACCTCTGAAACTAATAATACACTATAGGTTAATTAAATTGAATTTAAATAAAATAAAAATAAATTTTTAAAAAGAAGCTTCCAGAGAGCACCTAGTATGCAGTGCACATTGTGCCAGCACTGAATATATAGACATGAAAACACATTGCCCTTGCTATAAAGACATCAGATTCCAGCTAAGAAAATCTTGGGCAATCTCCTTTGCTTTTTTCTTTTTTCTTTTTTTTTTTTTAAGATTTTATTTATTTATTTGGCAGAAATAGAGACAGCCAGCGAGAGAGGGAACACAAGCAGGGGGAGTGGGAGAGGAAGAAGCAGGCTCATAGCGGAGGAGCCTGATGTGGGGCTCAATCCCATAATGCCGGGATCACGCCCTGAGCAGAAGGCAGATGCTTAACTGCTGTGCCACCCAGGCGCCCCTCCTTTGCTTTTTAATAGCTATTTCTTTTCAACTAAAGGGCAGATCCTGGCATAAGAATACCCTCGTTATTTCCCTCTTATTCATTCTAGCATTAAGCAGGCTTTAACAAAGTATTGTTAAATCGTTAACAATCTTCTTGTTACAAAATATTGTCAGTGGTATGTCAGGGGACTGGGAATCCCAATGATGAGGTTTGGGAATATAGGTGAGGTTCAGTGGGGTGGATCCAAAGCCGATGAACAAGAAGGAATTCTTGAGACCTCTTTGGTGCAAAATGGTGGTTTATGAAAGCTCAGGGACAGGACCTGTGGGCAGAAAGAGCTGCTGCCCTGGGTTGGGAGGGGTGACTGATTATACATTATGGGGCTGGGGGAGGTAAGGAAAAAGGGAGATTGAGAAAGTACTTTCATATGTTAAAGAAGACTCACAGGATACCAGAGGCCTTGCCATTGTCAAGTTCCAGTTGTTTTTCCCTCCAGCAAAGCATTAGCTTTTGGATAGTTGTTCCTCCAGGAAGTTCCCATCACTAATCCCACCCAGGAGTGGGGGATAGGCTGGGGGAGGTTGCAGGGTGTAGGCTTATGCTTTGCTCTCATCTTGCCTTCTGTTTCCTGGACACTAAGTTGGACAAAACAGTGTTCCATTCTTAAGAAGTTCAAGGATAAATGCTGCAGAGATAGACACAAATACAACATGGTGAATTCAACAGCAGAGACCAGTATATGATGCTATGGGCATTTTCTCCCAATTCACAAATACTTTCATCTTATTCCATATTATCCTCAAGCTGCTGACCTCTAGAGCCAACTCGCTTATATTTACTCTTACCACTTTCTCACTGCCCTGAAATTCCTCAGCCCCCCAACACCTAACATCTAGCCCACCCTCCCCAAGGTCACCAATGACCTTCTTGCCAGAAACCCAATGAGCACGTTCATTCCTTGCCTTATTTACATGAACATGGGCCTCCTTCTTGAAATAACTTTTTCCATCGGTTTCCCTGACACCACATCCTTCTAGTGGTTTCTCCAAGCTTTCTGGCTAACCTTTGTCAGCCTTTTTTATGATTTCCTGTTGTTCTGCTCATCTCTCAAACCTCAGTCCCAGATAGGTCTCCCACATGTGTGACTCATAAACGTGCCTGGTGATGGCCACCATAAATATGCTGATTGTAACCATAAACACGCCGGTGGTTACGACCTTAAGTGCACTGGATACTGACAAACCCGTATCCGACCAAAACCCTTCTCCTGAGTTATGACATGTTATCTACAAATGCCAACTCAGCACCTCTTAGATGTTGCTCAGGCCCTTTAAACTTGAGCTAAATGAGTGAACCATTTTCTACCCTAATGTGCTTCTCCCGCATGCATCCTATCTTAGTAAAGGAATGCCATCTACCAACCCGGATGCCGGCTTGATCTTTTAGTCTCTGAGGTGTATTCAGTCCCCAACAACTATCAGTTAAAAAAAAAAAAATCTTTTTATTATTGAAGCACAATTAACGTGTGATGTTATGTTAGTTTCAGGTATAGAGCGTATTGATTTGACAATTCTATACGTCACTCAAGGGTCACCACAATGAGTGTAACCATCACACAACGTTATTAAAATAATATCAACTATATTCCTTATGCTGTACTTTCCCTTTCTGTGACTTATTTATTTTATAACTGGAAGTCTGTACCTCTTAATCCCCTTTGTCTATTTTGCCCATCTCCCCACTCACCTCCCCTCTGGCAGGAGTTAGCAATTTCTTCTCTTAAAAATGTCAGCTCTCCATCTACTACTACTCTTTGCTCAGGCCACCAACCTCCCGTCTCATAAGTAACACACTGGTCCACTGAACACTGATCTCCCTGTGTCAAGCTGGTTTTAGGCCCTTCCAAATGATCCTCCATAGGAGGCTAGAACCATCATTCAAAAGTGCAAATCTGACCGTGTCACCTTATTCATTAGGCTTCTTAATGATTCCCATTGCCCTGCAGCATGAAAGAACAAAGTATGTTGGGAAATAATAAGAAATTGGGTACGGCAAGGATATAAAGTTCAACAGGAGGATAGTCAAGCTGATAGGAAAAGCTAAGCACAAACTGAGCTAGAATAAGGAGGCTGTTATTGGAGCATTAATCTCAAAGGGCATGAAAACGGGACTGAAATAAATCAGAACAGATGCCAGTTAGCTCACATTTTCACCCAGAACCTATAGAATTGGAGAAAATTACATTTGTCACACTCTCACCAATAAAACACTGTTGTAGAGTAGAAATGAAAACCACCTCTTACTGATATTTTCTGTTTTATCTCTGTTTAGAAATTTTGCAGCATGGCCCTGAAAATTACATTGTGCTGCTAAAGGCAGCACCCCCAGATGACAGGGACTCGGAGCTCTTTCAGCTGCTATGCTGACAGCAACTGCCAAGGGAGGCTTTGCTGGGGTGACAGAGCCCATGTGTGTGCGGCTTCTGAAACTAGAGAGGTGAGTGACCAGTATCTAGTCTTGAGTAAGATGGAAACTGAGTATTAGTGCCTGCTCTATGAGTCTATTCATATGAAAGTCCAAAACAGAAATGTGTAGTCAGAAAGTGGCTTAGGGCTGGGGGGCGGGGGGCATAAGGAGTAGGGAGGTGACAGCTCAAGGGTATGGAGTCTCTTTCTGAGCTGATGAAAATGTTATAAAATTCACTGTGGGGGTGCCTGGGTGGCTCAGTCGGTGAAGCATCTGCCTTCAGCTCAGGTCATGACCCCAGGGTCCTGGGATAGAGCCCAAGCTCCCTGCTCAGTGGGGAGCCTGCTTCTCTCTCTCCCTCTGTCCCCTGGCTCCTGCTCTCTCTCACTCTCTCTCAATCTCAAATAAATAAATAAATAAATAAATAAATAAATAAATAAACACTTAAAGAAATTGACTGTGGTTATGGTCGCACAATTCTGTGAATAGACAAAGCACCACCGAATACTTTAAAATGAGTGAATCATATGATCGGTGAATTATATCTCAAAGTTTTGATTCTATACATTAGGAAGCAATAAAATTATCATAATACCTTTTAAAATATCATGTTTTAGGCTTCTCACTGCTTTTTTTAATTTACATTCAATTAGCCAACATACAGAACATCATTAGTTTCAGATATAGATTTCAGCAATTCATCAGTTGCATATAACACCCTGTGCTCATCACATCACTGCCCTTCACCCAGTTAAGCCATCCTCCCACCCACCTCCCCTCCAGCAACACTGGGTTTGTTTCCCATAGATTTCTCACTGTTTTTGAAAGGGCTTTATAATGCAAATTTTCTTCCCAGTTCAATTTCAGAACATTTGTTTGCTATATTTCATCTTCCTTGTAATGCTAAATCAGTTAAAAGTTTAATTATGATCTTAAAAAAAATGTGGAATAAAATATCATTTCAAATAAGACAATTTTCTTTCATGTTCATTTGTGTGACATAAAGCCCTTATTTGGAAAAAAAGCAAGCTGTCAATAATTTTAATGATAAAATTGTGGTTGGTCTTTAATCTCTCTAAATAAATATTGAACACATATTTTTAAAATGTAGTTTTGAAGGAACACAAAATAATGCAATTGCTGTGTATCCCAAACATGCTCTTACCATAAGGAGCAGATTTCACCATTTCTTCCAGAGACAGAGTCACCCCATCATGTAAAAGGGGCTGCGATGAACAATGTTGAGGGCAGGCGTGGTGGGGGGCTGTAGGGAAGAACACGTGAAAGGAGGGAGAATGCAGAGAACCCCTGCATGGACTAACAGTAAGAATTTGTCATGGATCAAGTGTATGAGGAGGACCAAGAGAAGGAGGGAAGGAAGGAGGAGAAGAGAGGCGGAGGAGAGAACCCAAGTCAGGATCCCTGGTTTCTGGCCCCCACTTGAATTGGTTCTGTGGCTCCAAGCAAGTTGCTTTCCTCTTCTAAACCAGCCCAGTCTGAACTAGAATCCAAGCCAGATATGTAACTTAAAATTCTCTAGTGGCCACATTTAAAAAGTAAAAAGAAACAGGTGAAATTAATTTGAAATAGATGTCATTTAACCCAATACATCCACAGTTAACTATTACTTAACAATGAATAATTATTAATGAGAAATCTTACATTTGTTTTCTTACTAAGTATTTGAAATCCAGAGTGCAGTTTGCACTTTCCGTGGATGTGAATTCAGACGACAACATGGCTCAACACAAGCCTGGGCTCCTCTTCCCTCTCCATAAAAAATAAAAGTGAGTGATTTCCATGAATTCTGGGCTTCTTCCCAGAGTCAGTGAAATTTTTTAGCCATATGGAAGCTGACCTATAAGCTTTCCCCAAATGCATGGGCATGTTACTTATATTAAGCTTCCCTCTGCTTCTTCAATTCCAGTTCTGCAAAGCACAACAGAATGTTCTGGAATCAGACACCACACTGTCCTTCAAGATCCTTGATCCATATGTGCCTGCTCCTGATTCTCGACCCATGGGTCCTCTCCACATTCTGCCACAATCGAATCCTGTAATAAAGACACAAACTGTGCTCATAGAGAACTTCCAAGGGATCCTTAGGACGCAGATAAAGAAGGAAAACCATTTCCAGGGAAAAGGGATAGAAGGGTTGTAAAGGGAGGCATCTCTCCCCAGAAGCACTGACGTGAGAAGCTGCAGGCTCAGTGGACAGAACGGAGGCTCAGGTTTAGGCAGACACAGGTTCAGAGCATGATCCCGGGTGGATGAGACCGGGCCGGTACCAAGCCTCTCATCCACCCTCCCATCTGTAAAAGCCATCTAGGGATAGCTAGATAGCTGTGGAGAGGTTACAGGTGGTGGCAAACATAAGGAGCAGGCTGGCCAAGGCCAGGTCACCAGATACACCCCTTCAGCAAGTCAAAGGGTTGCCTGAATATAGACAGGCCCACGGGCGACCCACCTCAAATATCCGTAGGCCTGAACTCCCCAATGGGCTACTTACAACTAGGCCCAGTTACCAAAAGAGGGAAATCCGGAAGTCGCCATCCCTCATCATCTTCCCCCTTTAAAAACTGTCCCCACCTGCTGCCTGGTCTCGGACAGCCCCTCCTCTCCTGGCCTGCTCCCTGCTCCCTTGCAGGGTATTCGACAAGCTGCTATTTCCTTTGCTCTTTCTCAGGTGAATCCTTTCACCCACTGGTCCCCACCCCATCATTGCTCCACATTCGAGGGGCCCCCATCCAATCAGGAGAGACACCACATTTAGATACCACTGTTTCCTCCGAAGTCCCAGACCCCTGCCCACTTCTCCATAGTTCAGAATGACATAGATACCTCATGGCGCCTGACTGTCTTCGGAACTTCCACATGTGTGTAGAGTCCCGGTACGTATGTCTACTAAATTTGATTTTCTCCTGTAAATCTGTCTTGTGTTAATTTGATTCTTAGTCCAGCTAGAAGGACCTTTGAGGAGACAGGAATTCTTGCTCCCTGACGAAGACATGTGTGCTTCCTGTCTGCATGGGACAGACCCAGGAAAACTGAGTAACTCCCTTAAATGGCCCAACCCACCACCTTAAATATCGTCTTCAGCTAAAGATAGAAGAAGCCCTTTAGGGACATGAGGGAGCCGGTTATGGGAGGCTATCAGGGAAAGCACAGTAAAGAGGGGGGAGTTTATTATGCAGATTTAGGTCAATGCCATCCCCATTGATAAGAGTTTTAGAGATTTAGTCATCCTGCTCTTTCTGGGACAGAGAGGGAGACTCCCTGACAAAAGATTTCTCTTACAAATATAAACATGTCTTACTAAAGAGGTAACCTCTACTCAATATTCAGAGTCTTTCCTGTGTCTGCTGCTTCCTAAAAGTAATCAGCCTAAAAATAATCCTATGCCAAAGAAACACATTTTGGGGTGACAATAGGTCTAACTTCTTGGAGGAAATGAGCAATGACTGATGTGCAGTTGGTTTAAAGAATCAATTTTTGGGGACGCCTGGATGGCTCAGTTGGTTAAGCGTCTGCCTTCAGCTCAGGTCATGATCCCAGGGTTCTGGGATCGAGCTCCGCATTGGGCTCCCTGCTCAGTGGGGAGCCTGCTTCTCCCTCTGCCTGCTGCTCCCCCTGCTTGTGCTCTCTCTCTCTTTCACAAATAAATAAAAACTGAAAAAAAAAAAAAGAATCAATGTTTTTCCCCATCTTGCTCTGTAGGAAGATAAAGCATGAAAGGGCGATGAAAAAGGACACAGGAGTGCAGGTCCACACTCATTACAGATGCACAGTGAAGAAATTGGTGGGAGAAGGACATCTCCTACTGAGGGGAGCCTTGGATTCAGTCAATTGCAGAAAAATCAAAGGGAAACCCAGCTAAAGGTGATTTTACCCATGTGATTTTGAGCTACATAAAAGAAGGATTTTAAAAATACAGGCTTTCATTTAAAATGCAAAAGGATGCAAGATTTAGTGGGGATTAAAGTGATTGATTGTATGGCAGCAGCCCTGGAAGGTGTTTATTTATAGACAATTATACACATCCGTGCAGGGACAGTAATAGCCTGCAAGAGAACATGTCCCACATGTGTCCGGTCGTTCCAGTGTGTTCTTCAGAGCCCCGCTCTTCTCCTAGGTTAGGCCTGTGTGCCTGATGAGTGGCCAGGTGGACACTAGGGTTTCCAGGCCTTCTCTGACCCATCCTTCCCTCCCTCACAGCACTCCTAACCCTTTGGCCGATGCCACCAGCCCCCTGGACCAAGGAAAGAGCCACCTTCCAAAAATGGGGCAACGCTTTACCCCTTTTAATCCAAGAGCTGGGAAACCAACTTGGAACTCTGTGGGACATAGAGCTATGAGGCATCGGATAATAATTATAATACAAGCAAGCTAGCATTTATTGAAGACTTGTGTGGCAAATGCTCTGTCACTATTTGGGATTACAACACCGACAGTGCCACAGCCTAGGACACCTCGTCTCCAGCCTGGGCCACTCTATCAACCTTGTCTCACTGCATCTGCTGTTCTCCTCTGCCTTTCCCCTGATACCTAGCTCCACACGGCCAGAACCAGCCTTGTAAAGCATAAATAACATGGCATTATAACATTGCTTAAAATTCTCAATGGATTCAGACTACACAGGAGGGAAAAAAAGTCCTACCACTCACCCATTCCATGAATTCCAGCCACACTGGACATCTTTTTGTTCTCAAACCAGACACACTTGTCTCCAAGTATGAGCAGGAGATACTGCTCCCTCTGTGCGGACGGCCCTACCGCTGGACTTTTCCATGGGAGCCCCTCCTTGTCATTAAGCATTTAGTTCAAATGCCATCTCTTCAGGAGGCCTTCCCTAATCACCCATTTTTAAAAAATTATTATTAAAAAATAATAATCAGGTTGATCGGGATGACCTAACAAAGTAAAAAATAGAGAAAGAAGACACATCCGCCTGGGACACAGACTGCCAGCTCTGAGCTACTGAAAGTCTCTTTCCTAAAAGGTACCAGTTCTTACTGTCTGAGGATCTCAGAGGCTCACAGGCAAGACCACAAACTCAACATTTTCCCCAGCCTCAAACCAGCCACTGAAATGCTGTAAATAAGAACTTTCATGTATCTCGGGGTCTCCGTGAGATGGAATTCCTCTTTATAAACATTTTTCTCGGGATGAACAGACACACGTCTCAGACAGCTTCTTAGAGACACTTCGCTTAAGGACAATGGTTCATTTTTTCTAAATAATCCATGCGATCTTCCTAGTTCTTATGTTCCATAGATGAGAGAAACCATATGATAATTGTCTTTCTCTGCTTGACTTATTTCACTCAGCATTATCTCCTCCAGTGCCGTCCATGTTGCAGCAAATGTTGAGAGCTCGTTCTTTCTGATGGCTGAGTAATATTCCATTGTGTATATGGACCACAACTTCTTAATTAGGAAGATCGGTAGGGGAAGAAAGGGATAAAGAAAGGGGAGGTAATCAGAAGGGGGAATGAAGCATGAGAGACTATGGACTCTGAGAAACAAACTGAGGGCTTCAGAGGGGAGGGGGGTGGGGGAATGGGATAGGCTGGTGATGGGCAGTAAGGAGGGCACGTATTGCATGGTGCACTGGGTGTTATATGCAACTAATGAATCATCGAACTTTACATCAGAAACCAGGGATGTACTGTATGGTGACTAATGTAATATAATTTAAAAAAAAACATTAAAAATAAATAAATAAAAAACCCACCCAAGCACCCCAAGCACAGATGTAAGAAGTCACAGAAATCCCCCAAATACAGACTGGGAACCAACAGCATTTACTCAGGCTCCTCCAGATAGGCTGCTAGCTGTTCTCTTGAAAAAGAGAAGTAGAATTTCAGAGTTAAAGAGAACATTGGAAATTCTCCCAGCCCAGCATCTTCCAATGTGTGTTTTACTAAACACTGGAACTATGAGATGTTAGTAGGTAGGAAAGGGGGGTTAGGAAATTTTTTTAAATGCAGAGAATGCAATCTCTCACAAAGTTAGGTTTCTTATGGAAGGTCTTGTAGGGTCCCCAAGATGTATTGGGAGTCTACATGGGGAAAAATAAGGTATCATATCTGATCTTATCCATGGGACCCTTTGTCATGGACCATCTTGCTGGATTAGTGTTCGGTGGTATACTAATTTGGGAAGTGTTGTATAGTCTTACTCTACCCGAGTAAGTCACTTTGATCTGCGAAGAGTCATATGTGACTGGTGTAAAGCATTTTCTAGAGATGACCTTAATTGAAATTTCACAGAAAGAAGAAACGATAGCAGAAGAAAGATCGCTTGGTGGAATGCACGTGGATTAGAATCCTGGCAATCACAGCCAGTAGATGGTGTGGTTCAGGGAGAGCTGTGTTACACCTTTGAGAAGGCTCAGGTCAACACTGAGCAAAAGGATGAGCAACCAGTATCTCCTGCTGGGGGGATCAGTGGTGCATGAGACCATCCTTCAAACTCCAGCCCTGCAGGACGTGGGGGGAACATGTCTAAGCTGGTGTTGTCTGCTACCACCGGCCCATGGCTTTTCCAGGTGTTTGGTTCTCTTGGCCAAAAGTTTGTAATGACTTGATTGTATTCTAGAAAATTCCCACGTTCCTCTTTATGTCAAGCAGACCGCACCTGTGGGTGTTGATTCATTCAGCGACACTTGTTAAGAACCTGCTAGGAGGGGCGCCTGGGTGGCATAGCGGTTAAGCGTCTGCCTTCGGCTCAGGGTGTGATCCTGGCGTTATGGGATCAAGCCCCACATCAGGCTCTTCTGCTATGAGCCTGCTTCTTCCTCTCCCACTCCCCCTGCTTGTGTTCCCTCTCTCGCTGGCTATCTCTATCTCTGTCAAATAAATAAATAAAATCTTAAAAAAAAAAAAAAAAAAGAACCTGCTAGGTACCTGTAGATGTCACCAGGCTTTAGAAGTGAAGGCCACCAATCTGGGCTTCTGACACTTTCAGCTTACGCAGAATCTCTCACTGATTCTAGTCCACATCCTGAGTATTTCCTTCTACCTGCATCTGGGGAAAAGAAAGTACCTGTCGTGAACACCATTCCTTCAGAACTTTACTAACAATGTGTTCATTCAGTCATCCTTTCATGCATCAAGTCTGTGCATGGTTCCGGATTCTCTAACTGGTACTGAGAACACAGGATTAACAAGACTCAGGCCCGGCCTTCAAGGACTTCATCACTGAGCAAACAGGCATGGCCAACCTCCAGGTAGATAACAGAACATGCTTCTGAACGTTGAAAAAAAAAACAAAAACAAAAACAGGCACTCATTTTATTCATTTATTTTTTAGTTTTTGTATTTAAATTCAATTTAGTTAACATATACCATATTATTAGTTTCAGAGGTAGAATTTAGTGATTCGTCAGTTGCGTACAACACCCAGTGCTTATCACATCAAGTGCCCTCCTTAATGCCCATCACCCAATTATATCATCCCCCACCCACCTCCCCTCCAGCAACCCTCAGTTTGTTCCCTATAGTTAAGAGTCTCTTCTGGTCTTCCTCCCTCTTTGCTTTTATCCAATCTTATTTTTCCTTCCCTTCCCCTATGTTCATCTGTTTTGTCCTAAATTCCAATATGAATGTAATCATATGGTGTTTGTCTTTCTCTAACTGACTTATTTCGCTTAGCATAATACCCTGTAGCTCCATCCACGTCATTACAAATGGCAAGATTTCATCCTTTCTGATGGCTGGGTAATATCCCATCGTGTATCTGTACCACATCTTCTTTATCCATTCATCTGTCGACGGGCATCTCAGCTCTTTCCATAGTTTGGCTATTGTGGACATTGCTGCTGTAAACATCGAATTACTATGTTTGTATCCTTTGGATAGATATTGTTAACTTTTTGAGGAACCTCCATACTGTTCTCCAGAGTGGCTGCACCAGCCTGCATTCCCAGCAAGAGTGTAAGAGGGTCCCCGTTCTCTGCATCCTTGCCAACATCTGTCATTTCCTGACTTGTTAATTTTAACCATTCTGACCAGTGTGAGGTGGTATCTCATTGTGGTTTTGATTTGTATTTCCCTGATGTCGAGTAATGTTGAGCATTTTTTCATGTGTCTGTTAGCCATTCATTTCACACTGGAAGTTAGAAACCCTGCTTGCCGTTTATTATCTGGGTACCTGTGAGGAAGCCCACTAAGCCCCTCTATACCTTAGTTGTTACCTGTTCAGGAATGATCCACCTGGTTTCTCTTCTCAGTTTTTAATTAAGCAATGGACAATTACATAACATTTAACAGTATGTAAGTGCTTTTAACACATGTTTTTAATCTTCACAATCACTTCTAAGTATGATCGTTAGTATTATTAGATATCAATACTTACCAATATTAGATATAAATACTTATTAGTATTATTATCATCACTGGTTGTTTTGTATTAGCCTTAGTGTTATAAGTGAGAAGTATCATTATTAGCAAGGGCGATCATATATCTGATAGCCCTGGAACAAGGCCAGCAAAGCTTATATCCTCATACAACCATTAAAAGTACTCCAGTACTCCAGGAGTACCTGGGTGGCTCCATTGGTTGGGCGTCCAACTCTTGATTTCAGCTCAGGTCGTGATCTCCGGGTCATGAGATCAAGCCCCATGTGGGCTCCAAACTCAGTGCCAAGTTGGATGGAGATTCTCTCTCTGTCTCTCCCTCTGCTCCTCTCCCAGCTTGCTCTAAATAAATAAATAAATAATTTTTTTTTAAAGTATTTGAAATTTTTTTTTATTTGAATGCAGTTGACACAGTGTTACATTAGTTCAGGTGATTAGACAAGTTTATGTTTTACGCTAAGCATACCACGAGTATAGCTACCATCTGCCACCCTACAAACACTGTTGTGATATCATTGACTATACTCCTTATGCTGTGCCTTTTATCCCCTTGCCTTATTCATTCCATAACTAGAAGCCTGCCTCTCCCACTCCCTTTCACCTGTTTGACCCATCCCCCCACCCCCTCGCCTCTGGCACCCATCAGTTTGTGTATCTGATTCTGCTCTTGGTTTGTTTATTCATTTGGTTTTTAGATTCCACATACACGCACCTGATGTTTATTCCAGCATTACTGATGATAGCCACGAGGGGGAAAGCACTCACTTTTAAGGTCAAAAGTTTCTAGGTTTGCCTGGTAGACTATGGGATCCCTCGGTCCTTAGCCCTGATCCAAATAGGTCTGCGAGAGGCCGTGAGGGACTTCCAAGATCACTCAGCTGACACGGGGACGAGCTCTGAGTGAATGCAGAGCTGTCCTATTCTAAATGCCACTGCCTTGGAACTGTCATAACAAGACCAACCCTTTGTGAGAATGAAGAAGTCAACGCATAGGGGAAGGTGCTCTGGGACCTGAGATGACATGCAGTGCTTGGGCAACGAGCTCTTATTAATAATCGGTCCTCTGTCCCGTTCTTGCCACGCCCTGGGGTTGGGGGACTAAGTCATAGAAGAGACGGCCCAGAATAGGCTGAGAGGCCACGACAGGTGTCACTAGGAAGGAAGAAACTTTCTCACAAGGAAGCACAGACAAATCCCTTCCACAAAGAAACTCGGAGGCTGAATGACAGCATCTGTCGCTGAGAAGAGGAAACGCAGCAGAGGCTCAGTGCTTCCTGGTAAGGAGCACAGTCCCTCCGTTCATGAGGTGCACTGGGACGTGGCTCCTGCGTGAGGAGGAGGAGGAAACATGGCACTTGTCCCACAGAGAGATGAACCCGCCCCATGAGCAAGCACTGCCTCCCCTGGAGGGAAGTGTCTCCTGAGGAGCACTGCTAATCCAGACTGAACGGAATCCTGTCACAGCAAGGGCAGGGACGAAAGATGGCTGGGGGCCATTTCTTTTTTTTGACCCTCACACACACCAGGTAGCTTTTCTTTTTTCCCCAACATTATCAAGAAAAAGTGGACACACATGCTATATACGTTTAAGGCGTGCAGCGGGATGGTGTCGGACTCCCCCTGTGTTGTGAAATGACGCCCACAGTGAGTTTAGTTAACATCCATCGCCTCACACGGATATGACAAAAAGAAAAAACATTCTTGTGATGAACTCTTAGCATATACTCTCTTAACAACTTCCCTGCACACGACCCAGAAGTGTGGATCGTGGTCCCCGTGCTGCATTCACATCCCTAGTCCTTCCCTTTGAACGGGGTGCAGCTTTTCAGCTGATGGCAAGACAAGGAGGAGAAAACACATTATAATGGAGTGCTTGCTTTAGGACAGGGGTTGCTCTCGTTTGATGAATACGAGTGGAGATCCTAGCATGTTTCTAGACACAGATTTATGCACGTCGATGTGCAAAACAGAAGACCTCTGCCCTAAGAGGGGCTCCAATTATGAAGAGGGGAAATACACAATGAACAATAAACCCAACAGACCAATACATCTTCCGGCTTGTTAGCAAGAGGCAGGTAATACTTACCTAAAAAGAACAAATAAAGCAGGTGAGGAGGTGGAGAGAGAGCCCTGGGGAAGGAATTGTGGTATCAAATTTGGTAGTCACGTTAGGTTTCGTTGAGAAGGAGACATCTGAGCACAGACTTAAAAAGCTGGGAAGATGAGCCAAGAGACGGCATGGAACAGAGGGTGCCAGGCAGAGGGAGCAAAGCCCCCATGGTGGCCACGTGTCCGGGATCTTTACGCAGCAGTCAGGAGGCCAGCAAGTCTAGATCAGGGAGAGTAGCTGTGCCAGGGAGATGGAGCAGAGGAGGGTCAGAGAGGAAATGAGGGCTCTTTTCATGCAGGGCCTCGCCAGTCATTGCAAGGGCTTTGGCTCTTACTCTGAGTGAAAATGGAACATTACAGAATTGTGAGCAGTGACATGATCTGACTGAAGATTCTGAAGGACCACATTGTCTTCTCTGCTCTGGGGAACACACAGGCAGGAGTGGGGAGACTTGCACAGAGGTTATGACAGTCCCTGAGGTCAGAGACTATGGAGGCTCAGGCCATGGTGGTAGCTGTGGAGCTGGAAAGCATGGTGGGTCTCCGGTTGTATACAGAAGGCGGACCCAAGGTTTTCTCATGTGTAAAAATGTGACGTGTGAAAGAAAGGAGTCAAAGGTGACTCCATGCGTTTGGCCTGAACAACTAGAAGGATAGAGTGGTCAACAACTGATATAGGTAAGGATGTGTGTGGAGCAGCTTGGGGGAGATCAGAAAATCAATATATCAGCTGTAGACATGTTTTGAGATTCATCTTCAATGTTTAAGTAGAATTTCAAGTAGTCTGTTGTTTCTCTGAGCCTGGAGTTTGAGGGAAGTTTCTGGGATGGAAACATACATTTTCTTCGCTTATTGGTTTCATTCATTCCTCCTCACAACACTTCAGGTTAGGTAGTATTCTCTCTGCTTTGTTCCAAAGTGGTTGTGACTTAGCCAAGATCACACAATTAAGGAGGGATTGTGGGCTTTTGATTTCATGTCTGCCTTCCCAAAGCCCATGCTTTTAGAAAGCTTCTCCTTCAAGAGAAATCAGTTCCCTCTTTCTGCCCCCTTTGTTTCTTTTGGTTTTATCCCTGTGACTCAGTTGATATTAAGTTCAATATAGAATCACAGAGGGATAGACCTAGAACGGGCTACGAAGACCCTGCCTCCCTCCGAACAACCTGGTCAGGACTGATGACCATCAGGAGACCCTTGAAGGTGTTGAACCCAAAATTGGGACTTAGAAAAGATGAACTATGGGGCGCCTGGGTGGCACAGCGGTTAAGCATCTGCCTTCTGCTCAGGGCGTGATCCCGGCGTTATGGGAT
>NC_048226.1:93806463-93822850 GCF_002007445.2 Ailuropoda melanoleuca | reverse complement strand
ACACATGTATCCCAGTGAGTGCCTGATCTCAATGAATGCATTTGTACATCGAATGCATGTATCCCAATGGCACGTCGTGAGAGTCCCTGTACATGTGTGTCTCCTGTTAGACTCTGAGCTCCTTGAAGACTAGTGCCTTCTCTGTTTTATTCACCTTTGTGACTCCAGCATCCTGTCTGACACTTGGCTTGGAGTGCATGTAACATGGACATGCAGATGATTGAAATGCTAAATGGGCAGGAATTCGGTCCTAGAGTTTCCTGAGGGAACATTCTGGAAAGAAGAAAAATAATCTGAGTGAAAATCAAGCATCTTGTTATTCTACTTCAACATGACGGGTAGCAGATTTCTGTGGACATATATTTGCATATCTTTTTCTTAAATAGTCAGGCTAATTTACATATATTTGTATATTCCATTCAAAGAAACTTGCTGTCAGTATGTAAATTACTCAGCACATCGAGTTCTTCTTTTCTTCTTTCCATTTTTCTCATTTTCACTGTTTCCTTTTCATACTTAAAAATGTATATTTTATGCAAATTCCCTCCATATTCTGATAGTGCCTTTCAATGGCATATATGACTTCAAATAAAATTATATAATTAATATATGCATTATGTATGTGTGTGTATGTATATGCTCTGAACTTCTATGAAAGGAGCCAAATCTTTATAATTTAGTATAAAATATATTTTATTTCGTTTCCATTTCCAGCTCAAGCACAAAATTTTATATATTAATGGAGAACCTTCGGTGAAGGCTTCCTGGTGGGGCACTGCCACTAACGGACTATATAACCTCACAGACGTTGTCAGACGTCTGTGACTATTTCTTCTTTATCAAAATGAAGAGGTTGGGGCTCTAAGATTATTTCCAGGTGAAAGATTTTGCTACAAACCTTTTCACTGCAGCTAGTGCCAATCTCTGGGAGACACACAAGCTCAGGGACAGACAGGATAGGAAGACCTTTCCACAGCAGAAGAGGAATATGGGCTGATTGGAGGGGACTGATTGATATGTACGAAGAGAATCCCTTTCAGAGCAGAACAGAGGAAGCAATGAAAGAAACACACCGGCAAGAATTGCAAGAATTAAGCAAATCAATGGTCCCTGGGAATAATATATTCCCAAAGAACAACTGAAGCTAGGCTTGATTCTTTTTCTTTTTCTTTTCTCTTTTTTTTTCCCCCAGGGCTCCATTCCTGAACTCATTAATCTCAAGCTGCAATCCTTTTCCCAGGAAATTTACACTGAGCAAATGAGAAACTGTTTCATTTCCCCAAAAAGGTCACCTGCAAGAGGAATCCTCTTGGTAGAGAATTTGCCTTATTCGCAGGGACCAGAATGTTGTATAAATTGTCCCGAACCTGAGAAGCCAATGGTGTAGAGCAGTCACCTCTGCTTAGCAAGCGATCCTTCAAACAACACACCGCCGTGCCCACCAAGCCCCTTAGACTAACGCTGAAGGCAAGCAGTTGATCGACCTGTTCATCCACGCCCCCCAACGCTTACTGAGCTCTGCTGCATGCCAGGCACAGTCATGNGCAACAATTACTGAGCTCTGCTGCATGCCAGGCACAGTCATGGGAACATAGGGGACACGAAATATATCTAACAGAGTGGTTCTCAGCCTTATCAGAGTCTCCACTCCCATCTTGTTACAAACAATTCTAATGACTCCCTTACTACTTGGAAATAAAGTTTGTTGATATGATGATATGGTATGGTATGATATGATACGATATATATAATACNCCCAACGCTTACTGAGCTCTGCTGCATGCCAGGCACAGTCATGGGAACATAGGGGACACGAAATATATCTAATAGAGTGGTTCTCAGCCTTATCAGAGTCTCCACTCCCATCTTGTTACAAACAATTCTAATGACTCCTTTACTACTTGGAAATAAAGTTTGTTGATATGATGATATGGTATGGTATGATATGATACGATATATATAATACTCATGCATATAATTTAAAAAATCAATATAAGATCAACATAATTCTCTTAAATGTAGTAAAAAGGAGAATTATACTAAGAGAAGTTGTTAGTTGCTTGCCTACTTTGTAATGAAAAAGTAAGCATTTTAAAGAAGCAAGACAACTTTTAACTGATGGTTATGTGTACCTTTCTCTGTGTTTGACGTTTTAATATAAGAGCTGTATGAATGTCTGTGTTGTGGAAGATGATGTCCATGTCCTAACCCCAGAACCTGTGAATATTTTATGCAATATGGCAAGGGGGATTAAGGTTATAGATGTAATTAAGGCTGCTTATTAGCTGAATTTGAGATGGGTGATTATCCTAGATTATCTGGGCAGACCCAACGGCATCACAAGGATCCTCATAAGTGAGAGAGGAGAGTGAGTATGGTGTGTATCAGAGGGATGCAGCAGGAGAAAGGCTCAACCAGCCATTCCTGGCTTTGAGGATGGAAGAAGATCATGAGCCAAGGAATTCAAGCAGCTTCTAGAAGCTGGGAAAGGCAAGGCAGCGGATCCTCTCTTAGTGCTTCCAGAAAGAATATAACCCTGCCCACACCTTGACTTGAGCCCCATGTGTCTCCTTTCCAGACTTCTGACCTCCAGAACTATATGATAATAAATCTATGTTGTCTTAAGCCACCATGTCTGTGGCAATGACTTACCGCAGCTATAGGAAACTAACACATACACGCTTTCATTTATACACATGCACAGAATCCCAGTAAGTAACAGCTACAAACGTAGGCTACTTGTTTTGGGTGACCCAAATACCGCGGCAGCCATGGCCTTTGTAAGGAGCAACTGTTCCAGTAGTTAAAGCTGGTACAGATACAACTTTCACACAAGCAGTCAGAATGGGGGCCAGCATTAAAACCAGGGAGGCTGAGGGTCCATCGGTGGCTCAGGTGGTTAAGCATCTGCCTTCAGCTCAGGTCATGATCCCAGGGTGCTTGGATCAAGTCCCACATTGGGCTTCCTGCTTAGTGGGGAGAATGCTTTTCCCTCTACCCCCAGCCCCTGCTCATGATCTCTCTCTCTCAAATAAATAAAATGTTTAAAAAACAAAATAAAACAGAAAAAAACCCAGGGAAGCCAAGGCACTGAACACCAGCTAAATATCAGTCCTGCCAGGGAGACATACTATTCAAAATGGTGAACAATTTGGGGAACATTAAAAAAATAAAATAAATGTGCAGAAAAACCACTCTGTGTGCATACGCAAAGTGGGGTTGCAACTGAGTAGCAGGTCAAAGTCAGTTTATTTTCCAAGGGGGCGATATCAGAGTCCTGAACAAATAGATGGCCCATTCAAATGGGGGTGAACAGAGAGTGTATAGAGGGAATATTTTCAAAAGTATGAATGGATTAAGGAAACGTGATAGGAATGGTGAAGCCCTTGTGGGCTAGCAACCACCTCTGAGTGGCAGGAAGAGGAAGCAGTTCCCAGTAGCGGAAGTTGAAAGCAGTTGGAAAGAAAAACACTGTGATCTTCCCTTAGAAAAATGAGCCAACCCAAGGCCCGGCCAGGAGGGCCCCAGAGGATTATGTTGCACTCAGTCTCTTCCTTCTCTGCAGCCCCTGCTGACGTGCCCATTAGTCAAACTCCAGCAGACGTCAGAAGGCAGGGAGCTCAGTGATGCACTTGGTAGGAGTTAGCTTCCTGGGGCACAGCGTGGATAGAGATTGGATCTCTAGGGGCAACCAGGCCGTACTCAGAGAAGGACTGAAGGTGGCCTCTGAGAATTAAGGAGAGCCTCTGGCCAACCACTGGCAAGGAGCTGAGGTCCTCAGTCCAAGAGCCCATAAGAAGAGGATCCCTGCTCACAGCCACATGAGCTTGGAAGCAGACCCCACCCCAGTCGAACCTCAGATGAGAATATAGTCCTGGCTAACACCTGGTGAGACCCTAAAGTAGAGAACACAGCTAACTGTGCCCAGACCCTAACCTATAGAAACCATGAGCTAATAAAGGCTAATAACACTAAATTGGAAGTAATTTGATTCATAGCAATAGAAAATGAATATCCACCCTCACGTCATCTGAAATCAGCCCACAAATCCGGACTACACCCATCTCTCAACCCTGTCTCCAGGAAAGCTACTGCAGATACTCCAACAACAGGAAGGGGAGAGGAAGAGAAATAGCACTTATTGTGTCGGGAACCAGAGATACAGTGGTCAGTAAGGCCCAGTCCCTGCTGTTAGAGAGCTCGGCTGGACAATCTCTCCGTTCATCCTACTCTGTTGCCCGCCCTGTGCTAGGCACTGGGGACACTGCAGTAAACATGACCAAGGCGTGCTCTGCCCTGTACAACTTACATCCCAGGGAGAGCCAGATAAGGAGGCAGAGATGATACAGCCTGATAACTGCCTCGCTGGGCCAAGAGCAGGGTGCTGTGTGAGCAAAGTACCCTGAAGAAAGAAGTGTTGCTGTCTCATTTTACAGATGAAGAAACCGACGCTGGAGCCATTGTAAATTTCCCAAAGTCTACACAATCAGCAGGGGCCGGAAATGAGTTCTAAGCCCAGCAGGTGCCACACCAAAAATTATTGCTCTTTTACAATCTCCCACTACCCCTGATAGAAGACCTTCTTTGTGCACTTTGTGTTAAGCCAGAGAGAGGCTGAGAATATCACCCAGGGTTGAGTGAGGTCCATTACCGGACTCTCCCAGGCACTAAGCTTTTGTCTGTCTCGGAGAGGGTAGAGTGCTTGCTTCTGCGGTTGCCTGACCTTCATTCAGAGGGTTTTATGTAGGAGAGGCCTGGGATCTGATCCACATTTTCATACGTCCCTGGCTGTTGCATGGGGACAGTTTGGTGGAGCGCCGTGAATGTGAGTGGGGAGACCACTGAGGAAGCCACTCGTGATTGCCAGTCTCCCCCATTGCACAACCCCCCCGGGGAGCACCTTCACCTGGGAGACTGGACAGTGGTTAGTATCACTTTTTAAAATTAATTAATTAATTATTTAATTAATTTTATTATGTTCAGTTAGCCAGCATATAGTACATCGCAAGTTTTTGTTGTAGTGTTCGACGATTCATTGATTGTGTATAACATCCAGTGCTCATCCCAACACGTGCCCTCCTTAATACCCATCACTTGGTTATCCCATCGTCCCACCCCCTCCCTTCTGTAACCTCAGTTTCCCAGAGTCCAGAGCCTCTCATGGTTCATCTCCCTCTCTGATTTCTTCCCGTTCAGTTTTCCCTCCCTTCCGCTGTGGTCCTCCACGCTATTCCTTATGTTCCACATATGAGTGAAACTATATGATAATTGTCTTGCTCTGCTTGACTTATGTCACATAACATAATCCCCTCCAGTTCCATCCATGTCGATGCAAATGGTAGGTATTCATCCTTTCTGATGTCTGAGTCCACTGTTATTATCACTTTGAAAGAAAAAAAGAACAATTAAGGAAACAGAGAAGTTTTGGAGGTTAAAAACATATTCAAGGATCCAGCTAGGACAGACAAAGCCAGGACTCCAAAGAGGCGTCTGTCTTCAAACTCAGGATTTGTCCTTCCGTCTGGTTGGAACTTTAAAGGCTCACTTAAGGACGTTCATTGAGAATTCATAAAATATTCAACGACTCCATTTTCCTGAAAACAAAAGGAAGTCCAGACCTCCCTGCCAGATCACAAGAGAAGCAAGAGGGAGAGAACAGCAGTTTTTCCATCCTCGGCAGACACCGGGTCAAGGACTGACCTCATTAGAGGTCCCTCCATTACCCACGGAAACACCAGGCAGGAAGGCATCTGAGAAGAAAATGAGCGCACCTGTTGAATGGGACTTTGAAAGCCTGGGAGGATATCACGTAGAATTAGCATTGTTAGATGTAAAATTATTACCTGAATTAAGCTGCTGTTTGTTTGGCTTTCGTTTCCAGGATATCTAGGGCTCCTCCTGGATACACAGCTGGAAAAAATAATGTCAGAGGCCCATCCTGGTGCTGGACTTAGTCATCTCTCAGCTACGCAATCAAGAGAAACTTTTATTGAGTGCCTGGTGAGAATTTAGCTCTATGCTGGGTGCTCAAAGGACATGGAAACGCTCTGGGACAGCAGAGACAGCACAGGACTTTCCAACCTGACTTTGGAGCCAACAAAATCTGAGCGAACTTGGGAAAGCCATCTAACTTCCTGGTCAACCTCTAGCACAAGTCATTTAACTTCTTAGGCAAGTATCACACAGTATCTGTCTTTCTGGGGTGAGTCATTTTGCTGAATCATCATAGGAAAGTCATTAACCTCTTCCAGGCTTATCCTTCATCTGCCAAATTGGGATAATGATCCCTATTCTGTAGTGTTGGTTGTTCTGGAACTAAATTGCGTAATGCCCATAAGCGGTGACACACAGCAGTCATCGAAAACTTGTTCATTTTCTTCACCGTTTCCCTATCCCCAAGTCCTTGGCTAAAAGAAAATAGAACATGGTCAAGGAAATAATATTATCAAAGAGAAAACAAGGTTAATGAGAGACTATATTAAAAGTATTAGATGTATTGGTTGACTTGGACCAGAATAATATCAGCAGTTCAGGAAGTGAGCTCCATGAGCTTCCCTGTACCTTGAGAACCCAATGACATTGCCTTTAGGTGTCCGGCTCCAATGCCAAGGCCTCTCCAACGCTGGGTATCTCTCAGAGATGCACTCCTAAGTCCTGGGTGAGTCCAAACTCACCAGTCCTACCTCTGTCCCTATTCGATTTCTACCCACCGCTGATAAGCTAAGAGAGAGCACACACACCCCTACCCCTCTCCCTCTCATCTCTACTCTTTCTCCCACCCTCCCCAACCAGAGAATTCTAAGTCTCCTGCCTCTAGCCTCTATCCTACTTTTTCCCTCCCCATCCTCTCAAGTCCTTCACAGACCATCTAAATTCCTTAACCTAGCTAGATGCTATTTTTTATTACTATTACTGCCAATAGTGGCTGCTGCTACTGCTTCCACCGTGTGCAGCAGGCTTGAGAGAAGAGGTCACAGAATGCAAAAACCACCACCTGGGTTCAAACCCTGCTTCTGCCACCTGGTGACCCGGGATGATGATTTAAGCAATCTGAGCGTCTCCATTCTAAAATGGGGATGGCAGAACCTACCTCTTATGGTTGCTGTGAAGATGAAGTGAGACAATCTATGTCTAACCCTTAAAGTAGTTTCTGGAATATTCTGGAACACTAATTATAAATACGACTCAGAGTGAGAGAGATGAGCATTTTGTGATCTCAGGCAGGTCGTTACACAGCATCTCCAAGCTCCACTTTTATCATCTATAATATAGGGATATTTGATGCCTACCTTGCAGGTTGCAGAAGATTCGGTGTGAAAATACACATAAAGTCAGGCACTTGGAAGATACTCACTACATTGTCATTTTCCCCCAGATGTAAAGTTTTGTGGTTTGTTAATTCTCCATCTATGAAAACTGTTGCCTGCATTGAGCCACAGAAACGCCCTCTGACCTCACTTCAACAAATTATTCCCTTAGTGGAATATACAGAGAGTACTTGCAGCCTTTGATTCCAAAGTAACCTCTGATTCTTGTTTTTCTTTTCTTTTCTATTTTTCTTTTCTTTTCTTTTCTGATTCTTTTCTTTTCTTTTCTATTTTTCTTTTTTCTTTTCTTTTCTTTTCTTTTCTTTTCTTTTCTTTTCTTTTCTTTTCTTTTCTTTTCNGATTCTTTTCTTTTCTTTTCTATTTTTCTTTTTTCTTTTCTTTTCTTCTTTTGTAACTTCTCAACCTGAAAGCAGCAGTTTGATTTTCCTTCATTCTAGCTATTCAAAGTGTGCAGGACTCAAGGTGGATGGAATGATTTTCATCCTCACCTGATGGAATGGAGACTGTTAGATGCAAATGGGGTTTGACTGTTTATAGCCATTTCTCTTATACAGAAGCTTCCCTGGAAGCCCCTGTCCAGTCCATCAGGGCTGACACTGAAGGGTGTGAGCTGAGTGCCGTGGGCCAGCTGCATCTCATCTTAGCCCGATGCTCTGCTTACACTCAGAGCTACAGTGTTTTCTCCTGTGCAGTGGGGATGATAGTAGCTGCCTCCTCCTGCATCATGAGGATTAAGCGTGATCATGCCCTTAGTGTGCTTAACAGACCGCTTGGCACGATAATGTTTGGACTTATTTTAATGATGCCGATAACGATGATGATGATAATAATGGATTTTGCAAGGAGTCCATAACTATCATAGCCAAAGCTTCACCCACTAGGCCTCTTCACAAGCCCTTTCTGCAATTCTGCTATTTTCAAAGCCGGCATGTTGGGGTGCAAAGTCTGACTCCTATTGAAAAGTGAGAAAATCCTTCATTATAAGTTTCACAAGCTAAAGTTAAAAATAACCCTGCCAGTCAGGTGCAGGAAAGGCTCCATGGAGAATCCCACACCCTCTTCCCCCCAAACAGAAGCTCCATCCAGGGGGCAGGACTGTCCCACAGCAGCCAGCAGACAGGGCGCATCATGGCTGTCCTAGTTTTTCGGGGCAAGTGTAACCACAAACAGGGTAGCTCAGGACAACAGGCACTTAATTTCTCAGCTCTGGAGGCCAAGTACAAAAGCTGAGCTGTTCGCAAGGCTGCACTCCCTCTGAATGTCCTAGGGAAGAATCCCTCCTGGTTCTGGGGGTTGCAACAATCCTTGACATCCTTTGGCTTGTGCATACCCCACTCCCATACCTGCCTCGATCTTTACATGACCTTCTCCCCACGTGCAGCTCCGTGTCTCTGTTCTTTTTATAAGGACACACCAGTCCTATTGGATCTAGAGCCCCCTGAACTCAGCACGGCCTCATCTTCACTTAATAATATCTGCAAAGAATCTATTTCCAAATAACGTCACATTCCGAGTTTCCATGATTTTTTTAAAATTTATTTTGTAGTGGTAAGCGCACAACCTGAGATCTACCGGCTTAATCCATTTGTAAGTATTCAGTACATTATTGTTGACTGTTGGCACAGTGTTGTCCAGCAGATTTCTTGAGCTTGTTTTTCTTGCTGAATCTTATACCCATTGATTAGTAACTACCCATTTGCTGGTCTCCCCAGCCCTGGAAACCACCATTGCACTCTTTATTTCTATGAATTTGACTATTTTGGGTACTTCTTATAGGAGAAATCACACAGTGTCTGTCTTTCTGTGGCTGACTTTTTTCACTTAGTAGAATGTCCTCAAGGTCCACCCACGTTGTGTCCTGTTGCAGAATTGTCTTCCCCTTTAAGGCTAACATGTACATTGTCTGTACGCACTACTTTTTCATTATCCATCTTGGACATTTTTGTTGTTTCCCCTGAGGTTCCGTGAATTTGGAGGGGATAGCCTCGGACCCAGTAGTGGCTCAGAGTCCAGGCTCTGGAGTCAGACAGAGATTTCCCATCTTTGCTGCATCGCGCCCCAGCTTCATGACCTCAGCCTCAGTTTCTATATGGGGAAAGTGAGAATAATGCTAGTACTCACTGAATTGTGGGAGGATTAATTGATGGCCCCCAAAATCAATAACTTTGACTGAGGACTAACCTGTCAGGTTGTCCTAAGCCCTTTTCACACATCAACTCATACTCATAGCAACTCCGAGAAGTAGAATTATTATCCCATTTCTGAGATGGGGAAGCTGAGATCTGAAAAAGTTAAATGATTTTCACAAAATCCCACTGCTGGATTTAAGTTCAGGAGTCCCAGGGAGCCTGGGTGGCTCAGTTGGTTAAGCATCTGACTCTTGGTTTCAGCTCAGGTCATGATCTCAGGGTCGTGGGATCAGGCCCCATGTCATCTCTGCACTCAGCATGGACTCTACTTGTGATTCTCCCTCTCCTTCCACCCCTCCCCCACCCCGCTAGCTGGTGCTCTCTCTTTCTCTTTCAAATAAATAAATAAAATCTTACAAAATAAATAAATAAATTCAGGAGTCTGGTTTCTTGAAAAATCCTTAGCAGAGTACCCAAGCATCTAGGAACTGTCCAATAAATGTGAGGTCCCGTTATTACTGTAGCCAAAGTATGTGTCCCCACCCCACATCCCTCACAGCTCAGGAGACAAATAAAATGCTCCATCTGTCCCCAGAGGGCAATGTCTGCGCATACCAACTACCCCACCCCCATCCCACAACCAGTAATAAAGCAAGTGCGACATGAAAATAATTCAAGTGTTTGAAGGAGTCACTTCCAGTAGCAATCTCTGAGCAGGTGCATAGAAACCAGGTGACATCCCCGACTCACTTGGGAAGCTGGGGTAATGGGTGGTCTGCAACCATGGGTAGGGCTCCTGGCTACTAAGCTGAAGCAGCCTCTGAGTGGGGCCCAAAAGCAGCAGCCAGATTAGGCCCTCAGTCCAGGCTAGGACCCTAGGCACTGGAGCACAGCCACCTCCTAGACTCGAAGCCAGACCTGGAACACGTGATTAGGTGAGCTCATCTCCAGAATCCTTACCCTCATTCCCTCCGCCGGTCCTCTCCCATTGGAGGTCAACAGCTTTCCTTAAGCCCTAGACATAAACGAAGATTTCTGTAACTGCTTCTTTTCTAATATATGCTGCCCCTGGCCGGGTACCCTCAGCTGAGCAGCCCCACCCCGTGAGTCCAGAGGACTTTGGCGCTCCCCATCACTGCCAAGGACAGCACTACCATGAACTGCAAGTAGTTTCCTGACACCTTTCTTTCTGTGTCCCAGCAGACTTAACACCATCAGCTGTCTCACGTACATCATTAAATACACAGAGATTGTCTCAAAGACCCTCCCATTCTCAGTCTTAGGGTCTTGTTTACAATTCTTGTATTTTCCACCCCATCTCCCAGTGTATAAGGCCTCCTTTGATCTTCCATGTATTTAGATATTCATTTGTTTAGTCATTTAACCAAACATTTGCTGAGTATCCATTTGTGTGTGGGGTCCCGGGTCAGTTGTTTTCATAGATTCACATGTTCATTATTTTGCTCAGCATCCGTGAACCCACTTCGTACCTAGCACCTATTAGGCCTGTGACTATTAGGATAAATAAGGCATCACCCTGACATTAAGCTCCAAATATGGTTCTTCCAGTCTAATGGAGATGAGCACCATGTAAAAATAGGTACTACAGCTCAACAGGGCACCTGTCATATTGGTGGTAGGAACTAAATGATGTAGGAACATAAAGAAGGTCGTGAATAATTCTACCATTCTCTCTCTGTATCTACCATTATATGGTCTTACAAATCCTGGGTAAAACCTTTTCTCAGCTAACCTCCACACTGAGAAGGTATAAAAGAGACTGTGTTGCTATGACAAAATCCAAAATCTCAGTAGTTTAACACATCAAATTTCCTTTGTGCTTACGTGAGTTGTCATTCAGTATCTCAGATCAGCAGAGTCCTAGAGACCAGACTGGTGAAGGCTCTATCATCTCAAAAGGAACCTTAGTTGTCAGTCATGGCAGGAAAAGATGGAGGGTCACACACTAGCTCTTAAATGCTTCAGTCCAGAAGCAGCTCTCGGAGTCCATTGGCCAGAAGGAGCCATACGCTCCTGTTCATCGCAAAAACAGGTAGAAGTTTGTGTGTGTGAGGGAGGAGGCTTGTCAAGATTCACTGAGCAGTGGTAATGTTCCTACTACCAAAAAAAAATTATCTAATTTATAATCAGGATTTTTTAATTGTCTAATCCAATCACCTCATTTTATTTGATTATTATGTTTTAGGTGGGAGAAGGGCAGAAGAAGACGCAAAAGAGAGACTCTTTTTTTTAAGATTTTATTTATTAATTTGAGAGAGAGAGCATGTGAAAGAGTGAGAGAGAGAAAGAGCACAAGCTGGGGGAGCAGCAGGCAGAGGGAGAAGCAGGCTCTCCGCTGAACCGGGAGCCTGATGAGGGACTCGATCCCAGGACCCTGGGATCATGACCTGAGCCGAAGGCAGACTCTTAACTGACTGAGCCACTCAGGCGTCCCAGAGAGAGAATCTTAAGCAGGCTCCACACCCAGCACAGAGCCCGACACAGGGCTTTATCTACAACCCTGAGATCATGATCTGAGCCAAAATCAAGGGTCGAATGCTTAACCGACTGAGCCACCCAGGAGCCCCTCATTTCATTTTATAGATAAGGCCAAAAGGAAAGGGTCTCCCGCCCCCCAAACATTTAATTTCCAATTAACACCTTTTCAACATTCAATTCCTTCCATTAGCCACAAAGATGTGAAGGAGAATTGATGACCCCTGATATAGATACCAAGTTTTTGAAGATAATATAGGATTAAAGTGGTGATGTAAGATTAAATATGGACTGTAGTAAGTTAAGTTGGTAGATAGAGGCCCAATTATATCAAAAACTGCCATAAAAAAATCACCCACTAAAAACAGAGAATGAGAGGTTAGTTTTAAACATTACAGATACACGTTATTTTTTTTTAATACAGGACTATGTGTACTTTATTTAGCCTGAAAGTTCCTCAGCCTTTGCACTATTGGTATTTGAGACCAATTCTTTAACCGTAAATGGCTGTCCTGAGTATTATATGGTGCTTGGCAACACTCCTGGGTTCTAACCAGGAGATGTCAGGAGGATCCCCTACTCCTAGCCTGAAAACCCAAAAGGTCTCCTGCCATTGCCAAATGTCCCTGGAGAGGGAACAAATTTCTCCCCAGTTGAGAATTACTGATCTAAAACAAGTTATTCAACTTCTCACTAAAACAAATTATTTAATTTCATTATTAGTAAGAGGGCAGTAACGATGGTATCTTTGCTCTAAGAAGATTATGAGGATTTTATGAATGTATACATTAGAAGTTTGTAGAAAAGTCCCTGGGTGAGGATAAGCATTAACTGCGTGTAATCATATGAGGGGTATGACATGACTAGTGAAGGTAGAAGCAAGAGCACTAGGAGCAGTATTGTGGAGGTGTGTCTTCTAGAAAGTCCTACATGTTGAGTGTAGACCCAGAGCAGGAATTTGTCTTTTCCACAAGGGAGGAAATGTATTCTTTTGTTCGATAATCCATAAAATTCTTATTCTGTGTCAAGGACTGAGCTAGACTCTGGGTATGAAATAACAAGTATTTGTAATAAGACCCCAAAAATGTGAGAAAACGAAGCCAATAGAAAAAAAAAATAGAAGCAGGAGAGATTGAGGAGACACGGAAGTAACAGCAAGGCAGTGAAGCACAGAAAGATAGAAAGATAGGTAGAAAGACCAACAGATAAAAGGAAAGAGAAAAAGGGCATGAGTAAGAACCAGGCTTGCAACAGGCAGGCATTCTTGTGCGGAGCGTAACAAAGGGGCCCTCAGCTTCTCATAACATAGCAGCATAGATTACATTACTGTAACGCCAGAGGATGTAACACAGATATTCCTTTAACTGTGCAGCTGAGCTTTCACAGAAGGAAAGTGGGGTTGCTCAACGAGTGAACCTCCAGCTGGGGTCTCACATCCGTTCTTAGATCCCAGGGCTTTGGGAAGCAAAAGGAGCAGGTGAAACTGAGACTCTCGCCATCAGACACCAGAAAGACTACACCCTACAGGCAAGTGTAGACTTGTAAAAACCACCCAGTAGCCTAGCTAGCACACGCACGCCACAAATGGTCCCGGAATCCATCCGAGTTGTTGATGGGCATTTGACAGGTTAGCTACCTGATAGTGGGGAACCTTCTTGCCCTTGACTTCATGTTTCCGTGTGGAAGGACTTCCTTTGGTGTAACCCTATTGCCCTCTCCTGACCCCTCACCTTCCCAGAGGAGGAAGGCTATCTTATCTAACTAGGAGTCTGGTGTATGAATTGGACATGTTTTACTTCAGCATTTTCCTTTTTTTCTCTACCTTTCGGAACCTGCCCAGCCACAGAAAACATGCATTTCCCTCGGCTTGTTCACGCTGTAAGTTCTAGAGAGGCAGGGCCTGCTGTCTTTATGACTAGACGGGAAACCTCTTTAATATTGATATACTTACTATTCCCATTTACTGTGACTCTTCATTGGGCCTCTTCAAGCCCTAATATGAGCCAGCTGACCCTCAGGTTTGAGGATTCAATTTGCATTGCTCTGTGGTCTGTAACACAAAGACCCTCCTGAGATGTCTGAGAGAAATGAGCAGAAAACCACCATGTAGGAATGCCGTACCACACCAGGATTCATGGGCTTCGGAAAGACAAAGCCCCATTGAAGACAAGTTCACCAACCAAATCGATGATGATGATGATGATAGAACTAACATTTCTGAGCAATTCTTATGTACCAGACTCTTTCTAATCTTTTTAAATATCACATCAATGCATACCATCTCAATAGGATAGGTTCTGTTCATGTGTTCATTTTACATTCGAGGAAAGTCAGCCCTGAAGAGTTTGTCCGTAACTCCTTTAAGATCACTCAGCTAACAGATATCAGACTCAAGATTCAAACCCTCGTGTGTTTTTTTTTAAAGATTTATTTATTTATTTATTCGACAGAGAGAGAGACAGCCAGCAAGAGAGGGAACACAAGCAGGGGGAGTGGGAGAGGAAGAAGCAGGCTCATAGCGGAGGAGCCTGATGTGGGGCTCAATCCCATAACGCCGGGATCACGCCCTGAGCCAAAGGCAGGTGCTTAACCCCTGTGCCATCCAGGCGCCCCCCAAGCCCTTGTGTTCTGATGTCAGATCATATTCTTAACCCTTTGCCAAACTTCTCCACGGAACAGGCAAACAAGCCATGAGCAATGTCAGAAGACAAAACAAGTTTAGAATGCCAAGCATTTCAAATAATAGCAACATAAAATGAGACTATAAATGTGTTGAGTGATTGCTGACATAAAGGAAGAAATTAGAAACATAAGAACAGAACACTGTGAAAGAAAAGACACATTGAGCTTCCATAAGTGAACAAAATGGTCACAGAAAATTGCAACTCAATGGACAAGTTAAACAGCAAATTAAACACAACCAACTCTTCAGACAGAGCCAGGTGTTGAAAAATAGATTTGAGGAAAATATGCACAATGCAGCAGAGAGAAGAGAAGAGACGAGACGAGAACTGGATAGACCATGACGTCCCAGCACATTTCTGTCATTTACTCCACAAGGAGAGAACAGACATAATAGGGAGAGGCAAGATAGACTAATGTCTGAGAACATCCCAGCATTGTAGAAAAGCACAAACGTCCATATTGAGAATAACAATGGGTTATGTAGAGGATAAAGAAAAGTAAATCCAAATCTAGACATAAAAAAGCAGGAAACTGAAGAGAAGGGAGAGGTGTTGGAACCAAGCAGGAAGAACTAAACAGAGTAGCTAAGAAAGAATATATCTCAGACCAGCAGTAGCTTCTCTCACAGCAACAACGGAAACCAGTAAACAATAAAATATCATCAGTATTTTCAGGGGACGTAATTGTCAGGCTAGAGTCGAATTCTAGACCACCTGAAACTTGCATCCAGGAAAGAATGTGCAATAAAGAAATTATAAGACAAAATTTTGGAATGGTACCTGCTAAGAAACTGGAAAAAAAATTAAAAATACTAAAGGGTGTACTTCATGGAGAAGAAAACTAAATCCAGAAGGACATTATGCTGCAAAGAGTGAATTTAAAAAGGAACAACTTCACATGGAACAATCTCCACGTAGATCACAAGTTAAACCACCACACAAGCCTCAGTAAGTTTGAGGAGAATGAGCTCCTGTCAAGCATCTTTTCCAACACATTACGACACCGGAAATCAATTGCATTAACATATTGGAGAAAACCACAAACACAGGGAGGCTAAAGAACGTGCTACTAACAAACCCACAGGTAACAAAGATGTCACACGGAAAATCCCCCAAGATTTTCAAACAAATGAAAATGAAAACAACAGGCCACAGTCTATGGATCACAGAAAAAGCCTTTCTAAAAAGGGAAGTTCATAGTGAATGACACAGGCATATCCCAAGAAACAAGAAAAATTGCTAATAATCAAAACTTACACCTAAAGGAACTAGAAAAAGAAAAAAGAAAAAGCCCAAAGTTAGTGGAAGAAGGGAAATAATAAAGATCAGAGTGGAAATAAATGAAATGGAGACTAGAAAGGAGCAATGAAGGTAAGAGGTTGCTCACTGAAAAGATAAAAATAATTGATAAACCTTTAGACAGACTGATCAAGAAAGAGTGTGGGGTTAAAATAAGTAAAATCAGAAATCATAAAAAAAGGAATAATTTGTAGGTAAACATTAATTAGAAAATAAGGACTTGGATCAATTTAGGAGTATAAAAACCAGCAGAAATTAATATTCTTAAAAGAAACATGTATGAAGGTGAATTATCGGAAGAGTTAAGGAATTCTAAGTTTCCTGTGTCAACCCCCAGGAGGGAAAGAGAGCCACAGATGGTCATAAACTGTGCTAAAATATACTAAAAAACAACAAACAAAACCATATATTAGGGGCGCCTGGGTGGCACAGCGGTTAAACGTCTGCCTTT